>NC_081415.1:466809883-467123133 GCF_030272615.1 Cryptomeria japonica
TAGAAACCTATACCCCTCCACCAAGGCCTAATTTTTTGCCTATACCACTTCCATTTGGCCTCATGCCTGCTTAGACAACTAATGGTTACAAAAGCCCCTAAAGTCCTTGAAGCCCCATCCTCTGACTCACTCCCTGAGGCTGCTATACTTGATTACTTGGGGACTAGCAAAAAGAAACACTTGCAAATCCATTTTGCAGTTAAAACCCTTTCTTGCCTTGGCTCTCTTTCTACCCCTACCCTTAGTATGGTGTCTAAAGATAATCGCCAAACTACCACCTCTGAGGTGGATAAGAAATGGAAATCCCAAAGACCCTCCCCCCTAGCAAAAAACCACAAGATTACCATTCAGGAGGTGGTTAGTGATGAGAAGGATGAGATTGTTGAATATGACAGTAAGAGTGGAAGCACTAATCGCAAATGCTCTAATAGATTGCTCGATCATATGGTGAACAAAATTGAGGGCAAAAAACTAGTTGATTATGAGGAGCAATCGGAGAAGGAAGCATCTAACAATGAGGATGTTGTTAAGGATGAAGAGAATGTGGAGGATGCCATGTGGTAGAGAGTTCAGACAAAGCAATCAATGACAACTCTAACCACAAAAGTTAAAATGAACCCTTGGACCTAACATAGGATGCCTTGCTGGAGGAAGTGGACAACCATCAAGGGGAGAGTGCATGCAACTGTGCCAATTGCAGGACTATGATGGGGGAATTAGAGGCCCTAATGAAGAAGGTGATGGAGATAGAGCAAAAAATGATCAATGTCTCCAAGTTCAGTCTGAGGCTAATGCACAACTTGGCCATTTCACTATGTTTGATGCAAAAAAAAGTCTCATGGAGAGATGCTGACAATGAAGGGAACTACAAGGAACTATTTAAGTTCCTCGCTGATGATTGGAACCATGTGCTCAAATAGCCATTGGTTGGTTGACTTTAGCTTTCTACGCCTTTTGGTTTATGATGTTAAGACTTTTAATATTGTTTTTACTATCTCGTTAAGACTCTATGTTGTTTTTGATATGTTGTATGTTAGTGTCATGTTAGTTGTTAATGCTACCAATAGATTGTTAGTGTAAGAGATTAGTACCCTTGTTTTGCTTCTTTTAATATCAAAAACATAAATTACTTTGTATATTATCATTATATTTTATTAATACAATTATAACCTTGCATAAAGAATTAATTAATAACAATTATATGATCTTTAAAAATAAAGAAAAAATTGAAGTCTCATTGGTAAAAGTTGAAAAAATTAAACATCACACTTAATGCCTTACCCTCCAAACATTTGATGGTACGTCATATAATTTATGAGGAAAAAAACCATTACATTTTATTAAAAAACAAGAGTTATGTTACAACTAAAGTCCCTGCCAGCAAAAATAGGAGACTTGAAAAGATTGAAAGTATGCTCGGAATGACATTACTTTTGTATTAACATTTGAACACAAATTTTCTCAATGTACATCAATCTGAATAGATCTTTGTAAGTTAGCAGAGCCACAACTACCTCATGACGTCATGAAATAGATAGATACTACATAGAACTTTAAATCTCATATAAGCTCTAAAGAAAAAAGACATTTCAAAATCATTCAAGAGAACTTGGGCATAAAGTCTTGTTTATTGAATTTTATCCATGAGTTTTTTTTAAGGCTGTGGTGATTGGGAGTGGCACTTATTATTAAAACATCTAAAAAAATCCATTTTCAATTATGCTTTGATGACTATCCAACGATCTTGAAATAAGCACCGCTGCAAGATAGGATGGGCATACAGGTCTTGCAAACCACCACTCTGTGCATAAGAAATCGCTACTCAGTAAGATGTAAGCCAAATAGTCTCACCTTACATACACCCGATTGTCTGCCTTTGTCATAACAACGATTCCAAACTCATACAAATCATAGCTAATGGAGATAATGACACTTATTATTGAAACATCTGATAAAAAAAAGTTATTTTTTCAATTGTGCTTTGATGGATGTCCATTCCCTATTCGGAAGCTCTAAATTGAGCACGGGTGGGTAGGATACAGGTTTGCATTGTAAAGCCTTTTCAACAAACACATTCTGGACATGTTTCTCAAACAACTATTCTTTAGTTCAAATGCCTTGTCTATGCTTACATTTTGCATACATTTCTACAATATATGTGGTGTAGCGTCCTAAAATTGCGACACTTGCAATTTCGACTGCATTTCGGTCTTCACGATGGCGACGCAACACGCAACCTGAATGGAGACCCCGAAACTTGCTCACGACACTGAAAACTGCATTTTTCAAGCACCCTGGCCTGAACCTCCTTGCACCCTACTGTCCCAGGAGGTGGGACCAGAGCGCCCAGCGCCCTGGTCCTTCAGGACCAGGGCGCCCAGTGCCCTGGTCCCTGGGTCCTATTTTGGGCCTAGTCTCCTAAGGGGTCTCGGGTCTTTTTGTTTGCAATTTGGAAATTAACTTTTCTGGTCGGCCTAAGGTCGGGAAAATCAGTCTATCAGCCCTAAATGACAAGTATATAAACTACATTTTTCTCTCTCATTTGGCATGAAGAGGATATATGTAAAAACGTGGAAACTATACTCAAGTATTCAAGCATTCAAGCATTCAAGCATTCCTTCAAGCAATTGATCATTTCAAGTCTCCATTCAAGGCTAAGTGTTGCATTCAAGTCAAGGATTCAACCATTGAAGAGGAGATCACATACTACATGCTACAACATACAACATACAACATCTATACCTTCGCACATAAGGATACAAACATCCTTAGAACAAGGTATTAGTACTTGTTTTACAGTCATTTACATTTACAGCACTTGCTCATTTCTTGGTTAATTCCAAAACCGGGGTTTGACCTAAAGGCAAACCCCTAATCCCTAACCCCCCAATCATCTTTGCTTTTCTGTGTGTAGGTTGCAGGTACGCGGCTGAAATTGAAGATTTGGAATCCTTGTGCAGAGACGAACAGATCCCCCTTCGTTTCGCGGATTTTTCGGAGGACCGTGGCACCGGGCACCTTCGTCCTGACAACTTTTGCTCAAATTTGCAGGACAGCGCCGTATCGACATTTTACTGCTAATTTCAGGTCCGCAGCTTCATACTGTATTCCTATCTCAGTTTATAAGCGAATCTTTATCACTTTCTATGCATGCTTAGCTTAATTCTTCTATCAACATTCTTTACAAAAGAGGGTAGCCTTGCTGTCTTAACCCTTGAAACACATTTAGCATCCAATCTTTCATTGCGTGGGATTGGATCTTGTGGGTTTCAACCCCTCTTTTGAATTTAAAGTCTCTCCCCTAAGTGAAAACCATCGAATCCTAAGCGAACCTCCCATCTCTCTCCTCGGAGTTGGAAGAGGGGAGAACAACTAGGGTTCGATCGTGATTTTCCGCTTTACATTTTGGTGAACCCGACGTGAACATCCTTTCTGATTTTTCATGCTTAGATCTGAAAAAATTGATTACATTTCCATGTTTGATCTTTTGCAAAATTTTAGAGGTGATTGCATAAAAACCCTAAATTTTCTTTTTAGTAATTGAACTTGCGAAATGTCTAAATGTTAATGCCTGTTTCAGATCTGCCCTTCTATTACAAATTTTCAATTCATATTTGTACTTTAATTCTAAAAATTAAGTGGTTAAGTGTCAAAACCCTAATTTTTGAAACCCTCTTGATTCAACCTTTGTCCGACAATTTCACTGATCAAAACATCTCCAAATCAGCTGTAACTTTGGATTCCGCAATAAAATCACAACATCTTTCATCCCTGAAAATTTGGAAAAAAGTTGCGAGGACCGTGGCGCCGAGCGGCATCGTCCCCGACATTTTTTTCAAAATTTTGGGAGCGAGATCTTACTATGTTTTTCTGCTAAAATTCAGAATTTTGGCTGATTTTATCAATTATAACACCTTCAAAATTACAGTCAAAGTTGGTCTTGTGATTGCTTGGATTAAGGCTTCTAAACATTTAAAAATCATTGAAATTGAAATTTTGTGTCAAAATTGTGTTCTTACTGTCCTAAATCTGAAAAGTGTGTTATCATTCATTAAAAATTTCAGTGCTTTATTCAAATTCTTGCAATTTGTGACTTTTGAAATTAAGTGCTTAATTAAAACAACTTTGATTTCCGCTTTCAAAATTGAATTTTGCGTGAAATTGAGTCAATTTTCAAATTTCAAAATTTGCATTGCTCTTGACATTCCCTCTAAAATCATAAAATTCAAAATTTCAGTTTCCCTCTCTTTT
This sequence comes from Cryptomeria japonica, assembly GCF_030272615.1. NCBI lineage: Eukaryota > Viridiplantae > Streptophyta > Pinopsida > Cupressales > Cupressaceae > Cryptomeria > Cryptomeria japonica. The sequence goes on from NC_081415.1 coordinate 466,814,135, forward strand.
TCAAAATTCAAATTTTGCATTTTTTGACAATCTTGGTAGGGTTCAATTTCGAGATTGCAACTTTAATTTGGCCTATCTACAGATCGTAAAATCACTCAATTTTTTCAGATTAGCTCTAAAATCATCATACCTTTCATCCTTGCAAATTTTGAAAAAAGTTGCAAGGACCGTGTTGCACTCTGGGTGCCACGGTCCTGGACATTTTTTTCGAAATTTCGGGAGACTGTTGTGATTGCATTTAACAGCTTAAATCCAGAAGATTGGCTGATTTTACTGAAAATTGCTACCTCTAAATTCAAAATCTTCTCTCTCTTTCTAGTGCATGAGTTTTACAACAATAAGCCCTACTTACACTATTCCCGTTAGACGAAGCCGTAGAATTAAGTCTTTCCGAGGTTTAACTACTGAGGAGATGGAACCTAATTTGAATAGCCTTTTTAACGAGGACATGGGTAATTCCTCTAATCCTCCTAATGATGAAGAAGCTCTCCATGAGGTTTCTGTAGAACAACTTTCAAAATTGGATAACCAATTTGACGATTTTCAACAATGGATGTCTCAAGAATACCCTGATAGTCAAGCTCTTCCTTTAATTGAGGGTCTAAAAATATGCTTCAAAGTGATAAGAATGGAATTGATATTTTGCGTGGTATTGCACACATTGTGATGAAAATTTGGGTGATAGTCAAGCTCTTCCTTTAATTGAGGGTCTAAAACGTATGCTTCAAAGTGATAAGAATGTGATGCCTATGAAGAGTTGTGCTGAAAATTTGGGTTATACACAACCTCCTACTCAAGTCAATCATTCTATTCCTTTGACAACTTCTATTGCTAGCATACCTACTTTTACATCAAACATAATGGCTACTTCTACACAAGACATTCCTCCTGTGATCACCAGTCATGGGGGCAACCCTTCTTCTTCAATTAACCCTCTTCCTTCATTCAATCCGACTTCTTCATTCATTCCTTCGATGAGTGTGCCTATTATATCACCACAAATGAACATGACGCAAGGGGGCAATTCATTTAACCATTCCATCCCTCCTTGTAGTATTCCTCCTGTCCAATCATCTCCTATGACTAATTATCATAGAGTCCCACCACCTTACTCTTTACCTTCTTTCAATAACATAACACCTCCATCTCAATCTAACACATCCAATATGAATTCTTCGACTGAAGCGACCATTAACAATCTAGCACAAACTGTCTCTTCTTTACAGCAACAAATTGCCTCTATGAATCAATCTAAGTTTAGTGTGCCCACATTTGACATTGCGAGCCCACTTTCTCTTGACATTGTTCGAGCTATCCCTCCTAAACATGTTGAAATCCCGCATTTGGAACTTTATAATGGTAAAGGAGATCCTCTAACACATGTTAAGACTTTTCAAACAATATGTACCGATTTTGCTTATGACCAAAGGTTGCTTGCAAAACTGTTTACTAGAACATTAAGAGACAAAGCCCTACAATGGTATTGCTCGTTGCCTTCTTATTCTATTACTTCTTTCGAACAACTTGCAAATGCTTTCATTCAACAATTTCAAAACAATATAAGTCCTAAAGTTACTTTGATTGATTTAATGCATTGTAAACAAGGTGTTAAAGAAAAAGTGACTGATTTCATTGGTAGATATAAGCATTTGTATGCTCAAATTTCTTTTCCAGTGCCTGACAATGATATTCAAAGAATCTTTATTTCTAATTTACAAAAGGATATTCGAGACAAACTTCTGTTTTCTGAGTTTACTTCTTTCCAACAGTTGTGTGCAACTCTTCACAATTATCAACTGACTGTGAGTCAAATGGAACAATCACATCCTATGGCTCCGAGTGATAAGGGTGATAGCAGTCAACAACCATTTGGGAAGTTTAAACCGAACAGAGATTCCATCAAATTCAATGAAAACATCATCAACAACAATGTGAATGCAGCATCAGGTGTGCCTCCTATTTCTAAATTTTTCAAGAAAGAAAGAAAGTGTACTCCTTTGAATGAATCATTGCATAGTATTATGAATAAGTTATTGGAACAAAATGTGCTTACTCTTCCTCCTATAAGACAAATTGATCCTGCAAAGATTACTTCACCTTATTTTGATAACAAATCTTTTTGTCAATTTCACCGTCAGCCTGGGCATGATACTGAAAAATGTTTTTCTTTAAAGGGTAAAATTCAAGATTTGATTGATAACAATACTATCTCTGTTTCTGGAGTGAATGATAAAGGCAACACATCTGTAGCTCCTCCTAACCAAAATCTTCAGATTTTTACTGATCCATTACCTTCTCATACCTCTAATGCAATTGAGGCTGATGATTCCTCTCTCTCATCTGATGGTCTTGTGTCTATGACTCCGAATGTGATTAACTTTGTAGAGCAGCAAGAAATCCCTAAATAATCTTCCATCACATTTGATTCTAGTGAAACCATTAGGGCACCTGATGGTCCTTTATACATAGTTGCAAAAGTTAAGAATACACCTTGCCGTGAAGTGCTTATTGATCCTTCGTGCATGATTAATGTGATTACTGAAGAATTCCTTTTTACTTTGCAATTGAATCAAGTGATATATGACAAAACAGACGTGATTGTGAAATTATTTGATGCATTTTCTTCTCCTACAATTGGTTCTATTACTTTGCCTATTGAGGTCCATAACAAATCTCTTGATGTGAACTTTGCTATTATTCCATCTTCTGAACAATTTCGTGTGAAGCTTGGCTATCCTTGGCTATCTTCCATGAAAGCTATTGCTTCTCCTATTCATAAGTGTTTGAAATTTCCCCATAATGGTGAAGTTGTTACTGTCAATCATAGTCTCTTTAAACCAGCTGAAAGAACTTCTAGAATTCCTCTTGATTACTTTTGGCCTAAACAATTCCAATCTCTTCCTCCGCGAAGTGATCATCTTTTCAAATCTTATCAAAAGTGGAAAACAGATATGATCCTATCTCTAAGTGAACCTAGAACACCTAAACTTGATATTCCTATCATTCTTGAGAAGGAAGTTCTTCCTTTGAAAGATAAAACTAATGTCTTTCCTCAAGAAGATTCCCAACCCATCCCTATGGATGTGACTATGTCTATGCCTAATAAACTTCCTAAGAGTAGACCTATACCTCCTCGTCATGATGGACTTGGGCTTCTCCCTAAACCAAAAATTCCTCCTTTATATGGAGCAGTTCCTCCTCCTTCTTTTTATAGAGAGAAGAGACCTTCTTCTTCTCCTATTATCCAGCCTAAGAGACCACAACCTAAACACCCAAGTGCTAAGGATGAGAACATTCCTCCTCCTCAATCTTCTCCACTTCCTACTAAGACTAGACGAAATCGTTCTGCACGTGAACGCCGGCGAAAGCGTCGTCTTAGAGCTCAAACTTTGCAATCTCCAAAAACACCTTCAACAAGCATTATTCCATTTTCTCCTCAGCCGGACATTGAGCCTAAATCTCCTAAACATAAGATGCATGATGGTCTTGATCTTGTGCGAGTTAAAGATCCTATTTTTATAAATCTTGATGATGATATAGATGAAAATGTTATTCCTGATGAAAATGTTACTCCTCTTGCTTCCGATAGTGAATATGAACTTGTTGATATTGATAACCATTTATCTAATGAATTTTCTAAAGCACTTATCCTAGCTCCTAGACAAGAACAATGTGGCTTGGAACATGACCATAGCCCTTGTTTGGATCTTGTGATAGCTCCATCTGCTGTGTTGGATGTTCCTCCTCTAGCATGTTCCCTGCCTGCCCGAAACATTGATCAGCAAGATCGGGGGGTAGATGACGTGCTAGACTAGTTACATTAGCATAGGAGATTCTCTCCTCCTCTCTTTCGTTACTTCTTCCATATGTTATTCTCATTCTTCTATTTGTTGTCCTTAGTGTTGTTTACTTGAGGATGATGCAAAGTATTGAGACCTCTCGATCTCTCTCATGTTGACTCAAAAGACACATGTGTTCCCTTCTTCTAGGTGACCTTCCTTGATTGGGGAATGAAGAACAATTATGCATACATACATATGATATATATACATGAATTATCATACAGCATACTGACCCCGAGGAAAGCGAAGTCACCTCGTGCTTTGTGTTTTGTGTCTATTATCCTTGGGTTTATCTCACACTGGGGGGCTAAATCCTTGCGATAACGTGCTCCTTTCCTTTCTCATTTCTTATGTGTATCACTACGTTAAAACAATCACCCCCGGTGAGGCGTGTGCGATCGCTTTAACGTAGGGGGGCATACATCCCGTTCATATCTTTTCAAGATACTTGAAAATTTCTTGGTAAATTTAGCCTTGCCTTGAAAATTTTTGATATCTTTCTTGCATGACTCATAGTGAGGGAACCTTACTACTGACAGTCATGGTTCTCCCTCGTGATCTTCCCTTTTACTTTGTCAATCGAAGTCGTAAGATCCTTAGTCCACTGGGGGCTTGGTGTATCTTGCCTCCTTGACGTGGTGAAAGCCTTTCAATGTTGTTTCCTTGTACTTTACCGGAAGTATGAGCATACATACTCCCGCTAAAGTGGGGGCTAAATGTAGCGTCCTAAAATTGCGACACTTGCAATTTTGACTGCATTTCGGTCTTCACGATGGCGACTCAACACGCAAACTGAATGGAGACCCCGAAACTTGCTCACGACACTGAAAACTGCATTTTTCAAGCACCCTGCTGTCCCGGGAGGTGGGACCAGAGCGCCCAGTGCCCTGGTCCCTGGGTCCTATTTTGGGCCTAGTCTCCTAAGGGGTCTCGGGTCTTTTTGTTTGCAATTTGGAAATTAACTTTTCTGGTCGGCCTAAGGTCGGGAAAATCAGTCTATCAGCCCTAAATGACAAGTATATAAACTACATTTTTCTCTCTCATTTGGCATGAAGAGGATATATGTAAAAACGTGGAAACTATACTCAAGTATTCAAGCATTCAAGCATTCAAGCATTCCTTCAAGCAATTGATCATTTCAAGTCTCCATTCAAGGCCAAGTGTTGCATTCAAGTCAAGGATTCAACCATTGAAGAGGAGATCACATACTACATGCTACAACATACAACATACAACATCTATACCTTCGCACATAAGGATACAAACATCCTTAGAACAAGGTATTAGTACTTGTTTTACAGTCATTTACATTTACAACACTTGCTCATTTCTTGGTTAATTCCAAAACCGGGGTTTGACCTAAAGGCAAACCCCTAATCCCTAACCCCCCAATCGTCTTCGCTTTTCTGTGTGTAGGTTGCAGGTACGCGGCTGAAATTGAAGATTTGGAATCCTTGTGCAGAGACGAACAGATCCCCCTTCATTTCGCGGATTTTTCGGAGGACCGTGGTGCCGGGCGCCATCGTCCCGACAACTTTTGCTCAAATTTGCAGGACAGCGCCGTATCGACATTTTACTGCTAATTCCAGGTCCGCAGCTTCATACTGTATTCCTATCTCAGTTTATAAGCGAATATTTATCACTTTCTATGCATGCTTAGCTTAATTCTTCTATCAACATTCTTTACAAAAGAGGGTAGCCTTGCTGTCTTAACCCTTGAAACACATTTAGCATCCAATCTTGCATTGCGTGGGATTGGATCTTGTGGGTTTCAACCCCTCTTTTGAATGTAAAGTCTCTCCCCTAAGTGAAAACCATCGAATCCTAAGCGAACCTCCCTTCTCTCTCCTCAGAGTTGGAAGAGGGGAGAACAACTAGGGTTCGATCGCGATTTTCCGCTTTACATGTGGATATAGAGAAAGAGAGAGAGCGGCAAGTCATGAGATTACATTTTGTTAAGGCATTTACACAAACATTTCACATGCCTTATCTTTGGTTAGCATGCATCATCTAGGTTGAGTAAAAACTACAAAGGAATGTAACACAGAATTTAGAATTAAAATTGGCACTAGAGTGAGAGACAAAAGCATGTTTCAATGCAAATAATTAGCAAGATAATGTAAGAAAAAGTCTGTAATGCAAAGTACACATTTTCATCATGTGTGTCTTTTGGATGATAAGTTGTGTTGAGGCATTGGGTCATCCACGTTGGCTTTGTTGGAAGTGAGAAAACTCTGAGAGGCGGGGGTGAACAAAGTTTTAAACGAGATTTAAACTTATTTCAAAAGTTCACAAATTGCAGCCAAGCTTCAAGAATGAGTTTACATATAAACCATATAAAATTGAAACGAACTGTAAAAATTGTGATTACTAAAACACATATAAAATACTTTGAATGAACAAATATCAGAGCATCTAAAACAGACTCACAAAAAGGACAAATTATATGTGCCGAGTGGAAAACCCTCGAAATCCAATGGATTTCATCATAGGGAGAAAAACCACTCCAAAAAGTACCTCTTATTGATTCACAAAGAGCTTCGACTCTTACAATGTTCTGCAGCTACAACTGCAAGGAGCTACAACCCCTATTCTTTCCAATGATTTTCCAGTGGATTCAGAATATATATTCGCAACCTGATTTGCAACTATATTTTATGAACCTTTATTACAACACAATAGAATTGATATTCAATGTTTCCATATATCCTTTGAGATCTCAATACAACTAATAATGTTTTCTTTTACAATCTCTCACTCATTTTACTATGCACACACTGCATCTATATATACTTGTTTTTCACAAGGGTACATACATGCAGTTATGCATATCTCAAATAGATTCATAACTATTTTAACCTGTATGCCATGAAAAATATCATAATCCCAAGAAACTCTCGAGTGGTTAAACAACCACGAGAAAAATACAACCATAAGAAACTGAAAAATAGTTATCCCAGTTTGAATAAGTGGATTGGAAGAACCAAGATCTCCAGAACAAAATTTCTTAGAAAATAAGCACACAATATTGACAGTGCTTCCATGATAAATTCATTAACCAATTTCCAACTGAAAAATCCTACCCAATCTTTGGCAGTTTAAGATAAATTCCTTTGAATAAATTTGCAAGAAACAGTGCAGCATCAATGCTGATATTTGCAAAAGAATCCAAAATAAAAAACGCATACCTGTGCCTGGAGGGAAGACAAGTTACCCGTGAGGAACATGAGCAGTGATTCAACATAGAACATCTTCAGCCTTGGCAAAACTAGTATCATAATGAAGAGCATAAACAGGGGAACAACATAGTAGAAACCCACAACCTTCAACGCTTTCTTCATGACAAAGATTTCAACCAAGTTCATCAAAAAATGGCAACACAATAAGTTTTTAGCAGGGAAGTTGAAAAGAGGTATTCAAAAAGAATAATGAGCTTTGAGATCCGAAAATATCCCAAACCAAAAAACAATATGCTTTGACATCTAATAAACTCATAGCGCTGCATAAGGAAAAACAACACTTAAGTCAAACTCAATCATGGTTTAACCATTGAGTTACGTGCGAAAACATGTTGAATGTTAACTAATGATGTGGAAACCAAAGTCCACATTTTGCCACTGAAGAGCCTTGTCATCAAGGACAAATAGAATAGTCAACAGGCTTGTCCAGCAACTATGATCAAGAACAAAATGTTGAAGCATATTTTTCAAATAGAAGTTAAATATATGAGATTCTATGGGTGCAGTGAACAACATTTTAAGCAATGGAGACCTTTATGATTAAACATGTACACCATCTTAGCCACTCTCATTATTTGTGTTTTTTTAATCAACAATAAAAAGAAAGGAAACAAAATACATGTCAAAGACCATACCTCTCACAATGTCAAGTCACTTTTTGAAATTGCAAATTTGGCAAATGTAAATGTATTTCTAATCATAGAAACAATAATCCCACAGTAAAATTATTTTTCATCGCAAAATCATGGTATTCTCTTTTTGTTTAGATGAATGCAAATTTACCTATTTATACTTGTTTGTAGAATTTATTATATGCTTTGCATCCCACAACTTGGTCTGCACACATTGTTCATGCTTCAAATGAGAAGCAAGCAGATTCAGAATAGATCTATAATAATTCCCTCTACTTTAACCAAATGTAAATAAAACCATAGAATCGATACCTTTATTCAATAGATAACAACAAACTATTTTAGAATGAAATAAAACACAATGAAAAATGATCTTCTTATATACAAATTCCAATTCACCCATTGCTCAAATTTCTCTGTCAAGGACGTATAATTATATGATTGCATACACGCACAGAGCACAAAACAACTTAATAGAGAAAATATGCCATACTAATATTGCCCCATATGTCAATAAAATAAGCTAGTGTAAGATACCTATTTTAGTTTGTAGCTGTGTTAGTTTTTGAATTCTTGAAGTATGAGTATGGACCTGAATTGTGCAAAAAATGAAGAGAATGCAATGTCGTTCGCTAAATAGAGCAATATATCTTAAGCATCTTAGGTAGGGAAATGAAAGTATAGTGAGGTAGTTGGGGTTGAAAACATTATCATATTCATCTGCATTTCATACATTCACATTGACATAACATATTTAAAAAATAAAAGAACAAAAATATGGCATTTCATTATGTACATATTTGCATCCATATCATAACCATCACATAGAAACATACATCATGAAACATCTCATCACATAGGTACGCATGCATATAGTTGTCACAAAGATGAATCATCTCATATATATAATCATAAGTGTCATGATACAATGATGTCAAAATACATATGGCTATACAACCAATCCTCGTGTCGCCCTATCCGGACAGAGAAACCCACTAATCACTCCTGTCAGTACTGCTTGTAGTGCTAATCTTGTCTGTGTCATGGTATCCCATGCCACGTGTCCTGCCCTCATCTCTAGTCCTAGATTCTGAAACACTCGTCTCAGTGCATCAATGTCACCATCTCGATCGTAGGGTACTAACTCCCCATCGATTAGTATCCTCAGTATCTTGTATACATCCTCTAAGGTGACTGTCATCTCACCCATCGACAAATGAAAAGTGCATGTCTCAAAATGCCATCTCTCAACAAGTGCAGTCAGCAAACCCATGTTCGCCCGAAACTCAGGCACATACAGAATAAATCGCAAACCCATAACCTCAATCGCGACTCTGTCCTCAAATATCAACTCTGGTCATAACCTCTGAGTCGATGGGAATCTCTCTCGTGACTCCAGCATAGGTAGGTACTCCTACAGTCAAGCAAATCAACTATGTTAGTCAAAGCGACACTCACTGTTCATCACAAAGTGTTGTTGTCTATCCTAGTGATACTCCTTGTTCATCACAAAGTGTTGGTGTTTATCTTAGTGGTACTCACCGTTCATCACAAAGTGTTGCTGATATTTGCACTCCTTGTTCATCACAAAGTGTTGCTCATTTTAGTACTCCCTATTCATCACAAAGTACTTTATCTTGGTACTCACTGGTTCATCACAAAGTGCCTTGATCTATCCTAATCTTCCCTAGAGGACCTGCTTGAGTGTATCCTCTCAACAACTTATCCAATCGACAGCGTATGTTCATCACAGAACTGCCAATTTTTCCTAGAAGACATAAATGCACATTTTTTACACAGACGCATCTCGACTTTTTTTGACATTGTTTGACATATTCCAAAAATCATTTATTACCCTACCTACAATGCATTAATGACAACATTTATTGTGACAAACTACAAGGAGGTTTTACGGTACTTACTGGCTCTCCTGCATCTGCTGGCCTTTGAAATCGGCGAACACGATCGAATCTATGCACCAATGCCATCATTGCTGACTGTTGCTGCTCTATTCTCTCTCTGCACTCTGATCTCTTGAAGGTGTGGATGACAATGAGGATGTATTCCCCTCCTGGTCTATCTTATAGATTGCCCTATCCCTAGTCATAGCCCTCATTTCCCAAGTCAGTTTTCATTATCTCGTGACTCTGTCACTCTATTCGGTCAGTTCTTTCTAGCCTTTCTTTCTTATCGAGAAATTGTCTGCGATGTTTTCACACATTTTCATCCAATCTCTCGAGGGGACATTGTTAGGGTTTCAAGTAGATCTGAAGCAAATATGAACTAACAATTATATGTAGATTTAAATACAAAAGATAAAGAAATAAAACAAAATACAGATAACACAGAGATTTAACGTGGTTCACCCAGAATGGGTTATGTCCACCATACACAGCCGTCCAATCTTTCTTATTATCCACCAAAAATAGTACATCAACCTTACAATACCTTAAGCATTTCAGCCACTTATAATATGTGTTTTTAGGGCAAAAACAAAGTCAGCCTTTTTAGGGTTTTATTACAATGTCGGTTTTCATCAACAAAAAAAAAATACCCAAAAAAATTTACTCAACTGGTATAAATTCCACAATTATCAATCAAGAAGACCAACAGAAACTGATGAAGAAATCAGCTTCTCCTGTGGAACTGCCTTCGTGAACATATTGGTAGGATTCTCACTTGTGTGAATCTTCTCAAGCCATAACTGACCCTCCTCCAAAACAGTCTGGATGAAGTGGTATCTGAGATGAATGTGCTTTGTCCTTGAATGAAAAGAAGAGTTCTTCGCAAGATGAATGACACTCTGGCTATCAGTATACATTGGGCTATCCTCTTGTGTCTGACCCAATTCCTCCACAAAACATTGCAACCAAATCATCTCCTTACTGGCTTCTGTAGCAGCAACATACTCAACTTCAGTGGTTGAAAGTGCAACAACCTTTTGCAGCCTAGAAATCCAACTGACTTCAGTTCCTCTTATAGTAAAAACATACCCTGTAGTGCTCCTCTGTGAATCAATATCACCCGCTAGATCAGAGTCAACAAATCCACTCAGAGTAACATTAGATCCTTTGAAACATAATGCCTTCGTAGTAGTTTCTTTCAAATACTGAAGAATCCAGTTCACAGCATTCCAATGTTCCATACCCGGATTATTCATAAACCTGCTCACAACTCCCACTGCATGTGCAATATCTGGCCTTGTGCATACCATTGCATACATCAAACCGCCAACAGTTGATGAATACGGGATGTTAGACATTTTATTAACCACTTCCTGTACCTTTCGGCACATCTCCTTAGTCAATTTGAAATGACTAGCCAAAGGTGTACTAACTGTTTTTGCATCCTGCATGTTAAATCTTTTCAACACCTTTTTTATATATTCACTTTGGGACAAATTCAAGGTTCTATTTTTCTTGTCCCGTTTAATCCTCACACTGAGAATTTGCTTAGCTGCACCCAAATTCTTCATAGCAAATGACCTGGCTAATTTCTGTTTAAGATCATTTATATGTTGCATGTTAGACCCAGCAACAAGAATGTCATCAACATAAAGCAATAGGATAATATAACTATCATTATCAAATCTCTTAAAATATACATAATGATCAGAATGACATCTATGATAACCGTGTTCAGCCATGAAACTATCAAATTTTAAATACCATTGTCGGGGTGCTTGCTTTAGGCCATACAGATTTTTCTTCAACCTGCACACCAAGTTCTCCTTACCTTTGACCTCATATCCCTGTGGTTGCAAAATGTAAATTTCCTCCTCCAAATCTCCATGGAGAAAAGCTGTTTTGACATCTAATTGTTCAAGATGTAAATCATCTGCAGCCACAAGACTAAGTACAGTTCTAATTGAAGTCATTTTTACAACTGGAAAAAATATTTCATCATAATCTATACCTTTTTTCTATGTAAAACATTTTACCACAAGTCTGGCCTTATATCTTTTCTGACCTCCTTCAGCCGATAAACCCATTTTTTAGGCAAGGCTCTTTTTCTGTAGGTAAAGGGACTAAGTCCCAAGTCTTATTTTTCATCAAGGAGTCCATCTCCTCTTTCATCCCTAGCTCCCATTGTTGTTTGGCATCTACCTCCATTGCTTCTTCATATTCTTCTGGTTCACCAGAATCCGTTAATAAAATAGAATACAAAGAATGAGAAAATCTTTCAGGAGGTCTACTTGTCCTTGTAGAACGTCTAACACTTGCAGGAGTTTGTGGGACAATCTGTTGTTACTGAGCATCAGGTACCTGTGGCATTTCATTTTCAAGAATTTCATACAACACCACATATTTTTGTTTGGTATGTTCATGCTTCTTTTCCTGCATCCGTTCTTTATACATAACCTTCTCATTGAATATAATATCTCTATTTCTAATTATTTTCTTATTTTCAAAATCCCATAACCGATAGTCATATTTATCTATCCCATATCCAATGAAGGTACATTTCTGAGATTTAGCATCAAGCTTGGTTCTGTTTTCTTTATCAACATGGACAAAAGCTTCGCAACCAAAAGTTTTTAGAAAAGAATAATTTACCTTTTTACAAGTTCATGCCTCTTGTGGAATACCACCATCCAAAAGGGTTGAAGGTCCTCTATTTATCAAATAGACAACAGTATGTACAGCATCTGCCCAAAAATGTAAGGGCAATCCAGCATGCAATCCCATGCTCCTCGTGCGTTCCATGATAGTCCTATTCATTCTTTCTGACACACCATTTTCCTGTGGAGTTCCTAGAACTGTCTTCTGCTTTCGAATCCTATTTAAGGAGAAGTAATCTTCAAATGCTTTGCTACAATGTTCACCTGCATTATCCAATCTGAGACACTTCAACTTTTTTCCTATCTCGTTCTCAACCAAAGCTTTCCATTTCTTAAAAGTTTAAAAAACATCTGATTTCTGTTTTAAGAAATATACCCATGTTTTTCTGGTTGAGTCATCAATAAAAATAACATAATAACAAGAGCGACCAAGAAATGATACCTGAGCCAGTCTCCATACATCTGAAACAAGCTCTAACTTCTTACTTTTCTTCTCTTTCTCAACCTTGAGAAATCTGACACTTTTCTGTTTACCATAAACACAGTTTTCACATAACTCTAAATCAATCTTCTTTAGTCTTGGCAATAGATTTTTGGAGTGAAGGGTTTTCATCTCTTTCTCACTCATGTGCCCAAGCCTATGGTGCCACATTATCGAATCTGTTCTTGCAACATCTATTGTTGTTGTCCCTGAAGTAACTTTATTTGTAGCAGCTAGGGTAGAATAAGTGTTACTTGTACACAGATATAATGTGCCTACCTTCGGACCTTTAGCTATTACTAATTATCTTTTACTGACCTTCCACATACTGTCTGAGAGGGTAACTATGCAACCTTCACTACCTAGTTGCTCAGCAGAAATTAAATTTCTTCTTAAATTAGGAACATGGCTTACCTCCTGCAGAAACCAGTCATTTCCATTCTGCAACTTGATCTTTATCTTTCCTTTTCCAACAATTTGACAGGGTTCATCATCACCCAAATATACCTGTCCAAAATCACCTTGAACATAATCTAGAAAATATTTTCTATGGGGTGTAGCATGAAATGAAGCCCCAGAATCTATTACCTAGGAATCATTAACATTATCCAAACATAAGATTAAAGCATCTTGTAAAGTATTATTTGCAATATTAGTTTCCTTACTGTCATTTTCATTTTTGTTTCCTTCTTTGTTTTTCCGAGACCAACAGTTTTTCTTTAGATGACCAGGCTTTCTGTAGTACCAGCAATCTTTCTTTCTTCTAGATTGAGAGCGTCCTTTCTTTGACTTGCCTCATGACTTCTCATTCCCAAGGCCTTTTCCTCTTTCCTTTGATTTTCCTCTGTTCTCCACATTCAAAACAATACCTGATGATGTTGAAGTCTCACCTGTGCTTTTCCTTTGCATTTCCTCGCTCAGGATAACACCAATAATATCATCAAATACCAAAGTATTTTTACCAGAAACAAAGTTACTTACAGCCATAACCAAGCTATTCCAGCTGTTTGGCAAAGAACATAAAATCAAGAGAGCCCTAACCTCTTCTGTAAAAGTAATTTTTACTAAAGACAATTGACTGGTAATTGTATTAAATTCATTTAAGTGCTCCGCTACAGATCCTCCCTCACTCATTTTCAAATTAAAAAGATGCTTCATAAGAAATACCTTATTCGAAGCCGAGGGTTTCTCATACAACTTAGCCAATGTCGCTATCAAATCTACGATCGTTTTTGCTTCTGTTATATTGAATTCTACAGATAATGCAAGACACAATCGAATGGATCCCAGTGCCTTTCTATCTAAAATGTCCCACTCTTCATCTGACATTGTGGTTGCTTTATTTGCCTTTCCTTCCAATGGTCGCCACAAATCTTTTTGATACAAGTAATCCTCCATCTGCATTTTCCATAACTGATAATTTTGGCCGTTAAACTTTTTGACCTTGAATTTGGAATCCTCCATTGCTCCCACTCAAATCTGAAAGTCTTGCCAATTTACAGAAAACTTCGCTCTGATACCAATTGTTAGGGTTTCAAGCAGATCCGAAACAAATATGAACTAACAATTATATGCAGATTTAAATACAAAAGATAAAGAAATAAAACAGAACACAGATAACACAGAGATTTAACGTGGTTCACCCAGAATGGGTTACGTCCACCATACACAGCCATCCAATATTTCTTATTATCCAGCAAAAATAGTACATCAACCTTACAAGACCTTAAGCATCTCAACCGCTTATAACATGTGTTTTTAGGGCAAAAACAAAGTCGGCGTTTTTAGGGTTTTATTACAATGTCGATTTTCATCAACAAAAAAAATACCAAAAAATTTTTTCAGCAGGTATACGTGTTGAGTGTACAATACTTTGTTGATCAGTGGCCACATTTCAACAGACATATCATTCCCATCTTGGGGCAACTTTGTATCAATTCATATTATCTTCTTTGAAACAACGCGACAAGCTGCATTGTCTCAAAGAGGGGCAAAATGTAGACACCTAAAATTGTCATGTCTAATTAAATAAATATTATCTAAGCCTAATTCTTCTATTAATTAAATAAATCTTTATTTATTTAATTAATTCATTTATCCTTTTTTAGCCTTATTTTTCATTTAAATAAATATATTTATTTAATTAAATAAATTTTCATTTATTTAATCATCTAAGCCTAATTCTTCTATTAATTAAATAAATCTTTATTTATTTAATTAATTCATTTATCCTCTTCTAACCTTATTTCTCATTTAAATAAATATATTTATTTATTTAAATTATCCTTTTCCTGAATTAAATAAATATTTTATTTATTTAATTGATCCCACTTCTTCTATTAATTAAATAAATCTTTATTTAGTTAATTAATTCATTAGTTTTTTCTACCTATGACACATGCCATTCATCTCTTAATTCATACACTACCTACCCTCTCATTATTTTATTATTTTCTTTACCTATCCTTTAATCATAGCCGACCATTTATCTTTTACACCTCTCAATCTTATCCCTCCATTTCATATAGTGTCTTTTATATAAGAGGATACTTCCTTCATTATCAACCCTAATCAATCTATGCATCCTAATCAATTGACTACCTCAGTATGCATTCAACCCCGACTACGCTTTCGAACTTGCATATGCAATCTAGCCTACTTGCAACCACATTTCCGTTCTTTGTTGAGCTCTTGTGCATATAAAATCTGAGAGCAAATATATCAAGCAAAATCAATGGAGATAGAAAGAATGGAGATCCAAACCCTAGCAGACATGTGATGGTATAATCTTTGTGATTTCATTTGATTTGCATTTTCTTAGGTAATCTTCATATGTTATGGTGGATCTTTGTTGTTGTTAGGCTAGGGTTTTGTGGTTGAATTCATTTAGTTTTTCAATATTGTTGTATCCATTTTCACCATATACATTTTGGCATGCCCGGTGCGACATGGATTTTTGTTAGATCTATGTTTTTTGCAGATTTTTCTAACTCTATATTGTTGTTTTGTAAAACAATTTGGAGAATAACATTGTGCAACTAGGGTTTTGGACACAAAATCAAGATCTTGGAGAGATTTGATCATATCTCACAAACGGCTTGGAAATTTTGCACCAAATTGATTTTGCAGGTTGAAGACAGTATCAAGAGATCTCAAAGAAAAATTTAGATTTATTGGACAATATTTTTATTTTCTATGAATTTTCATAAAAAATTAATTTTGAGAGCAAATGAGAGAATTTTTCGGATTTTCTTACATTTTTTGAAATCTCTCATAATTATACATAGGATTTGTTCTTTGTGATTTTAAATTTGATGCAAAATATTTTCCTAAAAATCTGATATTTAAAAATTAGGGTTTTTCCTTATTTTGATCAGATCTCACAAATGGCTTTGAATTTTGGCATCGAATTTTTTTTGCAGGTCAAGAAAAGTATCAAAAGGATTCAATAAAAATTTCAGATTTTTTGGATCAAATGTTCATTTTATATGAATTTTTTATGAGTTTTCATAAAAAATTAATTTTGAGAGCAAATTAGTGATTTTTTTGGATTTTCTTACATTTTTGGAAATCTCTCAAAATTATATATAGGATCTATTCTTTGTGATTTTAAATTTTATGCAAAATCAT
Organism: Cryptomeria japonica; assembly: GCF_030272615.1. Taxonomy (NCBI): domain Eukaryota; kingdom Viridiplantae; phylum Streptophyta; class Pinopsida; order Cupressales; family Cupressaceae; genus Cryptomeria; species Cryptomeria japonica. Next base: position 466,830,520 of record NC_081415.1, read on the forward strand.
TTCTAAAAAATTGGATCTTTTAAAATTAGGGTTTTGCAATATTTTACTCATATCTCACAAACTGCTTGGATTTGTTGCAGAAATTTTCTTATGCAGGTTTGAAAGACCATCAGGACTCTCTAGTAAAATTTTTAGATTATTTGGATCGATTTTGCATTTTATATGAATTTTTTATGATTTTTCATAAAAAATTAATTTTTGGAGCAAATTAACAACTTTTTTGGATTTTCTTACATTTCTGGAAATCTCTTGAAATTTTACAATTGGTCTTTTTTATGGTGAATCAGATATTTGAATTGGTCAACAAAATGCATTGTTGAAGGCCCCTATTTTACAAAGTCTTTTGGATCTAAAATTTACCTAACTTGTGTGCTTGCAGGAAGGGGTGATCATTTGAAACAATCCAAACTACTAACAAATCTTTGTTGCAGGACTTTGGCAAGGGTTTTTGATCTTTATTGTGTGCCTTGTTCTCATATACTAGCAAACACTTCAATATTTGCACTAAAATTAAACCATTGTCTTTTGTGTCTTAAGTAATAGACTCTTTTTGTTTCATCTTTAGAGGGTCTGTCTCCCCGTGTGGTCATTAGGACTACTAGTGAGGAGAGAACGACCTAAATGGTAGAAAAAGAAAAGTCATCTTCTTCCAAACCACTATAAATAACTGTATTCATGGTGAAAACTATGGATAACATGTGCTGATTAGTTCATACCGACACTATGTCTCCCTATAAACCCATTTGATCAAATTTATTTGATTATTTGTAGGGCATAACCCCTACCAACTGGGAGCCTTCTGTATTTACAGAGTTGAAAGTGCCGCATGTATGGCCACACGAATGGATGCCCTTACTAGCACCTTTTGTTTTACAAGCCAAAATCTTCCTAGTTGTTGGGGCAGGAGGTCGGACCTCTAGTAGCGGCCCACACACATACGGTTCTTAGTAGAGATACAAAGTTCATCATGAGGAGTTTTCGTGGGGACTAATGTTTGGCTACCCTGAGAAGTGAGTGTCGAGGGTGGACCCAGTGGGGTCAAGCATCTAAGTAACCGCTCTGAATAGCGTAGCCTCGGGGGAAACTCCATGTGGGATCAACAACTATTGTCCTGGCCAACCATAAGAATTGTGCTTGTCTTATTTTGAACAATCAAACATTCAAGACCAAACAACAAAACATTGTGTCTTTTGTGTCTTCAAGTGTATGCAAATTTTTTTTACATCAAACAACACACTTTTCTTTGAGTCGTTTTTTAGTCTAAACACTTGCAAACACTGAGTCTTCATCATCATTGTGTCCTCTTGTCACGAAAAATAGTCAAACATTCAGATTTGGTCACAACAACTTCACAAATTGGAAAAATTTACAGTCCAACAAACAAGAGCAATCAGTTTCAAAATTCTTGAGCTTCCTAGGCTATCTCTTCAGGTTTTTATCTAGCATTCAACCTATCTTTGGGTCTCACAAAGTCCATCATTGCTTTACACCTTACATTACATTCACTTTTGTCTAAACTTGAGTCAAAAAGTCACTTGCTTGTCCTCATCATACTTTGTCAACACACTACATACAACAACATTCTGCTAAGTGGTCCCTCATCGAGGTCTATCACCTTTGGATCTCATTTGGTCTTACTTAGAGTCAAGGTCAACTTACCTCATCAAGAGAAACTATCATCTCTTTGGAAGCCACACCTACTCTACTACATACATACTTGGTCTTATATTTTGGGCATTGCAAGTAAACCTCAGATTCATTTACATTCCATCAAACTCATGGTCTTCCATACTCTTTTCCATTTTCATCTAGTCTCACACATCTTGGTCAATACCTAGTTCATGGTTGAAACCCGTTCCCAAAAATCTAGGAGAAAAACTAAAGAGGCTCAAGAGTCTGCAAACATGAGTTCCTATGAGTATGACAATGATATCTTTTTCAATCCTGATCATACTACATTACCTGACATGGATGCCTATAGAAACATTCCAAATGTTGAAAACATGGACACTACAAACAACAATGATACACACAATCACAATATGGACAACTTCTCCGTACATTCAGCAGAAGTGGAAGACACCATCATGAATCCTCATTTCAATCAATTGGTTGAGGAAATAATGAGGAGAGATAGACAAATACTTTCTACAAGTGATGGCACAAAGTGAAACCAAGATCCCTCATGATTTTGACATGTCTCAAATAATGGAAAATCGATCTTTGCAACAACCTCACCTCAACATGGATCAAAGGAGGCCTAATAGTGGAGGCAATAGAGGACCACATATGGTGCCTGAATCACCATCATCTTTGTTTCAAAAACCAAAGGTCCCATACACACATGGTCAAGCATATGATACTCACCTTCGTAGACCATTATGGAAATCTTATGCAGAAAATATACTCAATCACATACCAATGCTAAGGATCAACCACCAAAGCAATTGGGTATCCAAAGGCATACTCAAAATTTGGACACAAGGAAACCCCGTGTCAAATTTGGGGGCAACACAGTAGAACAAACTCATGACATGCCTGTAGAGTATGGTATACATGGACAAAGCAGATATTTCATTCCTCATCATGACTCTATACCAAGTGGTCCATATACACAACATCATTATAGACCTCCTCCATATGAACATGTGTATGATCAATATTATCCATATATGCAACATGCTCCTCCCCCACCTGGTGGTTCAGGCATGGGGTATGGTCCAAGAAGTCGATCTCCACCTAAGAACAATTTGGAGCAACAAATCAGGGACCTACAAAAGAAAATGGAGGACATAAATACACCGAAGCCAACATACACAATGAGAGACATATGTCTTTATCCATTTGACAAGAGTATTCCAATGCTTCCTTTTCCTACACACTTTGAGACACCTAAGTTTGATAAGTGTAGAGGAAAAGGGGATCCCAAGGCACACATAAGACAATTTTTCATAGCTTGCATTGAGGTAGCTTCAAAAGAGACATATTTGATATGATTATTCCCACAAAGCCTAGGTGATCAAGCTATGGAATGGTTCTCCCAACTTCCACCTGGTATTAAGTCATGGGGTGACTTAGCAGAGACATTTATTCAACATTTCTCATACAACATAGAGACAGACATATCAGTCACTACTTTGTGCAACACCAAGCAAAAGGATGGAGAATCTTTTTCATCATTTTTACAAAGATGGAGAAATCTAGCCAGCAGATGCTCTTGTGAAATTCCACAAAAACAAATGGTAGAGATATTCACCCAAAATGTTAACAAAGACATTGGTTATGACCTGAGAAAAGCTTGCTTGTCCACTTTCAAGGACGTTATTGAAAAGGGCTTAGCAACAGAAAAAGTCCTAATTGAACAAGGAGTCATTAAGATATTCAAGGAAAAAAAAAGGACTATAAAGGAAAAGACAAGCCAAGATTTTGGAACAAAAACAAGAACACAGTCAATGATGGTGTTGTTGATGCCAATACAGTGCGACCCAAAATCGTTTTTTTTGGATCAAGCTCTAACAATCAAGTCAATACTCAAACAACTTCAAAGTCACAAAGGAAGTACACTCCATTGGGAGAACCACTTGAGTCAGTTTTCAAAAAGCTAGTGGCAAACAAGATAATCACAATTCCATATTTTCGTCCATATGAGCCAAAGGTTAAACCAAATTGGTGGAATGATGATGAATATTGTGAATTTCATAAGAGCAAGGGCCACAAGATAGGAAATTGCCATCAACTGAAGAACATCATACAAGATCTCATTGATAGAGGTGACATTGAGATTGAAGGACACTCATCCAATCAAGAACATGAGATGTTTAAGGAACCATTCCCAAAAAATGACAAGGGAAAAGCTAAAGCCACAGATGACTAGACCAACTATACCAGAGCATCTTATAACTATGATTCAACTATCAATCGCATTTCGATGGACAATTATGTCTCTACCATTATCATCAAGGACAAAACGCCAGAGAATTCTACCCAAAGACCCAAGATTGTCGTAAAAGGCATTGGATCTTCTTCCGAACCTACCTTTGAATATAATATTACAGCTCATCAAGGTAAATTCACTTGCAAGGTGCTCCAGCTAAAAACACAGCTTCCTCATCAACCAAACCTGAGTATGACCTTGTAGAACAGTTAGGGGCGACACTCGCACTCATATCCATCCTTGAGCTCTTACGCATATCCCCCGCACATAAAGCCATTCTTGACAAAATCTTGAGAGACACTCCAGTTCCTACTGATCTGAATGTGGACCAGTTTCAAGCCATGGTGGGATACCTTTCCATTCCACACTCCCTTACATTCATAGAAGTCGATGACGCCTCCGTAAGTCAACCACATAATGCACCATTACGCATTGAAGCTTTCATACACAAACATCGAATAAAACGAGTCCTGATAGATGGAGGAGCAAGTCTAAACATTTGCACATTGAGCACTATTAAACAATTGGGATATTCTGATAAAGTTGTGAATTCTACAAACAAAAATACCATCAAGGCATATGATGATGAAGAGCGTTCATCCAAGGGCATAGTCACCTTACCTCTCAGAGTTGGGCCAGTTACAAAAGATATGGTTTGTCAAGTCCTAGACCTGGATCTCACATACAACATATTGCTAGGACGCCCATAGATTCATGAGATGAGTGCAGTCCCATCTACATATCATCGATGTATCAAGTTTCCACACAATGGAGTTGAAGTGACCGTCAAAGCAGATCCAAATCGATTCATATATTGCAACAATCTGCGACCTTGATCAAAAATAACAATACCAGTCAATCAAGAAGCTATTCCTTCATCAGCATATGTGGATCCAGAATCCTTGAAACCTTCTACATCAAAGCAAGCAGAGCTCAAACAAAAATTCAAGATTAGAGACCTGGGATGTGGTGAGTATGTCTTTCATGTTGATCAACTCCCACTATCTCCTAAAGTATTTAGTCAACAGGAACAATCTATAAACAATTTGCAATATCAAGGAATTGGGTGTGAACCACCTAGTGTTGTGGCTACTAAATCTGAATGCAAATCTCCTCTAGTGGTGCAAGCAGCTCTTGATATCAATAGTCCTAAGAGTGGTTCCAGTGAAGAATCTATTGAGAGTATCGCCAACCCTCTTGAGAACTCACATAGCCTTACCATATCATCCACTCATTCCATTTCCCCTTCTTTCTCAGACTTGGATCAACAAGAATTACAAAAGCCCTTACTCATTGGGGATAAAAAATCAAACTTTGAAAAGAAAAATCTAAAAGTAAAAAATAAAGAGAAGTCCTTTAGTCCAAATCCAAATCAAAAGCTATTGGACTTTGCAAAAATCAAAGTCAAGGATAAAAATCCTATGAACAAAAAAGAGCAAGAGATGATCTCCCCTAATATCAAAATAACTGGGGGCAAAAGTTTTAAAATTTTAAGTCAAAAAGCATACTTGTTGATCCTAAGTCTCCATCATGCTATCCTACCTTCACTTCTTTTCACAATCATAAGCCTTCATAACTCATCCTCTTGTTTCACGCATCCATCCCCTTTTGGCGATACATCATGGACCTTTAATGGAGCTTCCTTGAAAGACTTTGTTATCAGGGATGCCCAAACTTCTTCAGGTGACACGCATACGGGCCTGTGTAGTCCACACACTAGTAATTCTATCTCAATTCCTTTATCAAGGAAGACAAACACTCAAGCTACACATCATTCAGTCAAGGAACAATGAAACTAGAATCATAAGATAAAGCCTCAGACACTTGAGGTGGGTGACTTAGTTCTTAAGGAGAATCCAAAAAATCAGCAAAACAAAGAGGAGGGAAAATTCGAACCAAATCGGCTTGGTCCTTACATCATCACAACAGTTTATGGATCTGGTGCATATCATCTCTCAACCACAGAGGGTGAACCTTTGCAAGATCCTATCAACAACATGCACCTTTACAGGTTTTACATATAGCTTTTCAGAGTATCCTAATTTAAAAATTAAAAAAAAAATTCAAAATTTCAAAATACAAAAAAATCATAAAATAAAAAAATCGTTACTTGGTTAAAACCTAGCAAACAGGTGCCTTGTGACACAAAAAAAATTTAAAAAAAATTGAAAAACAAAAAACATTTCATCCAACGGTGAAAACCATTTCGGTGGCGCCCTGGGCAAGTACCATGGTGAAAACTAAGTCACCAGCACCATGCATAGAGACATTGCTCCTCCCTCCTTCAGGATTCCATTTCATCCTTCACTTTGCACACACTCACATCCTATCCATCCACAATAAACTTAACCATTCCCATCATGGCTTGTTATTGATCTACCCAAGATTGGTTAGCCATTCATAATAAACATTCCTTTTTGCCCCTTTTCCATCCATAATAAATCAGCTCCTATCTGTGGCTAAGACAAATCCTATGTCTAGTGATGGGTGTGGAACTGAGAGCATTGCCTGTTTTGAAGAGTACGGTTTCTTTCAACTTTCTTCAGTCTATCCGCGCACAATCCATAATAAAGCAACATTTGCATCACAATCCGCAATAAAGTTTCGTCTTCTCCACAATAAAGTATGAGTTTCATGGATTCAGTCAGTTTTAGATGAGACATAGCAGCAACAATGAGCTTCAACAAATCAAATCTTTCAGCAGACTTAGACAACATTATGGTTCAGTGATATCTATCCTTTTTGTGAAAGTAAACATTGTGACCACAATCAAATAAGACTTATACAAGTGACAAGAGACACTAAACTTGAGGACTACAGTGGATGTTGGTGTCGAGTTTTGGTTTTCTTTTGATTTTATCTTTCTGGTGACGTTTTTTAGCTTTTCTAGGATGTCTTTGACTAGAAAGGCGAGGATGGGGTGTCGTCACCTATTTTCTTTGATGTCTGCAGATTGTCTCTTAGTAATGCTATGACTTGTCCAAGGATATGAGGACACTGTGAGTCTAGTATGAACTGAGACATTCCTTGTTTGTGACTGTCTTATCTCCATGCAAACAGGTATAATGACTTTCTGGGTCGAACATATGTCTCGATTGTCGTAACCTACTTTCCATAATAAAGCTCAATGATGATAACACACAAGAAGCTCTTTCACTTCCATATCTTCTACCTTTCATCCCCATTTCTTGATTGACTTCCATCGTCCTTCTTGAGTCTGTGCAGCCTGCTATCACATGACTGAGTATAATGACACACCAAAAACATTTGCATTTCAAGTAGTTGCACCTGCATTACCACATATTAAGCATTTCATACATACATATAGATATTACAATTGCATCACATCCTGCACACAACTCATGTTAGCAATCCTACATTTTTATTATGCAACTAGTCATTTGCATTATCATATTCATCTGCATTTCATACATTCACATTCACATTGACATAACATATTTAAAACATAAAAGAACAAAAATATGGCATTTCATCATGTACATATTTGCATCCATATCATAACCATCACATAGAAACATACATCATGAAACATCTCATCACATAGGTACGCATGCATATAGTTGTCACAAAGATGAATCATCTCATATATATAATCATAAGTGTCATGATACAATGATTTCAAAATGCATATGGCTACATAGCCAATCCTCGTGTCGCCCTATCCGGACAGAGAAACCCACTAATCACTCTTGTCAGTACTACTCGTAGTGCTAATCTTGTCTATGTCATGGTATCTCATGCCATGTGTCCTGCCCTCATCTCTAGTCCTAGATTCTGAAACACTCATCTCAGTGCATCCCTGTCTCCATCTCGATCGTAGGGTACTAACTCCCCATCGATCGGTATCCTCAGTATCCTGTATACATCCTCTAAGGTGACTGTCATCTCACCCATCGGCAAATGAAAAGTGCATGTCTCAAAATGCCATCTCTCAGCAAGTGCAGTCAGCAAACCCATGTTCGCCCGAAACTCAGGCACATACAGAATAAATCGTAGACCCATAACCTCAATCGCGAATCTGTCCTCAAATATCAGCTCTGGTCATAACCTCTGAGTCGATGGGAATCTCTCTTGTGACTCCAGCATAGGTAGGTACTCCTATAGTCAAGCAAATCAACTGTGTCAGTCAAAGTGACTCATTGTTCATCACAAAGTGTTGTTGTTTATCCTAGTGACACTCCCTGTTCATCACAAAGTGTTGTTGTTTATCCTAGTGGTACTCACTGTTCATCACAAAGTGCTGCTGATATTTGCACTCCCTGTTCATCACAAACTGTTGCTCATTTTAGTACTCCCTATTCATCACAAAGTACTTTATCTTGGTACTCACTGTTCATCACAAAGTGCCTCGATCTATCCTAATCTTCCCTAGAGGACCTGCTTGAGTCTATCCTCTCAGCAGCTTATCCAATCGATAGCGTATGTTCATCATAGAACTGCCAATTTTTCCTAAAAGACATAAATGCACATTTTTTACACATATGCGTCTCGACGGTTTTTGACATTATTTGACATATTCTAAAAATCATTTACTACCCTACCTAGAATGCATTAATGACAACATTTATTGTGACAAACTACAAAGAGATTTTACGGTACTTACCGGCTCTCCTGCATCTGCTGGCCTTTGAAATCAGAGAATGTGATCGAATCTATGCACCAATGCCATTGTTGCTGACTGTTGCTGCTCTATTCTCTCTCTGCACTCTGATCTCTTGAAGGTGTGGATGACAATGAGGATGCATTCCCCTCGTGGTCTATCTTATAGATTGCCCTATCCCTAGTCATAGCCCTCATTTCCCAAGTCAGTCTTCATTATCCCGTGACTCTGTCACTCTATTCGGTTAGTCCTTTCTAGCATTTCTTTCTTATTGAGAAATTGTCTGCGATATTTTCACACATTTTCATCCAATCTCTTGAGGGGGCATTGTTAGGGTTTCAAGTAGATCCGAAGCAAATATGAACTAACAATTATATGTAGATTTAAATACAAAAGATAAAGAAATGAAACAGGATATAGATAACACAAAGATTTAACGTGGTTCACCCAGAATGGGTTATGTCCACCATACACAGCCATCCAATCTTTCTTATTATCCACCAAAAATAGTACATCAACCTTACAATACCTTAAGCATTTCAGCCACTTATAACATGCGGTTTTAGGGCAAAAACAAAGTTGGTCTTTTTAGGGTTTTATTACAATGTCAGTTTTCATCAACAAAAAAAAAAACCCAAAAAAATTTACTCGACTGATATTAATTCCACAATTATCAATCAAGAAGACCAACAGAAACTGATGAAGAAATCAGCTTCTCCTGTGGAACTGCCTTCGTGAACATATTGGTAGGATTCTCACTTGTGTGAATCTTCTCAAGCCGTAACTGACCCTCCTCCAAAACAGTCCGGATGAAGTGGTACCTGAGCTGAATGTGCTTTGTCCTTGAATGAAAAGCAAAGTTCTTCACAAAATGAATGACACTCTAGCTATCAGTATACAATGGGATATCCTCTTGTGTCTGAACCAATTCCTCCAGAAAACATTGCAACCAAATCATCTACTTACTGGCTTCTGTAGTAGCAACATACTCAGCTTCAGTGGTTGAAATTGCAACAACCTTTTGCAGCCTAGAAATCCAACTGACTGTAGTTCCCCCTATAGTAAAAACATACCCTGCAGTACTCCTCCGTGAATCAATATCACCCGCTAGATCAGAGTCAACAAATCCACTCAGAGCAACATTAGATCCTTTGAAACATAATGCCTTCGTAGTAGTTTCTTTCAAATACCGAAGAATCCATTTCACAGCATTCCAATGTTCTATACCCGGATTACTCATAAACCTGCTCACAACTCCCACTACATGTGCAATATCTGATCTTGTGCATACCATTGCATACATCAAACTGCCAACAGTTGATGAATATGGGATGTTAGACATTTTATTAACCACTTCCTGTGCCTTTGGGGACATCTCCTTAGTCATTTGAAATGACTAGCCAAAGGTGTACTAACTGCTTTTGCATCCTACATGTTAAATCTTTTCAACACCTTTTTTATATACTCACTTTGGGACAAATTCAAGGTTCTATTTTTCCTGTCCCGTGTAATCCTCATAGAGAGAATTTGCTTAGCTGCACCCAAATTCTTCATAGCAAATGACCTGGCTAATTTATATTTAAGATCATTTATATGTTGCATGTTAGACCCAGCAACAAGAATGTCATCAACATAAAGCAACATGATAATATAATTGTCATTATCAAATCTCTTAAAATATACACAATGATCAGAATGACATCTATGATAACCGTGTTCAGGCATGAAACTATCAAATTTTAAATACCATTGTCGGGGTGCTTGCTTTAGGCCATACAAACTTTTTTTCAACCTGCACACCAAGTTCTCCTTACCTTTGACCCCATGTCCCTGTGGTTGCAACATGTAAATTTCCTCCTCCAAATCTCCATGGAGAAAAGTTGTTTTGACATCTAATTGTTCAAGATGTAAATCATCTGCAGCCACAAGACTAAGTACAGTTCTAATTGAAGTCATTTTTACAACTAGAGAAAATATTTCATCATAATTTATAGCCTTTTTCTGTGCGACACATTTTACCACAAGTCTGGCCTTATATCTTTTCTGACCTCATTCAGCCGATAAACCCATTTGTTAGGCAAGGCTCTTTTTCTGTAGATAAAGGGATTAAGTCCCAAGTCTTATTTTTAATCAAGGAGTCCATCTCCTCTTTCATGCCTAGCTCCCACTATTGTTTGGCATCTACCTGCATTGTTTCTTCATATTCTTCTGGTTCACCAGAATCTGTTAATAAAATAGAATACAAAGAATGAGAAAATCTTTCAGGAGGTCTACTTGTCCTCGTAGAACGTCTAACACTTGCAGGAGTTTGTGGGACAATCTGTTGTTGCTGAGCATCAAGTACTTGTGGCATTTCATTTTCAAGAATTTCATCCAACACCACATATTCTTGTTTGGCCTGTTCATGCTTCTTTTCCTGCATCTGTTCTTTATACATAACCTTCTCATTGAATATAATATCTCTATTTCTAATTATTTTTTTATTTTCAAAATCTCATAACCGATAGCCATATTTATCTATCTCATATCCAATGAAGGTACATTTCTGAGATTTAGCATCAAGCTTGGTTCTGTTTTCTTTATCAACATGGACAAAAGCTTCGCAACCAAAAGTTTTTAGAAAAGAATAATTTACCTTTTTACCAGTTCATGCCTCTTCTGGAATACCACCATCCAAAGGAGTTGAAGGTCCTCTATTTATCAAACAGACAGCAGTATGTACAGCATCTGCACAAAAATGTAAGGGCAATCCAGCATGCAATCTCATGCTCCTCGCGCGTTCCATGATAGTCCTATTCATTCTCTCTGACACACCATTTTCCTATGGAGTTCCTGGAACTGTCTTCTACTTTCAAATCCCATTTAAGGAATAGTAATCTTTAAATGCTTTGCTGCAATGCTCACCTCCATTATCCGATCTGAGACACTTCAACTTTTTTCCTGTCTCGTTCTCAACCAAAGCTTTCCATTTCTTAAAAGTTTAAAAAACATCTGATTTCTGTTTTAAGAAATATACCCATGTTTTTTTGGTTGAGTCATCAATAAAAATAACATAATAACAAGAGCCACCAAGAGATGATACCTAAGCCAATCTCCATACATCTGAATGTACAAGCTCTAACTTCTCACTCTTCTCTTTCTCAACTTTGAAAAATCTGACACTTTTTTGTTTACCATAAATATAGTTTTCACAGAACTCTAAATCAATCTTCTTTAGTTTTGGCAATAGATTTTTAGAGTGAAGAGTTTTTATCTCTTTCTCACTCATGTGCCCAAGCCTATGGTGCCACATTATTGAATCTGTTCTTGCAACATCTATTGTTGTTGTCCCTGCAGTAACTTTATCTGTAGCAGCTAGGGTAGAGTAAGTGTTATCTGTACACAGATATAATGTGCCTACCTTCGCACCTTTAGCTATTACTAATGATCCTTTACTGACCTTCCACATATTGTCTGAGAGGGTAACTATGCAACCTTCACTACCTAGTTGCCCAGCAGAAATTAAATTTCTTCTTAAATTAGGAATATGTCTTACCTCCTGCAGAAATGAGTCATTTCCATTCTGCAACTTGATCTTTATATTTCCTTTTCCAACAATTTGACAGGGTTCATCATCACCCAAATATACCTGTCCAAAATCACCTTGAACATAATCTAGAAAATATTTTCTATGGGGTGTAGCATGAAATGAAGCCCCAGAATCTATTACCCAGGAATCATTAACATTATCCAAACATAAGATTAAAGCATCTTGTAAAGTATTACTTGCAATATTAGCTTCCTTACTGTCATTTTCATTTTTGTTTTCTTCTTTTTTTTTTCGAGACCAACAATCTTTCTTTAGATGACCAGGCTTTCCGTAGTACCATCAATCTTTCTTTCTTCTAGATTGAGAGCATCATTTCTTTGACTTCCCTCATGACTTCTCATTCCCAGGGCCTTTTCCTCTTTCTTTTGATCTTCCTCTATTCTCCACATTCAAAACACTACCCGATGATGTTGAAGTCTCACCTGTGTTTTTCCTTCGTATTTCCTCGCTTAGGATAACACCAACAATATCATCAAATACCAAAGTATTTTTACCAGAAACAAAGTTACTTACAGCCATAACCAAGCTATTTCAGCTTTTTGGCAAAGAACCTAAAATCAAGAGAGCCTTAACCTCTTCTGTAAAAGTAATTTTTACTAAAGACAATTGACTGGTAATTGTATTAAATTCATTTAAGTGCTCCGTTACAGATCCTCCCTCACTCATTTTCAAATTAAACAGATGCTTCATAAGAAATACCTTATTCGAAGCCGAGGGTTTCTCATACAACTTAGCCAATGTCGCTATCAAATCTACAATCGTTTTTGTTTCTATTATATTGAATTCTATAGACGGTGCAAGGCACAATCGAATGGATCCCAGTGCCTTTCTATCTAAAATGTCTCACTCTTCATCTGACATTGTGGTTGCTTTATTTGCCTTTCCTTCCAATGGTCGCCACAAATCTTTTTGATACAAGTAATCCTCCATCTGCATTTTCCATAATTGATAATTTTGGCCATTAAACTTTTCGACCTTGAATTTGGAATCCTCCATTGCTCCTACTCAAATCTGAAAGTCCTGCCAATTTACAGAAAACTTCACTCTGATACCAATTGTTAGGGTTTCAAGCAGATCCGAAACAAATATGAACTAACAATTATATGCAGATTTAAATACAAAAGATAAAGAAATAAAACAGGACACAGATAACACAAAGATTTAACGTGGTTCACCCAGAATGGGTTACGTCCACCATACACAACCATCCAATCTTTCTTATTATCCAGCAAAAATAATACATCAACCTTACAAGACCTTAAGCATCTCAACCGCTTATAACATGTGTTTTTAGGGCAAAAACAAAGTCGACTTTTTTAGGGTTTTATTACAATATCGATTTTCATCAACAAAAAAAATACCCCAAAAAAATTTCAATAGGTATACGTGCTGAGTGTACAATACTTTGTTGATCAGTCGCCACATTTCAATAGACATATCATTCCCATCTTGGGGCAACTTTGTATCAGTTCATATTATCTTCTTTGAAACAACGCAACAAGCTACATTGTCTCAAAGAGGGGCAAAATGTAGACACCTAAAATTGTCATGTCTAATTAAATAAATATTATCTAAGCCTAATTCTTCTATTAATTAAATAAATCTTTATTTATTTAATTAATTCATTTATCCTCTTTTAGCCTTATTTCTCATTTAAATAAATATATTTATTTAATTAAATAAATATATTTATTTAATTAAATAAATATATTTATTTAATTAAATAAATATATTTATTTAATTAAATAAATATATTTATTTAATTAAATAAATTTTATTTATTTAATTATCTAAGCCTAATTCTTCTATTAATTAAATAAATCTTTATTTATTTAATTAATTCATTTATCCTCTTCTAACCTTATTTTTCATTTAAATAAATATATTTATTTATTTAAATTATCATTTTCCTGAATTAAATAAATATAAATATTTTATTTATTTAATTGATCCCACTTCTTCTATTAATTAAATAAATCTTTATTTAGTTAATTAATTCATTAGCTTTTTCTACCTATGACATATGTCATTCATCTCTTAATTCATACACTACCTACCCTCTCATTATTTTATTATTTTCTTTACCTACCCTTTAATCATAGCCGACCATTTATCTTTTACACCTTTCAATCTTATCCTTCCATTTCATATAGTGTCTTTTATATAAGAGGATACTTCCTTCATTATCAACCCTAATCAATCTATGCATCCTAATCAATTGACTACCTCACTATGCATTCAACCCCGACTACGCTTTCGAACTTGCATATGCAATCAAGCCTACTTGCAACCACATTTCCGTTCTTTGTTGAGCTCTTGGACATATAAAATCTAAGAGCAAATATATCAAACAAGATCAATGGAGATAGAAAGAATAGAGATCCAAACCCTATTGGACATGTCATGGTATAATCTTTGTGATTTCATTTGATTTGCATTGTCTTAGGTAATCTTCATATGTTATGGTGGATCTTTGTTGTTGTTAGGCTAAGATTTTGTTGTTGAATTCATTTAGTCTTTCAATATTGTTGTATCCATTTTCACCATATACAGTGCTTATGTAGAGTTGCCAAGATCTTATTAGTTATTACATGTCGTGCCCTTGAACTTCAATAGACCACAAGGCCAATTGATTGATGAAAACCACACCAACTGAATTGATGAGCTTTGTTTGTGTGTTCTTTTGGTTAGAGCATTCAACAAGAACAATTTAAAAAAAAATTGAAGTACAAACCATAACATCAAAAACTATGAAAAAATAAAATAAATACGACAAAACTCAAATAAAAGCTAAACAATAACATAAATTGGTTTTGCAAGATTGTATGTAGGTTGTAGTTGTCAACTTTAATATTAAGTATTTTGGCATGTTGTGTTTAGCCATGAGAGTGAGTTTGAAGAGTTAGGCATAAGCAGTGCAACTATTGAATACAAGTTATAAAGGAGGGAAGGTGGGACAACATGACTTGTGTGATGGGAGAGCATTTTATTCCCCCGATTTATCATGAAGAGTGAGGACACCTCTACTAATTCCATTGCTGCCATGATTGTTGTTGGTTCTTGTATTCCACCTTCAACATTTCAAGGTCTCTAAATACAGTGCACATCTGACCTAGGTCATGTGCATTTTTGTTTATAATCCATAATACTATATTTATCCTAATATCAGTATATATGCTATTGGGTTTTGATGCATTCTTATTCCCATGTAAGTTATATTAGTATTATGTTGTAAAATGTGTTATATTCATGCTACGAGTGGGTACCCGCTTAGTATTTGCAATATAGTAAGCTAAGAGACTAATGTGGACATGCTAAAAACATCTTAATTGAATTTTTTTTAGTGCTTGTGGTGATATGTATTTATATGATAGTTTTAACTTTCAATTATTTGGATATTTTAGACCAGTTGTTCAAGTTGATGGCAAGGCTTTGGCACAATTTTCTTGTATTCTGCGCATGAAAAAATTATCTTACAGACTTTCATGACTTTAATGCGTTGTGCAGATTTGTCTCTTAATAGGAAGCGATTATGTTTTCTGTAGAAAGTATAAAAAAAAAAAGGTCTTCAAGGAATTAAGAAATAGGGTTGGGTACCAGAAAATGATTTAAGATTGTATGGACACAAGTCTCCTATTAGAATTCTCTCTCTCTCTCTATAATTTCTTATTTTGATAAAAATGTGAGTTGGATGGTGGAACTAGCACTGTACATCACAGTTAGGGTGAATAATTTTATTTTGCGTACACATGGTTGTGCATCTATATTCAAAGGCATCCATTTTTTTCTCAGTAGTTTTAAGCTTAATGAAAAAGATTGTAACAGAGTACTGTGAAAATTACTTCAAATCATGCAGTAATAGGGTAACTGGTTCTTTGTTCTCCTTACATAAAATAACAAAATTTCTCAATTCCTTGTAAATATCAATTTTTTTAATGGTTGGGTGGCTTGAATTGCACTATGATATGCATGCAATTGATCAATAGGTGCTTTTGACTCTGGAAATGAAAGGAAGCAGGTCTTTCTCAGCTGTAAACATTTCTGAGGACCCGAGAGACGAAGATGGTCATGATGACTGAATCCAGGAGAGAAGAAAAGAAGGCTGACCTTTGAGTAGTTTAGGGATCTTAAAAAAGTTTTGAGGTGACAAATAAATTGGAGCCTGAGAAGAAAATACAACTAGCAAGAACTGCAGGCAGACAAATTGTAGTGTGGTTTCAAAATAGAAGAGCAAGATGGAAGACCAAGCAACTAGAGAGAGCCATTGATGTTCTGAAGCAGGATCACGAATCTCTCAAGAAAGACTTTGACAACCTTGTGGAAGAGAATAGAAATCTCCAGGCCATGGTAGTTGATCTTGCTGCTCAAAATCAAATCAAAATTAAATAGTTATAGCTCATTATCCAATATCAGCACGTATTTGTATTTGTAGTCATAACCTACAGTACATATGACATTTACGTTTTAAATTAAGAAAAAAACAATAATAATCCCCAAATTTCAGGGCCGAATATTAAAAACCCTTCAACTTCGTGCAAATTATATATCAAAACCTCAAAATCAAGAAAAACAACAAAAATTAGCCACTAAAATTTGGCCAGTTGCACATCAAATTCAGGACAACTTTACAATCTCATCCTGACCCAAAATCATGACTTGAATTTCCACACAGTTAACTCAAAATATATAAATTGTTTTGCATAATTTGTTAATACATACTCCAAAAATTTTAAATCTCTTTTATACTAACCAAACAATCCCATAAGCTTCTTTCCTAGTGGGCAGCAGAGGTTTGTACTTGGCAATCACCTCAAAAATGTTGCCCAAATAGACTGCATAAAGCGGTTGCCATGGCTGGGTAAAAAGAAACATAAAAAGTCGACTCTGCTGTTTCTCTATACAATCACGCAGCTTTCAGTTAGTTTCTGTGACAGAAAGAGCGGACGGCTCCTTGTTTGTTCTGTAGACATGCCTGCTAGTGAGCCCTAGAAATAGATTTCTAATAATTGGCAAAACATTACAAAACAATTTTTATCATTGTATGTGAAGCTATTCCATTGAAAGTGGAAAACAGCCCACTTACATATACTGTGCATAAAACAAAATAGCTCACTCACTCCCAAGCTGGAAACAGACATGAAGTGCCAAGGCAGGGGATGGCTTAATCTTTCTACATCATTTTAATTTAAAACTGACTAAATTTAAGATATCAGTGTGCACTAGTTTCAACAAATTTAATTTATTCAGGTCTTAATGTGCCTCAACTTATTCTCAAATGGAATGCATAGATTGCAATATTTAATACTCATGAAAAATACTGAGAATGAGATTAAGCTTGGATAATGACTAGAAAAGTGGATGAATTTGTTTAGACATAGACAAACTTCATCGCCTAAGCAAGGATTTATTTAAATCTTACCTGTACCAGCAAAGCAACAAAAGAATGTCGAAATTAGACCCCTTTCTGTGTTGGGTTCTATATGAACTAGAAAGATTTTAAAACCCTAAATTTAATTATGCAGGAGTCTCTATGAATCTGTATAAAGCCGCCAAAATTTTGGGATAAGTCACCTCACATCAATCCACCGAGTTTATTTTTGAGTGGCTATGAACTTTGCCATGCTTGTCTAGTTTCACACTAGACTCAATTGCAGAGTGCACACATATATTTCTAGAAATTTCAATCTAGCACCAAATTTTGTGAAAAGCGATGCCTTTCACTCCTCTAACATGCCTTCTTACCTTCAAAGTGCCGATTACAGGAGTTGAAATGAGTGCCTTAAAGACTACCTCACCGTTTTATGAATGTGGAGGAAACGAAAGCCTTAAACTCTGCCTGGCTAATAATCTGACCTCTGTATCAACGAATGCTTTCAATCAAGTTTTCTGTGCAGCAAGAGAATGCTGGAATGCACGGTAATGAAAATAAGGTTTTTTTTTAAAGCTAAAATTTACTGAAATCCTGTACAGAGCATTTAATAAATACTGAGTATTTAATAGTATTGAAGTATATCTGGATCTATTCATTTATTTCATATGTCCTGGCTTGCGATTCTCCTGAGGACATGTGCCAACAAACACACCTAATTTCTATATTTTTTTGCTTATTAAAACCCCAGCAAAATTCTACCAGTCAATTACATTTAAAAAATAAAAAATAAAAAAATTTGAAAAATAATATTATAAGAGTCATGTTTTAAACTTTAAGATTATAGATTTTTTTTTTCATTTGACAAATAGAATTAATATATGAAAGGTGACAATGAAAACATTAATTCTTTGCTTAAGACAGAGATTAAAAAGAATTAAAACAAAATAGAAAAAAAAAATTAATAATAACAAAAAGGGATATATTTTAATCTAATATTTTTTAATTTAATGTCGCCAAAATAAAAAGCCACGAAATAGAAATAGCTAAGCAATAAATATTTTATCTCAAAACACTTTTAAGAAATAAATGTAAGTTATGACTGTGGAACATAAATAGCAACGTGGAATATAAATAGCCACAAAAGAAAAAGTACATGCGTAGTTATTATAGTTAATTTCAAAAGTTTAATAATTTTTCATTTAAGTGTGTAAAAGGATCAAGTACATAAGTAATACTACCTACATAAATGTCTAATAAGGTTAGGTTATAATATTTTATTAGATATTTATGAGTTTAACTAATTTTGAAAAGTTGATGGAAAATTATTTTGTAACTTTTTCAGGTAGGTAAATTAATTAGTAATATTTCTTAAATATTTTAAGATAAAGTGTTGAAATTGAAGTTATTTGAAATATATGTTATGGAATTTTAAATAATATAATAATAGTTTTAAGTTTTTAATTTAATATGGTTTTGATTATGATAGATATTGTCAATTTAATTTTTATGATATGTTAAATGATAATTTTGATTAAGAGAATATTAATGCATTTTGTAGGAGTTCACTTTTTCGATTATAGAATCAATCTCTACAACTAAAAATATGAAATTGGTGCATGGAGTTGAATTTGAATTTTGGATCTTAAATTATCAACTTTGATTCTTCTTCATTATAAATAGAGATTCACTTGGAAAACTAGACCTAGTTGTAGTGTGGTAAATTGTACACCCTTAATTAGGGTTGTCCAATTTTACGCTTAGGTTAGCACCTGCCTTAGTGTGTTGCATTTTGCATTTTAAAATTTCTTTAAGCATTTAATCATTAATTAATTAAATCTAAAATCCTCTCTTATCATTCCACACATTATAAAATTGGGCCCTTAACCGTAAGTGTGCCCCCTTTTATTTTCATCTTCTTTAATTAATTAATAAAATAAAATCCTAATAAAGTCCTATTTCGACCTTCAAAGCTCATTTTCACATATCTAAACACCTTGGATTGACACACCAAGTTGGATTTGGCTTTGTAATCAAGATATTTTGCATCCCTAGAAATGTGGAAAAAAGTTGGTCAGACCAGTGTGATGCCACCACATCGGTCCTGACTTTTTCTCCTTGAATTTCAAGATCTTAATTTGGTGGTATTATAATGTTCAAAACTTGCTCTGGGTGAAATTTTATCAATTCTAGGCTGCCCTATGATCAAAATTAAAGTTAGGGTCTATCTAACATTTTATTTCCTCATTTGAAGGATCCATTCTCTAGCAATTGAAGGAGCCTCCTATGAAGTGAAATTATAGGTTTTATGTGGAGTCTACAATCAACAAATTCAATCATTTATCAAGTCTTCATCAACCTTTTCCATCATCAATCGAAGCTTAGGAGATATTGAAGAATAACAAGGAGATCACCCACTGTTGATTGGCTTGTACCTCTCCCTTAGGGTTTCATGTTATTTTCTTATCTCTATATGAGTCTTACATCATTCATTTTCAGATTTACATTATTGCTTTAGATCCATATTGCATTTGTGATTTGGAAGCATTTACATTATGTTGATTTAGGGTTTTTACTCCAAACATAAGGTAGAAATCAGGGATAACTTTAAGAAACCACCCCCCGGGCAACTATGTAAAATCTTGGCAAATGAAACGTTATTTTCGAGGGAAAATTTTCGTATGGATGGCAAAAAAAAATTTCAAAATAGGGCAAAAAATTATTTTGTATTGGCGATTTTTTTCTAGGGTACGAAAAATTCCATAATTTTTTGGCGAATTATACCTTGTTCTATGGGGAAAATATATATTGTAGGAGACAAATAATTTTTGTTAAAAGGAACAAATATATAATTGTATGGGCGAAAAATTGTACTCCAAAGGAAAAGTTATTTAAATGTATTGGCGATTTTATCCACCGCTTGAAAATTATTGAATTTGTTTTGGCGAATATTTTGTTATTTATGGAAAAATATATAATTTATTGGTAATTTCATGAATTCATTGTCATTAATAGACAAGGCACATCATATCAGTACATCACATTGAGTCCGGACTTTGCACGGTGTATCTATAAGCGTGGCCTCTTTGACATGTGAAGGGTGACACATACCTAAAATCCATCAATGATTTTAAATTGTTCGATGATCATAGATCAATGGCTGAAGTTTTATTTCAGCCCAATTTTTTGAAAAGAACATAGCTCACCAGAAAGTGCCCGAAATGGAATTGGATTCAATAGACATGTATCAAATGTCACAAATCACGATCGATAATTTCGATCATTTAATATATCTATTCACTTACTACAGTCCACTCTGTCCCCATGACTTCCAATGTGGTACTTGCCAACTTGGTACTGGTTTATAGCTATTTCCGATTCCGTACACTCGTGCATTTATGGGAAAGATTTGCAGAGATTCGAAAGATTTAAAAAAATTTAAAGCAATTAATACGGTTAGAGAAGTAATTATTACAATCAAAAGCTTTATTTATATACGATCTATGCTTCTTTCATCTTCAATTAGCCTTTTCCATTTGGTAGATAAATCATCGGAGCTCACGGTATTTAAATTCTTCCTCTGGTTTAGGTTTATAGGCTTAGGTTGTTTAATTTGTTAATCTATTTTCTCAAGATGGACACTCCCATCCACTTGAGAAGCATTTCTGCAGAGGACCAGAGGGCCTTTCTGGGCTCCGTTAAGGACCAAACCCTCCAATCAGTCTGCAAGGAGGTCGGGTCATGCACCAATGAGGCTGTGCGAATGGTGTTGGGCAAAGAGTTTCTACGAAATGAAAAATAGATATTGTGTTAACACGGACATCACATCTCATTTCTTAGCATCTCTTCAGGACCTCGGAGGAGACAAGGTGGATATGTTGATGCTATTGAGGAAGGTTTTTAAGGAAGACTTCCTTGGAGATGACATTACTATTGTTGTCCTTGCAGAAGTAGGGGTGGGGATCCCTTGTGCGAGTGAATTATCTAAGCTTCTCCTCCCTGACCAAACAGTGTCAGTGGCCAGGCAATTGTTTCTCCTGAACTTGAATGCGGAGCACTTGACGCATCACAGGAAATGGGTGCGAATTGGCAGGGACTTCTTCCGGAAATGGTTGCTCTTGGATGACTTTCCAAACTACACGTGGCTTGAAGAATTCTCTCAGCTTATGTTGTCTGAAGAATTCTACATGGAAGGAGGGTCAGATTCTTAGGGCAAAGTTGTAAACCATCCACTACCTGTGCCCTAGCCCCGCCCCCCTAGGCCCCTAGTAGTTTTTTTTTCCTATGTCCTCAAAACCTAACAGGCTCAGTGGCTCACTCACTTTGGCTTTTAAGTTTTTGAGGGACTCAAGTCTCAGACATCGAATGTAAAAATTATAAATTTCCAAAGCATAAATATTAATGATAATTTTTCAAATTTCGGTTTGTTTCAGTTTGCCTCGTAGAGTCTTATGGATATAAAAATGTTTTCTATAATTCTATTTCATTTTTATTAATTAATTTTTTTCAAATGTCTTTTGTATATGAGCTACGTTATTTCAATTATTTGTTAAACAATGGAAATAAATTTAATACTGTGATCTTTTTTATGTAATGCTTCTTCCTCTATATTTAATATATATAAAAAAAAATCAGTTCGTTCGATTAATTATTTGTACATTGATTATGGTTGATTATAATTTTGTAAATATATAGTTAAGATTTGAACTAAAACTCCAACGTACTTATATTAAACTAAATTAAATAATATTAAATTTACTTATTTTAATTATATTAAACTTACTTATTTTATTTATATTAAATTAAAATTTATATTAAACTAAATTTATGTTGAACTTTTGTATATAT
This sequence comes from Cryptomeria japonica, assembly GCF_030272615.1. NCBI lineage: Eukaryota > Viridiplantae > Streptophyta > Pinopsida > Cupressales > Cupressaceae > Cryptomeria > Cryptomeria japonica. The sequence continues at coordinate 466,852,880 of NC_081415.1, forward strand.
TTTTAGTCTTTATTTATTTATTAAATTAAAATTTATATTACACTAAATTTATGTTGAACTTTTTATATATATTTTTAAACTATTTTTTAAAATTATATATCGTAAACATATTTTTAAATAATTTTGTTAAACTTTAAATTAATACACTAAATTTATGTTGAACTTTTATATATATTTTTAAAAAATTATATATCATAAACATATTTTTAAAGAATTTTGTTAAACTTTAAATTAATATTTTAGATTTAATATTGAATGTTTTCTTTTTTATATTTAACTTTTACATTTCAAATTGTATATCAAAATTTATATTTTTATTTAGTTATTTGTTTTATTCTAGAAACTAAGTTTCATGTTTTATGCTATTTTTGAATTTTAAATTTTTACAAATAATATTAACATTATATTTAATAGTTATCTCAAACTATTGCACATCTTTAAAATTTAAATTGTAGACACCTAAAAATGTCTCATTGATCATGTACTAATTATTCCTATGATTGATTAAATAATTCTTTAATTATTTAATTAAGTTAATTAATCTTATTTTTCTAATTTTATATTTCCTCATAATCTTACTAATTATTCTATTTCTTATTCTTTCATCATTTAATCATTTTAACTATTTTATAAATATTAATTAAACATTATTATTTAATTAATTCTGATTAATTCCTCAATTTAAATAATCTTTATTATTTAAATAGATTAATTAATTCTCAATTTCATCTAATCATTTAATCATTTAACCCTTTTCTAAATATTGATTAAATATTTATTATTAATTAATTATGATTTAATCCTTTAATTTAAATAATCTTTACTATTTAATTAAATTCTATTTTTAAAATAATTAAATAGTTTCTTTAAATTATTTAATTAGCTAATTAATTCTTCTATTTCCAAATCTGTAAGTTCTAATTTCAAATTCATATTCTTCTAATTTCTTCTAATTTCAATTACATGTGCATGATTTCAAAAACCAAATTGAAAATCAAAGTCAAGTTCTAAATATATTCAATTACTAAATTGAATTTAAAATAAATTCAATTATTTGAATAAATTTCATGCAAAGATTAAATTAAAAATCTAAGCTAAAGTGCAAGTACATGCTAAATTAATTAATTCAATCATTTATCTCTCCAATCTATATTTTCATCTTTTAGTTAGCTTTTTCTAAAAAAAGGTTTTCTTTGTCATCCTCTTAATTTTTCTCCAATCATTCTTTTTCTTCTTTCAATCAGCTTTTTCTCAATCAGTTAACTCATTTGATCTATTCAATCTATTCTGTTTCACCTCCAAATCAACAATTCAACTATCAGTTTTCATGTGAGCTCACCTGAGTTCCACCTCTTGATCAATCTGTTCCACCTTTCAATCAATCTTCTCCAAAAATCTATAAATTGAGCATTCAATCTCTATTTTCAAACAATCACAAACTTTGAATCTTTGTGTCACTTGCAGGTTACTAGCACAATATCTGAGAGCCATCATACCACAGAGAAGAGAAGAGCAATGGAAGTTATATGCGATCTTGGAATAGGGAGTTTCATTGAATGATTTTAATTCCTATTTGTTTGATATTGCATTATTTCATTATTTGTTTGTTAGAATTCTTTCATTAGATAGGGATTTGTGATTTCCCTTTGATTCTAATTGAATACTTGTTTTTAAGATGAATTTTACTTGCACACATTTTGGTGAACATGTACAGATGTATGAAGCCCAATGAGGAGAGCTTCATATTCAGCTATATTGTTTGTGCATTAGAAATTGATCCTAAATGACTTAGGTATAGCATCCCCTTGAGGGGTGATGAAAAGAATCCCCGCTCCAAATCCATGACTTGTATATGACCCATCAAAATATAATTTCCACATTATAGATGCAGTTAATGTAAACATAGATTCATCTTGAAAGTTTATCAGCAACGGGTGACTATCCTGTAAAGGAGCCTCTGCTAATTGATCTGTTATAATGTGTCCTTTGATGGCTTTTATGTCTATGTATTCTATATCAAACTCGCTCAGGATCATAACCCACTTAGCCAATCGCCCGGTCAATGTTGCTTTGCTCAATAGGTACTTGAGTGGGTCAAAGCGTGCACTGAGTTGTACCTTATGACTCAGTATGTAATGTCTGAGCTTTCTCTTTCAATAGGAAGGTTGACAAACTCATGCCTTATAAGAAGCTAGTAGAAGATTACAAAGAGCACTTCAGCAAAATCACCTTTGAACAGATCCTAAGGATACAAAACAAGGTAGTAGATGCAATGGCTACCATAGGATCTCTTCTGAATATGCCTGCTAATGAAACTCGGTTTGATTTCATCATATAATAGTTGATGTTACCGACTTATGAGACTCCCCCAGTAGAATATGTATGTACAATTGTGGGTCCAAAATCACCTTGGTACAATGAAATATATACATATTTACATACTCAATACATGTCACCGAATCTGTCCAAAAATCAAAAGAAGACCTTTATTCATCAGGCATCTAGATACACCATTATAACCAATACTTTATACAGAAAGGGCTTCAATGGAACTCTTCTCCAATGTCTTGATGAGAATGAAGCACATCTTGCTTTAAAGGAAGTCCATGATGGAATTTGCGGGGTTCACCAAATTGGTCCACCATTGTCAAAGAAATTATTAAGAACAGGTTATTACTGGCCAACTATGGAAAAGGACGCTTATAAGTATGTATAGAAATGTAGACAATGCCAAATGCATGGAGACCTCATTCATGAACCAACACAAGATCTTCAACCCATTACATCACCATGGCCATTTTCACAATGGGGATTAGATCTAGTGGGTAAAATCAACCCTACTTCTTCCAATGGGCACAAGTTCATCTTAACAACCACTGAGTACTTTACCAAATGGGTTGAGGCAATTCCTCTTACATACACTACTCGAAAACAAATAGTAAAATTCATGCTCAACTACATTATATGTAGATATGGGATTCCACTATGCTTCGTTACAGATAATGGACGTCCATTTAAAAACCAGGAAGTGAAAGAGTTGTGTGACAAATTTCACATACAATAGAGATTTGCCACGCCATATTATCCACAAAGCAATGGACAAGCAGAGGCAACAAATAAAACAATATTTAAAATTCTTAAGAAAGTTGTCACTGACACAGGATGGGATTGGCATCTCTAGTTAAATCCCACTCTTTGGGCTTACAGAACAGGAGTATGCACACCTACAGGAGCAACACCATATTCCTTAGTCTATGGTGCAGAAGCAATACTCCCCATTGAAATAGAAATATCATCTCTAAGAGTCTCCTTACAAAACATCATAACAGAGGAAGACTACCAGGTAGCAAGGTTATAAGAACTAGAAACGCTTGATGAAAAAAGACAAACAATGTTCAATCATCTACAAGGATATCAAAATGGACTGAGACATATTTATAATAAATGGGTCCAACCATGAACTTTTGAAGTGGGAGATCTAGTTCTTAAAGAGAATCAAAGGAACCTAGTGGAATGAGAAAAGCCAGGGAAATTTGAACCTAACTGGCTAGGCCCTTTCATCATAACAAAGGTTATAGGCAATGGAGCATATAATTTGGCTACCATGGAGGGAGATCGACTCTCTGACCCTATGAACAACATGCACCTTCAACGATATTATACCTAAGGGTTGGGTTAGTTTAGGTTTTATTTTCCACATTGCATATCATATTATTCAAAGCATTACATTACATATAGTTTCTTTTTAAAATGCATCGCATTCTCAAAGTTTCTACATTTTCATATAGTAGCATCAATAAAACAAGGCAACTATTCAAGTTTATCATTTGTTTGCATTCAAGAGAAGCAAGGGTCATCTCTTTTCTTAGATATTCAGACATGAAGTCTTTGAGATCCTAAGGTCATTCATTTGCAACAATTGCCCTATGATGATGCTTTACTTATGGTTGGGTAGTGATTTCACTATTTGAGACTTGTTAACCCAAAATCTATCAATTGCTATATCTCAAAGCATATTAAGAAGATCTCTAATTCATTCTAGACACCTCGTTGATCATATGACTAGTGAAAAATCTAAAATTCTACTTCAGCGCCGTTGTAATTGTCACACCCAAGTAGGTTTCATTACTTACAAGTCAAGGCAAGAAAAAAAAAAAAGACAAAGAGCTATGCCAAATTCATCTTAAGGCAAAAGAGCAATGATATATAACTGAATTATCACGCATATAAAGTGTGACAAAAAATCTTGACTATGGGAACATGCGAGTAACTCCATCAGAGCTATGAACGCCTATTGGCAATGGAGCAATATTTGAGATTATAGTCTATAACCTCATCGGAGCTCTCAAGGCTTGCTGGCAGCAAGGCTCTATTCGGGATGCTTTTGAAGTTAGGATACTCCATATAGTTATTCATATAGGATGCTAAGGATCTTTAGTGAACACAAGAGTAGGAATTAACTCATCTGCACACAAATGGGCAAAAGAAGATCAAAATTTCAAGAATGAATGGGGAAGTTTTACGCGTCTCCATTTTTAAATCCTAGTCACTAAGTGTGTTGAGTTGAATGTTCCAAAGGGCCTTAGGGATCGATTGACTACTTATCTATGAAATGTTTTACACCTCCATTTCAATTGGTGTATTACAAATGCTAAAACAAACACAGTCAACCTTGTTCGAATAGGAAATGCATCTTCATCATGCATATTGCATTAACATAGGTCATGTCAAAAATTCATTTGTCTCCACATGCATTCTGCAGATCATCATGTCATACAGGTCCGCACACTGGGGGTATAACTGAAAAAAAAATCTTTAAAATCGTATAAAGTCCTAAAAAAATCCAAAAAATTGTATAAAGTCCTGAAAAAATCCAAAAAATCATATAAAGTGTTGAAAAAATCCAAAAAATCATATAAAGTCCTAAAAAAATCCTAAAAATCATATAATGTCCTTCAACAAAATCCAAAAACATTAAAATTGAAAAACTCAATCCAAAAACAGTGAAAAACTCAAAAACCCAAAAACACTGAAACACTCAAAAATCCAAAAACATTCAAATACGGTCCTGAAAAAATACCAAAAATATTGGAAAGAGTCCTGAAAAAATCAATCAAAAACATTCAAATATCAATCTACATAATCCAAAAACATAAAAAAAGCTCTTCGAAAATAACTAAAAATCGAAAATCAATCAATAAAAAAAAAACTTGCAATAATATGTCTTATGAGAAACGAATACCCTAGCAGATATCCAACAAACATTTCGCATGAAGTTAACAAAGGATATGAATATCCAATCAGACATCTGCAATCAACTGATCAACCCATCTTATCAATCGTATCATATCCATATCAAGTGATCAGTATCTTGTCTTAAATAGAAGAGGATACACTCGAAATCAGATAGGTCAGTCTTAAATGGGGTTCGCAACTTTCTGAGATCAGACATTATCAACCATCACATCAAGCAATTGAGAATGAAGGCACAAGGTCAGTATAGCTGCTGAATTTTGTCCGGGTCAGTCTTTATCTTTTATCATTTGGCGACTGATATTGTTCCTATGCTACTCAAGGATGTCCACAAGTGACTAGAGGAGCCATGATGGGCATTATATTTTTCTTTGTTTGTTGCTTGTCTTCTACATGTTTGTTTCTTCAATGAGATATCTTTACATCTTGGTTCCTTATACCCTGATGTGCTAAGCTCCATTGTTCAATAATAAGGCTCTATGATGAATATATATTGCGCAATAAATAATGACACAGGCTCGTGATTCATTCAATTTCATTCTCATCTCCTTTGTTCTTGATAGTCTGTTGATTTCCCATCTTCTCTCTAAATCATATATCCTTTCTAAACATTCTTCTTTCGTCGTCTCTTTCTCTCATCATTTTGTATCATCTAACATTATTCTATTTCATTCTAAGGTTCATTCTCTCATATTTTATCTCAATATCATCTTCACATCACCTATCTCTATTTCTAATCTACTAGCTATTCTTCTATCTTTCATCTCACATTCTTCTTTTTTCAAGAGATCATTCATGTCTTTAATGCACAAACAATCTCTCAAGGGGGCATTACACCCTAAGTATCACCGGGGCATACTGGGGCATTTTTTTTTCATTTTCTTTGAAACAATGTCATTCCGACTTTGTCTCAAAGAGGGGCAAATGTAGACACCTAAAAATTTCTCATTGACCATGTACTAATTATTCCTATAATTGATTAAATAATTATTTAATTATTTAATTAAGTTAATTAATCTTATTCTTTTAATTTCATATTTCCTCATAATCTTACTAACTATTTTAATTCTTATTCTTTCATCATTTAATCATTTTAACTATTTTCTAAATATTAATTAAATATTTATTATTTAATTAATTCTGATTAATTCCCCCAATTTAAATAATCTTTATTATTTAAATAGATTAATTAATTCTCAATTTCATCTAATCATTTAATCATTTAACCCTTTTCTAAATATTGATTAAATATTTATTATTTAATTAATTGTGATTTAATCCTTTAATTTAAATAATCTTTATTATTTAATTAAATTCTATTTCTAAAATAATTAAATAGTTTCTTTAAATTATTTAATTAGCTAATTAATTCTTCTATTTCCAAATTTGTAAGTTCTAATTTCAAATTCATATTCTTCTAATTTCTTCTAATTTAAATTACATGTGCATGAATTCAAAAACCAAATTGAAAATCAAAGTCAAGTTCTAAATATATTCAAGTGCTAAATTGAATTTAAAATAAATTCAATTATTTGAATAAATTTCATGCAAAGATTAAATTAAAAATCTAAGTTAAAGTGCAAGCACGTGCTAAATTAATTAATTAAATCATTTATCTCTCCAATCTCTGTTTTCATCTTTTAGTTAGCTTTTTCTAAATAAAGCTTTCTTTGTCATCCTCTTAATTTTCCTCCAATCATTCTTTTTCTTCTTTCAGTTAGCTCTTTCTCAATCAGTTAACTCATTTGATCTATTCAATCTATTTTATTTCACCTCCAAATCAACAATTCAACTATCAATTTTCATGTGAGCTCACCTGAGTTCCACCTCTTGATCAATCTATTCCACCTTTCAATCAATCTTCTCCAAAAATCTATAAATTGATCATTCAATCTCTATTTTCAAACAATCAAGAACTTTCAATCTTTGTGTCACTTGTAGGTTACCAGCGCAATATCTGAGAGTCACCATACCACAGAGAAGAGAAGAGCAATGGAAGCTATATGCGATCTTGGAATAGGGAGTTTCATTGAATCATTTTAATTCCTATTTGTTTGATATTGCATTATTTCATTGTATGTTTGTTAGAGTTCTTTCATTAGATAGGGATTCATGATTTCCCTTTGATTCTAATTGAATACTTGTTTTTAAGATGGATTTTACTTGCACACATTTTGGTGAACTTGTACAGTTGTACGAAGCCCTATGAGGAGAGCTTCATATTTAGCTATATTTTTTGTACATTGGAAATTGACCCTAAATGACTTAGGTATAGCATCCCCTTGAGGGGTGATGAAAAGAATCCCCGCTCCAGATCCATGACTTGTATATGACCCATCAAAATATAATTTCCACATTATAGATGCAGTTAATGTAAACACGGATTCGTTTGGGAAGTTTATCAGCAACGGGTGACTATCCTGTAAAGGAGCCTCTACTAATTGATCTGCTATAATTTGTCCTTTGATGGCTTTTATGTCTATGTATTCTATATCAAACTTGCTTAGGATCATAACCCACTTAGCCAATCGCCTGGTCAATGTTGCTCTGCTCAATAGGTACTTGAGTGGGTCAAGGCATGCAATGAGTTGTATCTTATGATTCAGCATGTAATGTCTGAGCTTTCTCTTTCAATAGGAAGGTTGACAAACTCATGCCTTATAACAAGCTAGTAGAAGATTACAAAGAGCACTTCTGCAAAATCACCTTCGAACAGATCCCATGGATACAAAACAAGGTAGCAGATGCAATGGCTACCATCGTCCGTTGGATGAGCAAAGATCAACGACTTTGGGTGGATTTCGGCCTGAATGTGGGAAGTGAACACATTTGTGAGAACTTCACCTGTAATTGAAATGTTTTAAACTTAATTAAATATAATTAAGTCTATAAAGCTCTTTTTCGGGTGGAAGTTTAAAATTATTAAACAGACTAAAAAAACAGACCCATAAAGTCACACGAGTATGGTGACGTGCCTGAAAAATGGCATAAGTCATGGGACCCATGACATCTGACAATAGATACCCTCATCTGTTGGATGAGCAAAGATCAATGACTTAGGGTGTTTCGGCCCGAATGTGGGAAGTGAACACATTTGTGAGAACTTCGCTCAGAATTGAATGTTTTACATTTAATGTCCTCAGAATTTATACTGAAGTAACGAATGTTTTGTCCTTTGGCATCAAATAGTTATTAATAATAATTAATAAAATTACAACATGATTTTTTTGTCCTCAGAATTTATACTGAAGTAATGAATGTTTTGTCCTTCAGCATCGAATAGTTATTAATAGTAATTAATAAAATTACAACATGATTCTAGATATTTTGCCCTTTAGGTATTACTTTTGTACTTTTTAGAGTTTTCAAAATAAGAGACTCATAAATCATAATTGTATTTCATTTCATGGACAAACCTGTAAATCGAAGGAGATTCAGAAACAACTACTAGATTGAGGAATGCAAGTTGCAACAGAGACTGTCTGCGCCAATCTAGTGAAATAGAATTTTTGGGTAAAATCTAGAACACCTACATCCTGCCTTTTTTGCTTTTTTTAATCTCGTGGTCCAATTTGAGGGTTAGCATTTTCAGGTTTTTATCTAGCATTATTTTGAATTATTAACAATAACGATGGGGAAAACAGGAAGCAATAGATCAACATGAAGCCAAGTGAAAAATAACATGTACCTAACCGAGCTGGTTAAAACACCAGGTTTCACTAATGAATACCATGATATTTATGACCCTGTTATCCATGGTGAAAAGCGTATCATAGATATTAGATATGCATTGTCTAGTAAGGCGGCAGATGCAACCAGGGCAAAATCTACTATTTTCAACCCAATGTTAAAACATAGAACAAATAAAATCGCATCGTGGAATGCTGGATTGGGAAGCATGGTGTTACCTAAAGTATTCCCTTGCCCTAATTATGTCATGCTTTGTGCCAAAAATTATGATGAAGATAAAAAAGAAATTGTCAATAAAAATACAAAAGAGGAAATTCTATCCATAAACGAGGGAGAATTTGCTTGTTTGTTGAACCTAGGATTTGAAGCCCAAAACTCAAACGTCCAAATTGACCTAGGAAAGCTGGCAAGGAATTATGAGAGTCTCGATCCAAGTCGCAAAGATTCATTTATCAAAGCTCTAATAAAGAGCGGTATTCTGTTGGATTAGAATCATAAGCCTCCTTATTATTCTAACATTTTTGTTCCATGGGTTGGGGATACTATTTCCTTACTGTCATTTTTCTTGGGATTGGAAACTGATAGGGAAGTGGGTGCAAGCCTTGTTGAAATGTTTTTTAATATCCATTGTGTAACTCAGCCAGTAAGATATAATTTTATTGAGCACATTGTTCAATCCATGTAAAAACAATTACTAATGATCAAAAAAGGTTCATGTAAGACATTTAGGTTCTCATCCTACTTGTGCTATCTCCTTCTATCCAAGTATCGTGCAATATTTGAGACCAACAAGCTTCAAATTGTGAACTATAAGATTGATGAGAATACTGGGAAGAGAACAGAGTGTCCAATATATGAGTGGACACCAAAGATAAGGATGCATGATAACAGAAAGAACTACAACCATTTTGTAGACTTCTTTTTGGCACCAATGTATATTGAAATTACAAGCACTCCAATGCCTAGGTTGCATGTGTCTTGTAGAGATTGCATTCAACTTAGAAGTCAAATAGAATTGGTTGACTGGTTCTTCATGGAAGAATTCATTGTGTTAAGGTTTTATGGATCAGAAGTAAAACCATATAGACTTCCAATACATGTGATAGAGAGGGTATTTGTATTGGAGTACGTCGGCAATTGGAGAGCACAGATAGGCACTTCCATGGCCAGCAAAAGAAGAGTATGTTTTCTTCCTTGCCTTTCTCATGTGGAGGGTTCACATTTGAGAGAAAAGCATTCAATGTGGTACATGATTTTTTGAAAATTTTAAATTTGGTGATGAGGGTCTCTAGCAGTATGATGCAATTAGTGTAGTTCGAGCAAGGCTTAAGAAAAATGGGAACTCTTCAGTGTTATGTCAACATGAAAGTAAACCATTGCTAGAAAAGCTTAGAAACATGGACTCCTAGGATGAGGTTAAATAAGAGATGGAGAAAATTGCAGCTGACAATAACATTTCAATAGAAGAAATTTCATCACAAATTATGGCATTGCACACACAGAGGACAACAGAGGAGGGCCAATGCATCCAAAATAGGAGGTCCTACAATTTCTACCTAAAATTTGCTAATCCATCTAAGAAATCTATTCCCAAATCAATTTTGCAAGAATGTAAAGAGATTTTTTGGACTCAAACCAAAATAAATGATTTTTGGACTATGAGGAAGAATCTCGGTGAACCAAAGACAAGTACAGAATTTGAGACTATCGATGAGGATGGAGAGTTTAGCAAATTGTGGAATATGGCACATCCCACAACAACATATGACAAGAGTGAAGATGATGATGAGTATGAGTTTGAGCCCACTCCAACAACTACTACAGTCCCTAAAATATTAGGTGTAGTCAATGAGTCCATGAAAGAAAAATATAGAAAAGGGGCAAGCATTGTGGAAAAAATGGGTTTTGAAGGTGGTGGTCTAGGTGCTCGAGGAGAGGGCATTTGGTATCCACTTTAGGTACAACTTCCATCGGAGTCAAAATCAAAAGATCCCGTTAAACTAGTCATTAGACTTGATTCTTCGAATTCATCATGGATAGGTACTACTCATTACCCTCAGGGTCCACCTACATTTGTTTCAGGTTCAAATCCACAACCACCACCACATCATGGTATTCCCATTGGTGGTGAATCAAGTGCCGCTGCCACAGATGGGTAATCTAGGGATAGCATTCCCATTATTGTTCAGTCAAGTGACATTGTGATTGGTGGGGTTGGCATGGGTACTACTAGTACTACTGATACTAGCTGTCTTGTTGTTGGACAAGGGCTACAACAAAATATCTCTCGCAAGAGGCCACTAGTGGTAGATACTAATACTATTCAGAATCCTATATCAAGTGCCACTGACACTACAAAACAATCATTTGCAGCTTTAGATCGCACACCTAAAAAGATTATGAAAACTACACATGAAAGTGTCAGTGGGAGTGGGACAGGATCAAGAATTGTTGTTGGTAATCCTGGTCAAGCATTAATTAAAACCACAGGAATAAGTGGAATTGGAGCCTCTGGTATTCCTATGTCACCTTTCAAACATTCAATTGCTTCAACAAGCCTAGATTTTCAATTTCATGATTACTATGAAAAATATGAACACACAACAAAAGCAGATAAAGAAAAAAAGAAAGCATTTCATAGGGTTTCCCTGACTGAAGTTTTAAACGAAGAGCCTGCAAGGAACAGGGTATTTCCAACATATGATCCACATAAAGATATGATGGAGTTCATGGTTGTTATGCCCCCAACCCCAACTAAAGATAAAAATCCACCACACAGTCAGATAGATCCCTCTGAATTTCAAGTTAGCACCCTCCAAATGGATTTTTCCAGAGTACATAATGTGGACAAAATTAGTGTGTCAAAAAGGACTAACGAAGTGGTCTACACTTCACTGCTAAAGGTGGAGAGAGAAACAAATAAAAAAGTTACAGGTAGACCTGGCAAACGAAAAATCAAAGAGGAAAGCAATAGATAACAAGTGCAATGATTTACAAAAAAGGATAAAAAATTTCGGGCCCTGCAGTAGAAATTGTAGAGAAGGAGAAGATGGATGCAGAATTGAAGGACCTGAGTGAAAAATTGGCTAAAAGTAGTAAAAAATTGACGAGGAAAGAGCCAGTTTTCAAAAATTATACAAAAGTTATGAGTCTACTACTGCCAAAATGAGAAAATTATAGGACCTATTGGATCGTGGGAAGGAAAAAGAAAAACATTTGCAAGAGGAAGCAGAGGAAGACAGAAAAAAAATGTGCACAAATGAAAGAAGACCTGCACAATGCAAATGATAAAATAAAAACTTTGGAGGATAGATTGAAAGATAATATGAAAAATACAATGAAGTATATACAAGAAAAGATTTGGCAGAAAATAATGTAGAGGAGTGACAAGTTGTGTGAATGGTTTGAATTGAATGAAAGTTTGAGAGTAATTTATATAAAAATCAAAGGGCACTTTGAGAAGAGCATACATGTTTATTCAAAAGAGAATATGGCAAAAAAGATTTTGTAAGTAGTCTACAGTTCCAGTGAGAGCTACTTGGCATCCAAGGGAATTAAGAGCCGCATTGATTGCATAGTTAAGACATCATCTATCATTCAAAAATGCCAGAAACTAAGGGAAACATCAGAAGTTATGGAAAATTGTAGAAAAAAGATATTTAAGCTACAAGAAAAGAAAAATAATTTGATTAAACTTGGTTTGCCTAAGACCGTTGGCCCATCAAATAAATTCATTGGAAAAGAAGCTTACAAAAAAAGCATGGAGATAAAAATGAATTTTGATTTAGATGTGCTTCCTAAGGACACAACTCCCCAAAGGTTTCTGGAATTCATCCAACCATTTACAACTCTAAATTCGGTATTGGATGAAACAGTGGTGTTAAGCCAATCTTCTAAATATGGAATGTTGACGAAGTTGCAGTTGACTTTCCATAGTTTACAGAATATTGACCTTCCATCAGACGAAGAGTGGAGCACCCTACAAAAACTGGCACAAAAATCTTAAGAATCATAGCATGTATTGCACAATTTTCTTCTTTTACTCTTAATTTCAAGGTTTTATGTTTTTTCTGTTTGGAATTTGGCATCACTTGAAATAACTCTATTTTGTGAATAGGAAAAAACCAGCACTCGCTATTACTATTTTGCTAATCCAGCCTATGAATCTATGATGCACAGTGCAAAACTTTAGCCAGTAAATTTGTATTCTCAAATTCTCCCTTGCTTTAACATTTATGCATTTCTCTATTTCTGATTACTAGATTCGAGGCACTGCTATTATCTATATTTAATTTGTCATGGCGTGAATTAATATTTAATTTTGAGCTCTGTTTTTTGAACAGGAGACATCAGACATGTAGCAGATGTTAAATTGCTAATACGACCCGTGATGGCCATATAAATCTATGTTGAGTTTGTGATTTTGATGTTGAGTCTTCACATGTTGCAAACTTGCAATTCCACCTGAAGCTGTTGTTTCTCCCTTGTTTTTATAAAAGGGAATTCAGGGTCATTTGCAAAGGGTTCTGAAACTTTGTATTCACTTTTGTATGGACATTGGAGAATCACATAGGAGCTGTTGTTTCTCTCTTGTTTCTATAAAAGAGAATTCAGGGTCATTTGCAAAGGGTTCTGAAACTTTGTATTCACTTTTGCAATTTGCATGGAGAATCACACAGATTGGTGTATTACTATTGAATGAATTATATCATATGGCTATATTTTGAAAGAATTAATGAAAATCTAAGTTCTCAAAATGTGTATTACTATTGAATGAATTTTATCATATGGTTCTGAAATGTATCACATAGATTTGGGACTCAAACATGTCTAAATAAACAATAAACATCTTTGTATCAATAAACACATTATGGTCTTTTTTTTATTATGCTAATTTAAATCTGGAAATAGAAAGTTGAAAAATACAATTACAAATCAATATTAAATTCTAATTGCAAAAAGTAATATGCTTTTGTAATATGAATGATGAGATATAGTAATAAGATTAATAAATACCAATCTCTTACATTTTCCATTCATCCTCATCAAATTCAGAGCTTTCTTGATTCTTGTCTATGGTTTCTTCACTCTGAGTCTGCATACCTTTGTTGAATTGCATCTCAATGCTACCAGTAGGTCTAGTACATGAGTCAATAGTCCCACTGGCACTTTGGTTTGAAATGTTTCCCAGATCTCTTCTTTCACATTTGGACCTCCAGATTTGCAGTGCCCTATCGTAAGGAAAAGTGTGGACATCATACCTAGATGTATAGAGCCTCGAGCAATTTTCTAATTTTTTGTCTAGTTTGTTTCTTAGCTTTGATTTTAGGATCCCCAAAGCACGGAAAACTCTCTCATCTTCCACCGAACCCAATATCATGGTAAGACATAAATCAGCAAGCTTCAAATATTCTGGCATTGAATCACGCAACGTTGAGTTCTTAACTATAGTTTTCCACAGCCTTGTTACTGATCCCTCTTCACGAGGGTTCTCCATTTTGCCATATTGTTCTCTCATAGTGTATGCAAAACAAGATGATTGCTCTCAAATATGAGTTTCGTCTAATATTCCATTTATAGTTACTCCATTCAATTCTCTGGATATGCAAAATTATTTTATCAAAATTAGTAGCTTACCTCGAAAATCAGATGCAATGTTGAGGAAACACAATAGACATGGCTTTGAGAAGGTTGTCAAAAGGGAATCTGCTTCTAATTTGTGAGGAAAGATCATACGCAATTTTCTTCACAGAAGTAGTTATAGTTTCAACAATCTTGTTGAAATCTTCCCTTGTAACTCTTGCTAGTTGCTTCCTGGGGTGCTTTCCTGGTTCCTTGGGGTTGACCATGGCATAGAAGTGCATTGGTATCTCAACTCCCCATACATTGGAACATACCTCCCTGTCTGCACCGATTTGTAAAAAGTTATCAGGGTTGTTCAAATCTGTGAGTGTCTGCTACTTAACAATTTTTTCATCAGATAGTGTTGGTTGATTTCAATAGAGATTGTCGAGGGTCATGCATGTCATCTTACGCAACATAGCATATTATGTAATAGACAGAGCTCTTTTTTGGGTAGCCTTCATAATATTCCTCATTTCCTCTAGCATGGGCAGAAGAGCTGCTATAGTTAAGAGTGTCTCTAAATTACTTAACCTCCGAAGAAGGTTAGGAAATTTCGATTGATCTTATTCATTGCGAGTTGTGTGTAATAGTCCAATCAAGGATGGATATTCTGAAAAACACTCGATGCGCTAGACCATCCAAAGAGATCCATCTAGTATAATTATCCTTGAGAAGCTTGTTTCCATCAGTTTTTCCATCAGCAAAGTGTTGAAATTCCATAAATCGCTTGGGACTTCGACAAGTGTGAGTAGAGCTCTCCGAGTAAAATTTCAATATTTTTAACCAAAGCAAACTTGCTCACAATTCTAAAAGTTAGATTCATTCTGTGAGCCATGCAGTGAATTGCAGTAATGTATGGTGCAAATGAAGTTTCAATCTTTGTACAAAGACCGTTCCTCTGAACTTGTATTATTGAAGCTCCATCTGCTCCAACACAAACCAATTTTTTGGCTACCGTCATGTCATCCATACCTCCATATTCAATTAAACTTCTCTTTACTAGTTGAAATAAATTTTCCATTGTCACACTCTCCTTCATTTTAGCAACAGATAGTAGACGAGGTTGGCGGGTATGATTCTCTACAGTATAAACATGCATGCATACCCATGAAGTATTGTCTACTGTCGTAACTTCGTCTAAAGAAAATGCAATAAATTTTGACTCTCTTATTTTTTCCTTTACATCTTCTTTTTCAACCTCAGCAAGACAACTTGCCCATTCCCATCCACTGTTTACTGACCAGTGTTTATTAGGATAGTTAGGAAGTTTCAAAAAGTGCAATAAACCACTAATTGATGGGATTTCTGTCATAGCACGCCCTCTGCTCAAAATATAAAAAACAACGCTTAACTGAACAACTTTTCCCTATTGTTCTATTTGCATTGCTTTTCCAAAACTATCTTCAATAGAACCTTTAACTTTAGTAGACTTCGCCTGTATTTTCTCATGAAAATAATACTCTTCGGCATTCCTCACATGCTTACATTCCTCCTTTGTTTTCCATCTTATCACTAATTTTTCAACCCCGTCTATCATTTGTTTTTCATAAACTTTACCCATATGCTTTTCTATGGTGTCAAATTTTAGCTGTAACCTAATTTCCTTGTTATGTTTCCAAGTGCAAATCTTACACCTGCATTCTATTAAAGGCTCACCTTCAATTGGATTCTCCACTGGTTCAATGAATGGATACTTTGATGCCCAATTAATTTGAAAATTCCTCACTGACATATCCCACTCCCGATCCCTTTTTATTGTGGTTCACCCTTTTTTGATATGGATTTTCTTTTCCCCTTCCGTGCATTATCATCATTGGCATTATCACCCAAGTCAATTATATCATTCTGGCTAACTTGGGCATCTACCAGATAATCTTCTTCAAGATCATCCTGATCTAAGATATCAGGTTCGCCATCGTCTTCAACATGCGGTGTAGGTGGCGAATTTTGTACTTGTACTTATGATGATGTACCTTCCTGATTTTCACCACAATCGTTTCCAATGCCAAAGTATGAAGACAATGTTCTGATTTTTGTTGGCCTCTCATGGCCTTCCCCACATTTAGGTTTCCTACCCCTCTTAATGTTTGACATCTCCAATGAAATAAAGGTTGCCAAAAAAATATCAATTTGTTGAAGAAGCAATAATAGGCTATAATGTATAATATATGTTTCATTGGCCCTATGACCTACAATCTAGATGTCTGGGGTCTGAATGTCCCCCTTGAGTCCTGACTACTTGGCACTGATGGGTCGCCATTGAAAAAAAATGAAATCAGCAATCCAAACAAATATAGATAAATTTAGAATAATATTATAACACTTCAAAAATATGATCGCTCACCTTTAGGTCACTAGCAGTCACTAATGTAGTCAACAACAATGATTTTCCTTGGTCTGAAACTTTGCTATTGATCAGAATTCAGAGCCTAGAACCCACCAGATTGTGTTGAGATAGATCTGATCTTTGCATGTATTTATACCAATCCTTATATGGCGAATTCCATGAGAATTTTATATGGTATACAAATATTTGGCAAATCTCGTGTAACTATAACACAACTTATGTGATTTTTGAGGTGATTATAGGTCATCCAAATAATTGGCAAATATAATATAGTTGGTGAAAGTTGGGGTGAATGGAGACACACGTCGGCAAGATGTCGAGTGAATTGGGTCCTCCTGGCTAACAAATCTTCACATGCCTATAGGCGAATTAAGGTCATCTATTAAGGCAACCACAGAGAGTGTAGGTGAAAAAATTAAATTTACCGTGTGTCCATCGTATATTATATTGGCAAAATCATTGCATAGAAACATTTAATTGCATAAAAAATATGGCAATCGGGCCGTGACTTTGATGGAAATTGATAATGTTCTGGCGACATGGCCACCCCATTCGGTACAAAATATTCACCATTTCCCAGGTCGCTGACGTGAAAAATTCGCCATTGGCAAATATTCGCCACTAAAGTAAACTCTGGTAGAAATCTAGTTTTGGATTTTAGCTCATTAGGATCTTACAAACACATGAGATTCTAGGGCACACACACTTTTCAATACTCCATTGTCTATTTGTGGAAGTGGGAATCACCAAAATAAGGGATTTGACTAAGGCAAAACCCCATATAGCCAACCATACACCTTTTTTTTAGCTTGTAGGTACATTTGCAGGTTTCTGATAGAGGTGTGAACTTTCAAGAAGATAGAATCAATAGGCACAGATCCAAATCTAGAAGCAGGTCTCAGATCTCTAGGACCAAAGCACCCAATTCCCTAGTCCTTAGCATTTGGTGGTAGGTTTTGGCAATTTAGTTTCTCAAGATTTCAATTTGTAGATTCTTGATTCCTTGCTCAGTACAGTGATAGGGACTAGAGTGCCCAATGCCCTGGTCCTACTTAATCAAGATCAATTTCCAATATCAGGTGCACATCAAAATTCCTCCATTAGATCTATAATCTATATCCCAGTTGTATTTTTGTATCTTTCTATTTTTTGTTGTTGACATAGTTGCTTTCATATACTTCGCTAGCTTAGCCTATCATTACTTTGCATTTGACTCATTTCTCTTTCATAGCAACAAAAAATAGAAACACTAAAGGTATTCCTTAATTCTCTTTCACAAGAGAAAGTCAAATTGAATCACTTCCTTAGGCTCTTTCATATTCCAATGTGTGAATGAGAGTGGTATTAGGTCTTGGTCTATGCAATCCCATTTTTACACAACACACTAGTAATAAATGGGTGTTATTAATAAGCACCTTTGAGAAGTTTGCTAAGATAATTATTTTACCTTTTTCATACCATGGATAATGATTAACATCTTGGTATAATGATTAAAGACAATGAGAAATCATGCACATATGTCTAAATCCTAATGTAAGGAGATGACGTGGTATTTGTTGCTCTATAATGCTCATTGAAAGATAAATAAAGTAGGAATAAGAGCTTCTAAATGTCTAAATAATTTCAAATTGTAGTGTTGTTAATTATATCCTCATACAAAATTATACTCACTTAGGCCTCACTTTGGAATTCTTGCCTTTTAAGCCCTCATTATGCCTAATTTTACACACACCAGTGTCAAATCTATGAACTTCATTATCTACTTCGATTCCTAGACCTTGCTTAAGCCCAAATAGAGTAGACTAGGGCACCTAGCACCCTTGTCCTCGTAGACTAGGATGCTAGGTGCCATAGTCTAGACTAGAAAGGCCCAAATTTGAAGCCTCTAACAATCATAAAATATTGAGTGGGAAATGATTTTTGATGTCAACCTTCTTCATAATTTCCAACATGCTTCACGAGGATAGGTATAAAAGCAAGTCTTATCCCCTCATTTGAAACATCTCTCAATCATCGCTCACTTGCAATTACTTAATTGTAATTCAAATTCAAGTGAGCAAGCAATCAAACATTATTGGAGTAGTGAAGGAGAGGTCAAGTATTCAGATTTCAAGCATTCAATATAGCATCCATGATTAAGATCTTATGGAGATATCCATGAGTTTTGCATGACAATTTTCAGCCTTTTATGAAGACTTCAAGTTAACATAGATTCATAAAGAACGTATAACATTTCAATGAAGCATTTCAATTCCAAATCTAGCCTCTATCCCATAGGGGCACACTCTCTTTTCTATTTCATTCATCATAGGGTTAATTCCAAACTCAAGGTTTGACCTAGGCAAACTCTTATCAACGCAAAAGCATTTTTCCTTTCTTGTATGTGTAGGTGACAAGTTTTAAAGAGAAGGAATACAAATTCAAAAAGTATAGACTAAGACACCCAAAACTAGGTTTTGAAGAAATAGAAAACCCTAGACATTGGTGCTTAGCCCCATCATCTAACACTTTTCTGATAGAACTTAAGGATAATATTTCAAGTGACATTTTGATTCTGGATCTATTTTTAACATGTGCATCTAATACCTTTGGGAAAAGATTAACTAGATCCATTGTCCAACATTTTTGAGCTCAAATTTTAGACATAGGTTCCTCTCTGACTCTCATTTCCAAATCTCTATTTAGTGTTTGCATATCTATTCTGAAATTGTACGTTGATGCTGTTCATTGTCATTTTTACATCATTAGCCCTAGTTCTTGTATTTAATCATTCTATCTTATCCAATTGCAACAATTCAACTAAAACAAGGTGAATGGGATTTTAATTTGTGATCAACCCTTTCCAATAGGTTTGAGGTTGAGCCTATTGAAATCTTATTCACCTTAATGTGATGTTGGTGTGAATGGTTTTGATTCCTATTTTGCATGTTTAGACTAGTGAACTCCATTTCTCCATCATTAAATTTTGGTGAACTTAACTTGTGTTCGCATAATTTTTTATTTGTATGCTCAGATCTAATTTTGATTGCATATCATTTTTAGATTTAGAAGCATTATTTCTTTAAATATATCATTTCTCTAATACATTTTTCTCAATTATGTGGTTAATAGGTCATTCTATTTGGAAATCGCATTGTTCAATCATTTTATAAATTTTCATTATCAATTATATGAGAGGCATTGTGAGTACAAATATATTTCATTAGCTTTGACCCTCTTTGTGTATGAGTTTCATGACCCTTTGTCTTGAATAGAATGCCAAGGTGAGGAGAAGTTATAGACTTATGGCTTCCAAAATTTTAAACACCAAGGGTATTGAGCCTGGGTTGACTAACCTATTCCATGGGAACTTGGGTGAATCATTTATTCCTACATAGGACATACCTAACATTGTGGAGAACCATTCCTCTAACACTTCTCATGATGAGGATGAATCTTTAACTCAAGCAACTATTGAACAATTGGGAAATCTTGACAAGCAAATGGAAGTGTAAGATGGATAAAATTAGGGTTTCAACACCTTAATGGGTAAAGATACTAATATTAATGGGACCACCTTACATTAAGGAAAGGGAATTGAGCTTGAATGATCCAATTCCAAAAAGAATGAATTCAAATTAGGTTAATTATTCCCTTGTTAGAGTTGAAAATTGAAATTGAATTAGGGTTGATTTGCAATTCTAGATCTAGAACAAACAATGAGAAATTGACATAAAACAATCGTAACCGAATGTTCCAGATGTCATGTAGAGTTGTAAACTGAGATCTAAGGAGGGAAAATGGATCATAACATGTGATAGAAGATTTGGGCTTATTTTTTTAGACAGAGGGGGGCAAGTGATGTAGAGGCCAATGGACTCTAGTGGTTTACTCACCCAATCCAAGACAAATCAATAAAGGATCAAATCGAATGATAACATAAACTCAATGCATGATCAAGGAATGAAAAATCAAGAGGGTTTAGGCTCACAAAGGCTGATGGAGATACAACTTCTCACATCATGTCCACACATATACCAACACACTACAAGACTCCATGACGCTTGTGTTTTGTCTTCAATGGGATGTTAGGAACTCAAAAACTACATTACCATGCCCCAAGGACTCAAGTAATATAGACACAACACACCATTTTCTCACATATGCATCAAAGATTATTGGCCCATGCACTAGGACTAAACCTAGTAGCCCTCCTTTTAGGACTGCTCGGCAATAACTTTCCAAACTTACAAATGACCCTCCAAAATTTTCATAGTTTTAAATACCCATGAAGGAGACCTAACATTCTTGGCAATTCCAAACCCTAACTCCTCCTTTGGTCAGGTCAAACAACAACTGCTACAGTAGGCCTAAATGACCAATTAGGTCACTTTTACAAAGCAAGTGTCCTTGAATGTAATGCACTCCTCAAGCCAATGGTTGGGAAAGGTTTGTACACATCCCAAAACACCAATTACAACATTAGCTTTTTCCTAACACCCTCGATATGGTCAATACAATCAGTTCTTCCTTGTTCTAAGGCTAGTCGCATAGGGATGCCTAGCCGTCTGATGCAAAGCCAGGAAACAACTAGGTGAAAACCTTCTCTCACCCATAATTACCATGTCCAAAACAAGTTATTTTTATTTTTCAAGGTGTTAACAATACACCCACCAAATAATCAACTCACACAACAATTTGTGTGACTAGATCCATACCGGTTTAGTCTCTTCCGGTACTGGTATGATGAAAACACTCTACCCTTGTGTGAACCGGTTTAGTACCTTCCAGTACTGGTGGGATGGAAACCTATTGGACTTTGTCTATTGGTGGTCCAACCAACACAAAACACCCACAAGATCTAGCTATTAGATGTGTTAGGGAATACTTGCCTCACAACTAACCTATTGGCTAGTAGCCCTACCGGTTGAGTTTTCCAAACACAACTTAAAAAAATTCCAAAGGAAACAAAAAATAAAGGTATATTTAGATACCCTTTATCTAATTTCACATTTCCCTAAAATATTAGGCTCTAACCACAATTGAAAGGTCTCTACCCTTACTGTCCTTCCAGACCTAATTAAGCCAATTAGGTCTAATCTACAAAGCAAGTACCCCTTGTATTAGTCCCTTGACTAAACCAACACTTCTAAAAATTGGGGTAAGATGTCAAACCACCAAATCCAAGGTTTCAAGAGTTTATCCCATCTTCTTTATCTTCTTCAAGTGATTTCCACTTCTACAGTTCAGGCGGTCACATAGAGATGCCCGCCTAGGATCAATTCAATCTCTCTGGTCTTGGAGTCTCCCTGCAAAAAAACACCAAAATATTATGATATAATGGCCCTTTGAAAATTTTCCCCACAATCTATTTGGTCCTCTGGTGAAAATGTTAGATTAAGGGCATCTTTACAGTGAAACCCTAGGTGTCAGTAGGGTTTGTGACCAGTCTGGTTAGATTTGGATGGATCCCTACAACCCGATTGTTACAAAACCTTAAAATTGATTCAAATGAAAGGTAAGATACTTCCTTAACTCATCCAATTTCTTTTAGACATCCACCAATCCATCTTGATCAGAAATGAATAGCAAAAACACAAAATTTTAGAAACTCCAAGTATATTGTATTGCTCCAAACTCCAAAACATCATCAAACTCGTCAAATTCAACAACTATGCCAACAACAACTTGAAATCAATCCAAGTAGGCATAATATATCCTCCCTAATGGTTTCCAACAACTTTTCAAAATTTGGAATCGTTGGAGGATTAGTTATCCCTTTTTACAACATTTTGCAATGACAACAAAAGTTGTCAACTTGTACTTTTCAAACTTGGTGACTCCAAGGTGTATTCGACCAATATTTATTTTCCTGACTCACACCTAGACTCCTATGGACCCACATGGTCATTTATCCATGGTGGCTTATAAATCCAACCATGACAATACCTTACATCAATTGAGTCTTATTGACTCACAAAATTATCAGCCTATTACAGATGATCATTTTCACCTCATGGGTGATATTAGGCTCTTTTAGACTTCATTTGTGTCCTCCTTTGTGTCTTTGGGTGTTCCTGCACCATACTCCCCAGGTGATTGAATCTCAAGTCCACTTGAGATGAGCTTCGATAATGTAGTCCCATGTTTCTTCATCTGGTCTTCATCCATCCATACTGCATCTGCCTCAGGAAGTCCTTTCCACTTGACAAGGTATTGTTTAGAGACATTATTCCTAGTTTTCTTCACAATCTTGGTGTCCAATATCCTTTCAATTCTGGGTGGCCCTTGACTCAGAAATTCTTTCCAATAAGTTTGCAACATCCTCTATAAAAAATGTACCATCTTCCTGCACTTTACCTTTGAATGGTGTTAGATCTGCAACATTAAAGATTGGGGATATACTTATATCTGAAGGTAATTGGATTTCATATGCATTTTTCCCAAACTTCTTGAGTATTGGACAAGGTCCAACCTTTCTCATCATGAGCTTTGTGTGTTTCCCTTTTTGGCAATCTCTCATTTTTCAGATTGGCCCATACCATGTCTCCAACTTGGAATTGTACATTTCTCTTTCTTCTGCCAACCTGCTCCTTGTACTTCTTTGCAATGGCATCCAAACTTGGTCATGAATCTCCTTTATCCCTTCAGAAAATTCTTTTCCATAAGCACTGATATGTTCAATTGAGGGTAGATTTCTGAATTCCAGTACACCTCTTGGATTCAGTCCATAGACAATTTGGAAAGGGCTCCTTCCGATATTCGTATTGATAGAATCATTATAGGCATATTTTTCTTGGGAGTTGATGGAATCCCACTTTTCACCATGCTTCTTGGTGAGGCACCTTAACGAATTTCCAAGTGACCCATTGACCACTTCTATTTGGCCATCTGTTTGGGGATGATAAGTTGAACTAAAAGACAAGTTTGTGCCTAACTTCCTCCATAAAGTCCTCCAAAAATGTCCTACAAATTTCACATCTTTGTCCGACACAATTTTCAAGGGTAAACCATATATTCTCACAACTTCATTAAAGAAGAGGTTTGAAACATATGTAGCATCACTTGTGCTCTTGCATGGAAAAAAATGTGCCATCTTGCTAGACCTATCAACAACCACAAAAACACTGTCAAAACCTTTTTGAGTTCTTGGCAAACCCATCACAAAATCCATGCTCACACTTTCCCAAGGTCTTGAAGGAATGGGCAATGGTTGGTATAGTCCTACATTTGTTGTTGTCCCTTTGGCCTTTTGACACACCACCCATAAATCCATAAATTTTTTGACATATGTCTGCAATTTAGAACAGTGGTAAAATCTTCTCACCAACTCAAGAGTTTTGTCTAATCCAAAGTGTCCCCCCATACAACCACTATGCTTCTCCTTGATTATTTTATCCTTCATTGAACATTTAGGAATGCATAACTGGCATCCTTTGAAAAGAAGACCACCTTGAATCAAATAATCATAATACTCTAAATGATACTGGCTACCAAACTTAGTGCATACCTTGTAAATGTCTTTGAAATCTTCATCTGCAGCATACATACCTTTAAGGGAATCAACTCCTACACTCTCCAACTGGATTTCTAAAACTGTCAGTGCCCTCCTACTAAGAGAATCTGCAACTTTGTTTGAGACACCTTTCTTGTGTTTGATTGTAAAGGTGTAGGCCTGAATGGACTCAACTTACTTCATATGCTTATGGTTCAATTTCTCCTTACTATTTAGGAAACTCAGTGCCTGATTATCTATAGACACAACAAACTCTTTGGGAAGAAAATAATGCCTCCACTTCTTTAGTGCCTGAACTAATGCATACATATCCAAATCATAGTAAGAATATTTATTTTTAGCATCATTCAATTTTTCACTAAAAAATGCAATTGGCCTACCTTCCTAACTAAGTACTGCACCTATTGCCAAAGACTTGTATCACATTCAATCTGAAAGATTTGGTCAAAATCTGGTAAGGTAAGAACCAGTTGCTGTGATACCTTTTTCTTCAATATTTCAAATGCTTCATCTGCCTCCTTGGTCCATGCAAATTTTCACTTTTGTCCACCCTTGATGGTCTCTAACATGGGAGCACAAATCTAGTTAAAATTCCTGATAAACTTCCTATAAAAGGTAGCTAGGCCATGAAAACTCCATACATCACCAATTGTTCTAGGAGTTGGCCATGTGAGAATGGCATTCACTTTATTAGCATCCATTTTCAGATTTACTCTAGAAATCACAAACCCAAGGTAAGTCAGTTCTTCCTGCAAAAACACACACTTTTCCATGTTTATCATTAGTTTCTCTTCATTCAACCTTCTCAAGACCATATCCAAATGTTTTAGGTGCTCCTCCTTTGTCTTTTTAAATACTAGGATGTCATATAGATACACTATGACAAACTTACCGATTAACTTCTTCAACACCTCATTCACGAGTCTCATGAAAGTGCTAGGGGCATTTGACAACCCAAATGGCATCACCCTCCATTCATACAATCTTTCATTTGCTTTAAAAATAGTTTTCCATCCATCACCAGTTATAATCCTTATTTGGTGATAACCACTTTTTAAATCAATCTTGGAATAATACCTTGCACCTCCTAAACAATCAAGCAAATCTTCAATTATAGGCATAGGGAATCTATACCTGATGGTTATCTTGTTAATGGCTCAGGAATCAATGCATAATCTCCATATTCCCTCCTTCTTTGGTGCTAAGACAGTTGGGACTACACAAGGGCTCAAGCTCTTCCCTATCAAACCTTTATCAAGAAACTCTTGGATCTGCCTTGCAATTTCCTCATTTTGTTGGGGAGTCATTTTGTAGGTTGGCTTGTTTGGTAAGGTGGCACCGAGAATGAAATCAATGCAATGGCTTATCTCCCTTATTGGTGGTAGGGTTCTTCACAATTATTTTGCAACTATGTCCTTGTATTTGCTCAACATTTCCTCCACCTCCTTAGGGATTGTCACCCTTTTCTTTTCTACTTTGCCATCTGAAATGGGCTCTTCTTCTTGCCTCTGTACTGACATCACTGCAAAACAAGGTGTTCCCTCTTCCTTGATTGCCTTGAGAAACTCTTTTCCTTCCATGATCATGATCTTGGCCTCCTCCTTTTGATCCTCACTATTATTGGGCAGGGGTATCAATTGTTGGCATTTTGCATATAGATTGCATTAATGATATGTTGTCATTGATGTCAATTGAATTGGTGAATGGTATTCATGATATTGCTGATGTTATTGTTGTTATTGATATTGTCTTGTAACCAGTATGATAAAATTTGAGGAAGATGTTGTAAATCAGTATATGGTAGTTTGTAAGTTGAACCAGTATAAAGAGTTAAACCTTTCTATGTTATGTAACCAGTAAACCCTACCAGTTGTTTTTTGATAAACCCTAACTGATCAAGTTTGTTGGTTTAAGAACTAATGTTGAACGATAATGATGGAGACATGTGATCATTGTATGAGGATAAGTTCAAATTGATTTGGCACATTTATTTGATTGTCTTGGAAAGGAGCAAAGTGGATTGCATCAAATGCATAGCGCGTGATGAGTTACAAGTTCGATGAAGCGGTGATCATGGAGTGGTTGGAATTTTCTTAAAGAATGTGAAGAGATTGTTATGATTTCTAATGGTCAAGATTGTACCGACTTGTTTGTAATCTCGATGATGAGAATTAGGTTTTTGTTGTGTTACCGACCTAGTTGATTTTGTATTTAAGATTGATGGTATTGTTTTGTTAAGAGTTAGCAAAGCTGGCAAGATTGGTAGAAACCAGTTGAGTGTGTGGTTGCCAAACCAGTAGATGGATCCGTAGTTTGAGAAAAGGTAGATTGAAGCTTAAGAAGAATCTGATCAAGCAGATGTAGTGCTATTCAGATAGATCAATAAAACTTGTTGTTTTCTAACAATTACAACAGAAATTGAAATCCCCTAATCGGGTAAGCTCTAACAAGCTTGGTTACTTTCTAAATCCTCAAACAAGATGATCCATTAGTTTGGATTCTGAAACCCTCCAACGAGGTTACTCCTAACAGGGTATTGTGCTTTTCATCAAGACATATTTGTAAATCCCCTAACCAGGTGATTCCTAATAGAATCAGTTCTTAACAGGACTTATTGTAAGAGCTTTAACAAGCTTGGCTCCTAACAGGGCGAACTTCAGAAGAGTTAAGATACCTATCCTTGTGAGTCTCATCTCACCATGGCTTTTACCTATTTGGGTTTTCCACGCATAAATATTTGTGTCAAGTGGTGAATGCTTTTGTGGTTATGATCTTATTTGTTGATTTGATTAACTACTTAACTATTCTAATAAGGCATAATGACTCGAAGCATTGAGAGATGAATATGTTGACATATGATTAAGCATTGTTGATGTTTACAAGTTTGAAGTTGTTTACTGTTAAGTTGTCATAATAGTCAAACCGGTTGATGTTGGTTAATGTTGGTTGATGTTGAGTAATCTTTGAGATATTATATTGATAGAGTTATTTGTTGATAAGTTTATTTTGAGCTTGGGAGTTTGTATAAGTTTTTCAGTATACTGATTCACCCCCCCCTCTCAGTATTCTACTACATACTTATTCTTTCATCATACCATCATCAATTCAATCACCTTTTCATCTTTGGTGATGGAGTAGGTGTTCTTGTATCCATCATGACGAGCCTTAAGGGCATATTGCCATGTTGTCCCGAAAAGAAGATGACAGGCATCCATATCAACAATATCAAATAGAATTTTGTCTTTGTATGCTCCTATCTGAAATTCAACCCATGATTGTTCTTCTACCAAGGTCTATTTTCCTTTAGTAAGCCAAGAAACTTTACATGAAAATCGATGAGGAAGTCTTTTCAATTTTAGTTTCTCTACCATTTCTTAGGATACTAAATTTTCTATTGAACCTAAATCTATTATAACCTTACATACCTTTCCTCCTGCTTTGCATGTGGTTTAGAAGAGTGTCATCCTTTGTGGAGGTTCATTATTGCTTGGTGCCTTCAATAATGTTCTCGTCATCATCAAGGCTTCTCCTCTCTTAGGAAGTCCATAAGAATCAAGGGAATTGACACTCTGACAATCAGTGTCTTGAACCAAATATGATCTCCTCTCTCCCTGGGAGCTTGATCCGGTCTTCTCAGGGCACCTAGCTATGGTATGACCTACTTGATTGTAGTTGTAGCATCTAAAAGGCTCTGAGCTTCTTCCACCAAATCTACCTCTATGGTTGGGTCTTCTTCCTTTGAAACCCTCTCTTGTGTTACCAACTGGATGCTGACTTTCTTGATTAGCCTCTCCTTGTGGTCTTGGACTCTATCCTCTACCTCTAAAGTTTATGCCCCATCTACCTCCGTTATTCTATTCATTCTTTCTCTTTAGCTTCTCCTCTACTCTTAGTGCTAGTTGAAAGCACTTGTTCACTATCTTTGGTGCTAGTATGTTGATCTCATCGTGGATACTATATTTCAATCCACTAAGATATCTTGCCACTTTCTCTAGTTCCTCCTCATGGTTTTTGGTCCTTAGACTCAGCCTATGGAACTCCTCGGTATATGTACTCACATCGAGGTCTTTTTCCTTAAACCTTGCAACTTGTTGTAGACTTAGACTTCATAGTCAACCAGGATGAATTGCGCCTTCACTTTTGCCCATATTCTATCCCATGAGGTTATCATACCTCTACTTTCCTTCACCCTATCACCTTGGAGGTAATTCCACCAAGTGAGTGTTGCTCCTTTCATCTTGGACTTAGAAAAGGTAACCTTCTTATTCTTAGGGGTCTCTTTGCATTCAAAATGGTTGTTCAATGCCTCAATCAAATCCATCACTTCTTTTGCATTTATTTTCCCACTAAACATAGGGATGTCATCTTTACCTGATAAGGATTCTCTGCTAATGGACTTTAGGACCTCAAAAAATGCTCTCTGATCTGCAAGTAACTCAGCTTCTTGCCTTGGGGTCTCTTCTTCTCCCCCTTGTTGTTCTTCTTCATCAGAGTCACATTCACCCTCCTTTCTTTTTCCTTTGGCCATCTCTAACTCCCTCACTCTATTTTCAAACATCTCTTCGAACATCTTCTTGATGGCCTCTTGAGACATACTCTTAGGAGGCATGTTTCTAGCCTCTCCCTCACTTCCTTCTACAGACATACACCACAATTCACTTTCCCCAAGCAATCCAACACATACTCTAATAGCAATATGATGCGGAGCCAGGAAACAACTAGGTGAAAAAATTCTCTCGCCCATAATTACTATGTCCAAAACAAGTTCTTTTTCTTGTTCAAGGTGTGAAAAACACACCTACCAAATACTCAAATCACACAACAATTTGTGTGACCAGATCCATACCGATTTAGTCTCTTCTAGTACCAGTATGATGAAAACACTCTACCCTTGTGTGAACTGGTTTAGTACCTTCTGGTACCAGTGGTATGGAAACCTATTGGAATTTGTCTATTGGTGGTCCAACCAACACAAAACATCCACAAGATCTGGCTATCAGATGTGTTAGGGAATACTTGCCTCACAACTAACCTATTGGCTAGTAGCCCTACCGGTTGAGTTTTCCAAACACAACTTGACATAATTCCAAAGGACATGACAACTAAAGGTAGATTCGAATACCCTTTATCTAGTTGAACAATTCCCCAAAATATTAGGCTCTAACCATAGTTGAATGGTCTATACCTTTACTGTCCGTCCATACCCAATTAAGCCAATTAGGCCTAATTTACAAAGCAAGTACCGCTTGTATTAGTCACCCAACTAAACCAACACTTCTACAATTTGGGGTAAGGTGTCAAACCACCAAATCCAAGGTTTTAAGACTTTATACCATCTTCTTTATCTTTTGCAAGTTATTTCCACTTCTACAGTTCAAGTTGTCACGTAGAGATGCCCACCTAGGGTCAATTCAATCTCTTTGGTCTTGGAGTCTCCCTCCAAACCAACACCAAAATATTATGATACAATGGCCCTTCTAAAATTTTCTCTATAGGTTTTTTGGTCTGCTGGTGAAATTTTTTGATTAAGGGCATCTTTACAGTGAAACCTTAGGTGTTGGTAGGGTTTGTGATCAGTCTGGTTAGATTTGGATGGATACCTACAACCTGATTGTTATAAAACCTCAAACATGATTTAAATGAAAGATAAGAGACTTATTTAACTCATCCAATTGGTTTCAAACATCCACCAATCTATACTGATTAGAAATGAATAAAAAAACCATAGAATTTTAGAAAACTGTAAGTATATTATATTGCCCCAAACTCCAAAACATCATCAAATTCATCAAATTCAACAACTACACCAACAACAACTTGGAATCTATCCAAGTGGGCATAATATAGCCTCCCTAATGGTTTCCAACCACTTTTCAAACTTTGGAACCGTAGGAGGATTAGTTATCCCTTTTTACAATATTTTGCAATGACAACAAAAGTTGTCAACTTGCACTTTTGAAACTTGGTGACTCTAAGGTGTATTCAACCAATATTTATTTGCCTAACTCATGCCTAGACTCCTACTGACCCACATGGTCATTTATCCATGGTGGCTTGTAAAATGCAACCATGACAATGCCTTACATCAATTGGGTCTTATTGACTCACAAAACTATCAACCTATTACAGATGATCATTTTTGCCTTATGGGTGATATTAGGCTCTTTTAGACATCATTTGTGTCCTCCTTTGTGTCTTTGGGTGCTCTTGTACCACCATCTATACACTTTTCACCATGGAAACCACTTGCCCCTGCTCCAGAACCACTAAAATCTTAGAATACATACACAAGCCCTTCATTACACTAAAATTTAACTTTCCTACTGGTGCAATGAGGAGAAATGTTGCATTCTTGATGAAAACCCTAGGTTTCAAGGGTTTTGGGACAATTTTCACAAAAGCAAATGGATCTCCTTCAAATCAACGCCAAATTTAGTGAGACCACCACCAAAGGAAAGCTAATTCATCATACCACACTTTCCGACAAGTTTCAAGCCAAGGTCAATTTGTATAGAGCTGTGCCAGATGAGTGTTATGTGTAAAAAGAAGGAATCTTCAGGAAACAATGGCAAGTTTGCATTCAATTCTGCACAAAATCATCAACAACCATTACAATGACATGCCCAAAGGCCTTATAATGCCTCTTAGACCTTGTCCATCTTAAATCAACTAATTTTTGAATTATTTAACTGTTGGCATTTGTTTACAACAAAGATCATGATTTCAAGTGATCTCTCTCATCTTGACAAACATAACAAACATTGTCACAACCTTATACAAATTGGATAGTCTGACCACACATGTTCTATACCCCTAGGAACATGACTAAACAACATTTCACATCAGGTCCTATAGACCCTTTTTGACCAAAACAACAAAAAAAAAGACTTAATGGCTTGTAGCCTTACAAGTAGGCCACAAGACCTTACAACTTACAATGCCAATGACAATGGTCGAAAGACCTTACAAAATACTATGAAATGATCATAAGACCTTACTAAAATGATAAAACAAGAACCATGAATAGATCCCTTTGGATCCAAACATCTTCAAGCCTAGGTTCTCCCACACTAGAAAGTCGCCTTGGTCCTCTGCATATCGAGAGCAGGTAAACTGGATATTTTTCTGATCAGGATGATCACTAAATCCACTATCAAAAGGTCATAATGATTCTCAAGATGATGTTAGCCAATATCCCTAGTCCTCCACTTTTTGTACCTTCAAAAGATGAGTTTGATTATCATCGTCTACACAAAAAGAAGGAAATTGGTTTGCTTGATGGGGGTTTGCCATAGGTCAAACCCTAGGTTAGGAATTAACCTTAAAATGATAAAGGAATTGAAATTGAATTGAAATGGAATACTTTCCTTTTAAAGGAAAGGCTAGATCTGATTTGAATTTTTATGAACTTGATACCTTGATGAGGTTTTATTGAATCCTTATGCAAAGGCTTAGAATGTAATGTAGAATGTCTTCATAGAAGGTTGATCATAGATGCTTTAACTTGAATACTTGATCTTGAATTCACCTTCTCCTTGAATGCTTGATGAATAATTGAATGCTTGTTTACTTTAATTGATTTTTCTAGATTGTAATTGAGAGCTCACTTGTGATTTTTCTAGTTACTAAATGAGGGGGGTAGGCTTCCTTTTATACCTAATCGTGCATTAAATGTTTGAATTTTTGGAACATGTTGACACAGAGTCAAATTTCTTTCCCACACCAAGTGACCATTGTGAGGTCCTAATTAAGAGGATGAGGATACCTAGGACATCCTAGTCCTATCAATCAAGACTCAAAATGGGAAAGTGGCTAAATCTAGAGTTAGAAATGTAGATTTCAAGATAATATGAGTAGCATCAAAGCAAACATTGAGCACTAGAGGCTGAAATGCTAAGGTGGGGGCTAGGTGAGGATGAAATCATATAAGGATTACGATGCTACATTTAGCCCCCACTTTAGCGAGAGTATATACCTATATCCATACAATAAAGTACAAAGTCACATTTCAAAACTTTCACCAAGATACCAAAGAGAAAAGACACACCAAATCCCTATCGACTTAGGATCTTATCAATCTAATATCAAGATAAAAGGAGCAACACATGAAGAGGATAGAAAGAGCATGATTGTACTTGGCCTAGTAATTCTTGTGCTTACAATGAGTCATATAGGATTGAAAATTTTGAAAAAGATTACAAAGAAAAATGCTTAGTTTGCAAACTATTTTGAACTTTCAGTTGAATTGATTGTAAGATGGGTACTACAATAGGTACCAAACATGTCATGGTGTGCAAACAAAGTGTACAAACTAATTCTCGTGGTGTGTGCATGAAGTGTAATATTGAGAGGAGTGTATGCCCCCATGTTAAAGCAATTATGCATGCCTTACATGGAGAAATAAATTAAGGTAGCATACATGCATCCAAAAGATAAGCACATTTCCACAATTAGATGCCCCCAAGAAAGGACAAATCAAACAGAAATAGTCATAAAACATATAGGAAAAATCACATATGAGATCCACTAGTTGGGGTTAGTATGCACTTTTGATAAATAATGTATATTAAGAACAATTGAATTGAATTAGCCTCATCCCCCAAAGGTAGTGGAACTACGAACACAATGAAAAAAGAACACATAGGATTAACGAGCAAATGTATTTTTCATTCAACATGGAAGAGACCAAAAAGAGATCTCAACACTTTGCATTATCCCTAACTAGACAACACAAATGCACATTTAATAGCACATATATGACATAACATTGATACAAAATATATAAGAATTGAGATGCAAATAGAGGAATCTCATAACAAATTCAACCTCTTTATTACATTGCACCAATAAAGTAACAAGGGTCATCGAAAGAGAACATAACATAACATAAAGACATATCAAGCAACACATTACAAGGGAAACACATTACATACAAGAAAACACACATAATAATCTACAATGTAGATGAAGCTACTTAGGCAAATGATCCACCTCTCAAGCTTGATTAAAATCATTTAGGGATGGTGGAAAAGATGTAAGAGGAGCAATAATGAGAATGGTATATGGAGCTATTACAAGTTCCAAACAAGGACCATTCTCTAATGATGTGTTAGTAGGAGCTAGAATTAATGCTTTTGAAAAATGTGAAGATAGTTCATGATTAATCTCAACAAGCTCATTCATATCATCAAAATCATTAGGATCATCATTGTTAGAATTAACAATATTATTATTATTGTCCATATCATCATCTAAATTAATCATAATAGGATCTATAACATGAAAAGAAGTTGAACTGTCATTTTTCTTAAGCATCTTTAATCTTAACGATTTGAGTTGAACTTCCTCCCTAGGGTTAGGTGAAGGTTGGAAAAATGGGACTAAGTAAAAATGTGGTTTCTTTGGGGAGGAAATATTTTGGTAAGCAAGTTCACAATCCTTGGTATGACATCTTCATCGACGTTCTCTTGCACAATGATTTCTTTTAGTTTTACTTGAGACTTGCAAAGGCTAAGGATCAATCAACATAGGTTTATTTTATTCCCTTGTTGGGGGGGGGGGGATGAAAGGAGCTTCACTAGGTTGAGAGATACTTGATGATGGGTTTTTTCCTTTATAAGATGTGGGAGGTGGGACCGCAACACATATATGAGTAATATAAGGTGTAGGAAGAAGATTGGGTCCAAGATGAGGAGGAGAAATATCCATCGATGATGGGTGTCTAGGTTTACTTAAGTCCAATATCATATCACTTTTCCATTTTTGATAAGATAAAAAAATAATATCAACTTAAGGCTTTAAAGGTTTAGGTTGTTTGGGCCAAAAGTAATCAAGGGTGAAATTTCCATGCTTCATTGTGGGTTGGTAAAGGCTATGCTTAATTATGGTAATAGTCCCATTATGAGGGAACTTAAAACACTTATGGATTGCAGAAGGAATAAATTTCATGGAAGAGAGCTAGGGATGCCCCAACATCACATGAAATTGATCCAATGTAGGAATAATAACAGAGGTAACATCTAAGCACTTAGTACCAACCTCAATGAGAAGAGTAATAGAACCGATAGTAGGGGAAGAGAAACCATCATACACCTTGGTCATAACATCATATTTATCATATGTAACTTGATGCAATTGTTGAGTGAAAATATTTTCTTCAGTAATAACATTCACCATAAATATTGGATCAATGAGCACCCCTTGTGTTGGCATTACAATAGAAAGGAGATTGTTGGCATTCCAATAGAAAGGAGATTGTTGGCATTTCATTAAGGATATTGAGAATGTTGTTGGAGATTATTGATATAACTGAAGAAGGATGATAACTATCTTTATAACATTATTTTGTCATTGATGTCAAGAAATTGATTTTCTGATTTAGTATGATGTTGCCATATCTTGAGAAGATTAATTTGAAGAGAATTAAGATGTCGGTAAAAGACATAGAAAGAATGTGATGAATAAGGGGAGAAATAAGTTATTCAATGGGAAAATATTACCAAGTTAGACAATGATGAGATCATGATGTTTAGATTGTTTTGATATCCTACATATGTTGTTGATTGTAAGGTTAATACTATACTATGTCACCGAGCAAAGAACCTAGTTGGTAAACCCTAAGGAACCTAGTCGGTAAACCCTAAGGTTATCACTATCGGTTAATGAAGGTAGAATGTCTACTGAGTAAAGTTTAGTATTTATCGAGTTGCAACCGAGTTATGATAGATCGCATTGGATGGATAAGAGCATTATTTAATGAAGAATGTTGATGAGCTGGAGATGAATAAATGATTGGTATGCCACACATGAAGTTTGTTAAGAACCTATGGCAATGGAAAATCAGGAGGAAGATCTATAATGTAGATTGAACTGCAATAACCTAGCACAAGTTCCTAGGAAGGTATGCAAGTTCCAAGGCGAGGTAAAAAAATTTTAGATCAAAGGATACATTGAACCTAGTCAAGATTGAAGATCTGACGGCTAAGATTGATCATGGGATATGTGATCAAGGAGATTCAGTGGTTAGCAAATTGTTTATAAATAAGGAATTGTTGATAAAAAATGTATGAAGGCAAGTGTAAGCACAAGGATGCTACATAGTGATTACCAAGCATGAAAGCTTGAAGACCTGTTTGAATAACAAAGTAGGGAGACCAGCAGAGGGACAAGATAAGTCCTATGACAAGATTGTTTTGAGTAAAATAGAATCTGCTTTAGCATTTTAGATGTGAAGTTACAGATATATTTTTATTATTGTTATTTTGTAAGTGACAGAAAATCTCTTAACCAAGTGGACTTAACAGTCTTATTTGTAAACCCTCTAGCAAGGTAACATTCTAAATGAGTGTTTGAAATCCTTTGACAAGGTCACTTCTAACAAAGTGAAGATCCTAACAGATCTAAGGGAAATCCCTTAACTGAGTCACATCTAGAAATGTGTTTGTAATCTTTAACAAGATTTGTTTTTAACCAAGCATACTCTAGAAGAGTATATTTCTTAATAGTGGTTTTTCCCTATTTGGGTTTCCACATTAAATCTGGTGTTTATGTGTTATGATGATTATGTGTTTATGAGCTAGCATGTTTAGCAGTTTTTGGTTATATTGCTGAAGTATAAGTTACCAAGGTTGAATTTGTTGATTTTATGGAAGATTAAGTTTGTATGATTCACCCCCCCCTCTCATCTTGTTAGCTATTGGCATTAGAACTTTACACCTTGTGAGAGTTTGTATTTAATCTTTGTTGTAATGTATAATGGTCCATTAGGTGCAACAATAGTCTCACTAGGATAAAAGGTGATGCATGATTCAAATTTAGGTTTAGGTTTTTCAATAAAGTGTACATTATTGGACTCTACACCTAAGTCATCGAGAAAGAATGCAAGTGACTCAGGTTCAATGACATTGGTAGAGTGAGAAGGCAAAGGATTGGTGAAGATTTGGAGGTTTTGATTAGTAGGTGCTATGGATTTGTTCCCTTTATCATTCACACCAACTATAGATATATCATTGTTATCAATAAGGTATTGAATCTTATACCTCAACTTATAAAACTTCTCAGTATCATGTCCTATTTGGCAATGGTATTGGCAAAAGGCTTTATGGTCAAATGAAAGTAGTAGAGATCTAGAGGTATCTATAGTCTTTATGGGATGAAGTTGCAACATATCACCATTAATCAACCTCGATATTATACTATGCAAAGACTTAGAAAGGTGAGTTAATTCTTTTCTAAATATTTGGATAAATAGACCACACTTAGTGTTGTGGTTGCCACTTGAGTGTTGATGTTGTTGACAAAGTATTTATTTATTTTGGTGAAACCTTTATTGTGTTTGTTGAATTTTGGAAATGTTTTTTGAGCACTCTCATTCCTATCAACCAAAGCAATTGAAGAGGATGATTCAAATTGGCTCACTTGAAGCCGATAGTTATGAAGCACTACATACAATTGCATGAAAGAAGAAAATTCAAAAAATAGAAGCTTATCTCTAGTATCCCATTGCAAATTAGTAAGAAAATTTCTTT
Organism: Cryptomeria japonica; assembly: GCF_030272615.1. Lineage (NCBI taxonomy): Eukaryota > Viridiplantae > Streptophyta > Pinopsida > Cupressales > Cupressaceae > Cryptomeria > Cryptomeria japonica. The sequence continues at coordinate 466,889,817 of NC_081415.1, forward strand.
GAACATCATGGTTGGGCATCAGATAAAGAATTTTTGAATCCAAATGATTATATCTACTAATAAGATTAGTCACTTTTTCTCTAACTCCTTACTTATAATGAATCAAATTAGTCAAAGTAATTTTAGGACAAATTTTATTTTGAAATTTTTGAATGAAAGCATTAGCCAATTGTTGAAAACAAGTGATGGAATAATGAGGAAAATAGCAATACCATTATGAAGCTTTATCTCTAAAGGTTTGGATTAATAGTTTTTTCTCAAGTCTTTGATCATGAAAGAAATCAATGTACGAACAATCTTATCAGATAGTAGGCTTGCTACTGTAAGGAAGTTAAGTAGTGGAACAATTTCCTACACTAACCTTGAGAGGAGGTTAATGAAAAAACTTTTATAGATCATTACAATATTTACAAAAACTTAACATAAATAAATATAAACAACATGAATACCATAACATAGAGATTTATGTGGGGAAAACCCTTTCAGGAAAAAAATCCCATGCTCCAAAAGTCATCCAATATATTATTAAAAAATAGACAATAGATTATAATATACTTGAAGAGAAAGCTTCTCACAAGAATACCACCAACGAGAATTATAGGCAACTCAACAACTATCAAACTTTGATAACACGTCATAGTATATTAGTCATAATATAATTTCCTCTTAAAATAGGGTTGCCTTCTAGGGAAAACATGACACTCAAAATGTCCATTGTTAGATCAATGACATAATGATAAATGGTCAAGATTTATAATGATATATTATATGTTAAATTTTGTTTCAAGGCATTTCCCTTGAAAACTATCGTCAAGGTGCACAGCCCCTTGGACCCCCAACCAGTCATGGGATAAGGGCTAGCAAGGGGGTAACCCCTAGCGACCTCCAAGTTGAGGTCTATTACCTCGAACCCCCATGGTCAGTGGCATTTCCCCTGGACACTCGATAGTCAAGGAAATCCCCCAAGCTATCATCATCAAGTATCAACAACAACCTATTATCATCAATACTCTTTTATCATTGCAAGGTTGAGACACATTTTTCTTAACAAATCTCCCTTTTTGAACACCTTGCAAACATCATGGGAGGGGTTCCAACATTATTTCTTAATCACTAAGGGCTGAGAGGCCCATAGACTTAGAACACCATTTGAACTTCTCCATGTTCATTGCCTTAGTCTAATTGTGTACCTTAACTAGCTTCACCCTACCATCCTCAACCATATCTCTAACAAAATGATACTGAACATCAATGTATTTGGTCTTGGCATGAAAATTTTGATTCTTAGCTAGGTAGATCACACTCTCACTATCACAATGAATTGTCACTGCACCTTATTTTAACAATCTCTTAAGAGAAATGGCTTCTTTACAAGCATTAGTAGTTTCCATATACTTTTCTTCAGTAGTGGATAAATAAACTACAACCCGTCGCTTACTCATCCGACTAACTGCACCACTAAATAAACACATAAGCACTAGTGGATATTCTACTATCAACATCACCTACCTAGTCCGAATCCACATAAACATGAATATCAAGGGAAATCTTGTCTCCTATAGAATTACCATGATAACACAAAGAATACTCTAAGGTACCTTTCAAATATATAAAGACTCTTTTAATTGCATCCCAATAAACTCTACTAGGATTAGACATATATCTAGAAAGAACTCACATTGCTTGGGCAATGTCTAGTCTAGTGTAGACCATAACATATATCAAACTTCCAACTGCAATCTAGTAGGGCACTCTGCTCAGGTTTCCCATCTCTAATGGAGATGTAGGATAATCTGAAACAAATAATTTTTTTCCAGCCATAAAGGGAACACATAATTGTCTACAATCATGCATGTTAAACCTCTGTAAAAATGAAATCACATTACTTTGACCTAGCAAGAGTTTTTTATTCACTTTATCTCTTCTAATTTCTATCCCAAGAATGTGCTTCACTACACCAAAATATTTCATTTCAATTTTAGTAGCAAGTTGTGACTTTATTTTTGAAATCATACCTTTCCCTTTACCAATGAATAACATATCATCAACCTATAATGCAATGTATAGGAAATGAACACCATAAAACTTATAGTAAACGCAATGATTTGATTTACAACACTCAAATCCCAAACTGAACACATGTATCAAATTTTGGGTACAACATCCTAGGACTCTATTTGAGGTCATACAAAGATTTATCAATTTACAAAACAAATTACTTTTATATTTTACCATGTAGTACTCTAGCTATTTCATATAAATATCCTCCTCCAAATCACCATGAAGGAAAGCAATTTTCACATCCATTTTCTCAACCTCTAAATCTTAAGCAGCAACAATAGAAAGCAAAAATCTAATGGATTTTATTTTTGTAATAGGAGAAAATATCTCACCATAATAAACACCCTCAACCCGAGAGTAGCCTTCCACAACCAACCTCGCTTTATACTTTTGAATACCTCCATCTAAACCACTCTTTTTGTAACACCCATTTGCAACCAACATGTTTTTGTCCTTTAGAAAATGGTACAAGATCATGCTAGGATTGATGATAGTCCCAAAGATACTGAGAGGGGGGGGGGGGGTGAATCAGTATCTAATTGCTTAACATAATATTTAACCTTATTAAGTATTTTGCATTCCAAAACAGTGTACCGGTAAACAAGAATTCATGCAGTAAATAGGAACAGTAAAGACAACATAGAAATCACACCATAACACAAGATGTTCAACAAGGAAACCTGGTGTGGGAAAAACCTCGGTGGGATTTGTGACCCACAATATTCACTCACTGGCCAATGAATGAATATTACTTACAATGAGGTGCCTGCACATGCAGGAAGACCAACTGCCTAGAGATCACTGTCCTAATACAAAAGGAAGTCTCACTGACTTACAAAATGGATTATGAGAATCCAATATAATGTACTACTACAATTCAACATTTGCTATGCCAGGTTCAGTACCGGTTTAAGCTCATACTATGACCATAACCTTATACAAAATCTGCCTTAATATTCACTTATCATTTTTTCCATATTCATCTTGTCTTTCCTATATCAAAATGATTTACAAGATATCATACTTATATGAGTCTATTACAATATTCCATGTCGGCTTACAAAAGATATTACAATTCAATACAAAAAGTTGTTCTTGTCGGCTGGGATGCCAGTGAACATTGTCGTCGTTGCAGGTGAAGTGCCTGCCGATGGTTGTGCCTATCAGTTTCCACAATGCTACAAGGTTGCCATCAATGACAACACCTTCAATTACCTTCAATTCTCATTGGAGTGTACAATGCCAACAGAGCCCATGTACCATTATTTTCAAGGCTTTCATTTCTTCATCCATATCGATTTTCTATGATTTTGCATCATTCATACCTAATTCCTTTTCTACATTTTTAGGTTCATCCACACTAGTATTAAAAAAAAAACCCAGCTCCAATCATCAATTGAATACCTTTTAGGTGGTTGCCTTTGTCTTCTAGACCTTTGAACAAGATATGTTGGAGGTTCTTCCTCCTCTTATGATATTTTAAAGCTAGACGAGCTCTGGTCAACTTCTTTCCTTTCGAGGGGTCTTGATTCAACTCTTTTAGGAGTTGAAGGAAATTGAATCACATCTTCCTATTTAATCTATTATGGCTGTAATCTAACATAAGGAGGCTTTATTTATCTAAAAATGACATGTCTACTATGTACTACCTTCTGTACAAAAAGGTCCCAAAGCTTGTATCCTTTCACACCATAATTGTATCTAGTGAAGATACATTTTAAATCTATGTTTTCCAACTTTGTTCGCTTCTCCTTTGGCACGCATGCATATGCCTCACAAACAAAAACTCTAAGATGTCTCAGTGAAGGCTTATAACCTGATCATGCCTCCATAGGCATTTTATCAACAAGAGTTGATGTAGGAGACCTGTTAATCAAGTAACAAGCAATGACAATAGCATAAAACCAAAAATTTTGTTCCAAACCAATAACACTCAACATACTCCTAGTCTTCTCCATCAGTTTTATGTTCATTCTTTTTGTAACTCCATTCTATTGTGGAGAGTAAGGAGTTGTCTTCTTTCTATCAATGCCATAGTATTTACAAAATTTATCAAAATCATTAAAGAAAAATTCACCACCATTATCAGTCCTCAAACATTTTATTTTCTTTCCAGACTACAATTCAACCATTGATTTAAATTCTTTAGATTGATTGAAAAATTCATATTTACACTTTAATAAGATCCAAAATACCACAAGATTTATGAGAACTTGAGTAAAACCAAACACGGTTTTATTTCCCATAAAAACAATGCTCATAGAAATCAAAATCAAGATTGCAATCATTCAAACCTTCAACAAGGTTTTTTATTTTTAAAGGCCCTTAGACCCTTTTCTCCAACGTGGCCAAATCTTTGTTGCAATAACAAGGTCTTTTATGGAAGTAACTTTTCTTTAGAAGAAAGAGCACCTTTAGGTACCCAAAAGACATGTCCATCTATTGAAAGTGAAACTCTCAAATCTTCAAATGAAGTATATGTTAGAAGCAATGACAGTCCCAAAGACACTGAGAGGGGGGGGTGGTGAATCAATGTCTAACCAGTTTATGAAATATTTGAACTCATTTATAACTTTGCAACTTAAATTATTGTACCGGTAAACAAGAAATAATGCAGTAAAGATAAATAACAGAGACAACATAAATGCACACCATAACACAAGATATTTTGGTGAGGAAACCTGATGTGGGAAAAACCTTGGTGGGATTTGTGACCCACAATAGTTACTCACTGGCCAATATTAATAAATATTACTTACAATAGGGGCCTGCACATGCAGGAAGGCCAATATCCTAGAGCGCACTGCTCAATGAAAGAGTCTCACTGACTACAATATAGATAATTAAATCCAATACAATGTACTACTCAAAATAGCATCTCTAATGCCTGGTTCAGTACCAGTTTAAGCTCAGTCAGATACCTTAACCAAAAACCTTTCGATGTCTTTACATATACCAATAATAACAACCTATCCTACACTTCATCATACAAAATGATCTATAAGATCTCATACATATATGAGTCTTTACAATACATCATGTCATCTTACAAATAATTAATTACATTTGTAATACAATTCACATAAACAAAACTTTATCTCATGCCAGCCTGAGAGCCAGTATACTTCATTACCAGTGTAATCTGGATGCTGGTGAAGATGTCTGCAATGCTGGTGCCTATGTAAAAACCTGTTACCGGTTGGTTTCCATTAATGACAACATCAACCATATTCTCATAGAGTGTAGAATGCCAACAATCTCCCCCTTTGGCATTGATGACAACACTCATGAGAAAACTCCAAAACTATTATCCAAAAATGAAGTCCAAAATCTTATCCCAAAAAGAGTGTGCTCCCCCTAAGCAAGTGATTTCATTTGTGCATTATTTTTCTCCATACTACTCCCCTTTTGACATCAATGAAAAAGGATGTCAAAAAGAATCAAAGAATACAAAAATGCTACCTCATAGCCTATAACCGATTAAGTATAATTTGAAAGATATCAGCCAAAAGTAGATTCAGGTTCTGTATGAATTTGTTACTGTCATAAAGAATGGTCTCTGTTTGTCAGATCATGCCGGGCAGATAGTGCATCTGTTGCTCCGGTGACCTTTCCCCTTGAATTGTTGCCTTTGACAGCTCAACTCACCGAGTGATAAGACTATCCAATCTTGGACCAAGTTTGCTTTTCAGTTCTCGGGTCTTTGACCATATTCTTGCTTTCTCTTTCTCAAGTATCTCCAACTTCTCCTCAAAAACTACCATTTCCTGCTAAAAAACTGAGGTAAGTTCCAAAGAACCTATCAAACTATCCACAATGTCATCTATTTCCTTCTGTGTCTTCTTAATTTCCTCATCAATATCTCCAGTCAGGTGGCGAGGCTTGCAAGCTTCTCTATATAGTTCCTTATATTCCAAAATTGTTGAGTTAAGTGCCGGTAATAATGAATCCATGTGCTTAGTACAATCTTTGATGGTTTTCTCAAATAATTCACCTTTATCTTTATCTATTCTTTCCTTTACAGTTTCCTCATTCACCTTATCTATAGTTAGAACGTTCTCAACAATAAATTTGGACAATGTGTCCAATTTACCTAATGAATCATTAATTTGATCTATCTTAGAGGTTGGTGCAATCATCTTCAAGATAGGTAATGTGTCATCAATAGCCTTAAATGCTAAGGCATTGCAATCTGTTATCCTCTTAATAGAATCCAATAAAATACCTATTACATTAGTGGGTCTGAAATCCGTAGTAGATGTGCTTGCTTGTGCAATAGATTTCCTTTCAACAAATACTTGCCCAATTACCTTCACTATTTCTTCCTTATTTCCATCAATTGCTTCCTCTTTATTTACATTTTCAACTGGTTTCTCTGTCTGTGTAATTACCTCTGCTTCCTTTGGTTTTTCAGTTTGTATAAGTACCTCTTCAATTGCCAGTTTCTTTGATTCTAATTTCTCTATGTTAGTTACATTATCCTTTGTTGACATGCCAGTTTCCAGTTGCTCAACTTGTGTCGGTATCTCAGTGTTCTGAGAGTCAACATCGTGTGCCGGTGACTCAGAGATCTCACTATCCTTAACATCATCTTCCTTAACCTTTGTAGTCTCTTTATCCATAACAATGTTAACATCTTGTGTATCTATATTCATGGTGAAAAGAATTTCAGAATTAGGGTTAGTATCATCATGTGTAACTTCTTCAGTTGCCTTAACTAATTGATTGCCTATATTTACCAGTGTATCTGAAGTTATTGGCAGAGTATCCTATCCTAGTGGAGGAATGTTATCTTTGACCTTTATGACAGGCATACTACCAATTTTGCTTTTACCTTTGTCCTTCTGGTATACCTTAGCAAAATATTTGTCCATTTTTTGTCTTTCCCTTTCCTCTTTCTTTTCTTTTTCCACAAAAAATATATCCCATTTGTCTATAGTTTCATCAACAATCTATTTTACTCTCCCAACCATCAGGCTAACCTGCTGGTGTTCACTAACAAAAAATGACCGGTTTGCCTCAACAATTAGTTCATCAATTTCCTCTTTAGAATTTACAGGATGTACTACCAATAATGATTCAACTTTTAACTTTTTGTCTAGTTCCATCACTAACATTCTCTTAGCTTCTAAACTTAAATACAAGTCATTTGGCAGATCATCTACAACTTCAATCAAAACTTTCTTATAGATGTCTAAATGCAAAATTATAATAGCCTCTATAGTCTCCTTGTCAGAATATTTGAATGAATGATAATATTTATTTACATTACAAAGATTACCATCTTGAGTTATCCCATTTACCAGTTCCTCCGGTGTAAGGGTATCCGATGTCTTTGGTTCTCGTTTCTTCTTTGGTGTTAACTTCTTCTTATGCTCCCTTACAACCTACTACTTTTTCCTTAATGTCCTTGCCTTTATAGGTGAAGGAGAAGGTATCAGTGAGGGTTTTCTCTTCTTCCTCTCTACTCTCTTGAACTCAGCAACTTTTCCATTGTCTGTATCTGAAGAAGTGACAACTGGTGAAACATGAGCTTCCGGTTTCAGTCCTTCCAGTTCACTAGCAGATATACCACTCAAGTTCATTACATTTTATTTAACCTCCTTAGCCATCTTGGATGTATCTTTGATAAAATTTTCTCTTCTTTTTCTCTACTTCTGCATCAAAACAACACTCTCAATAGTCTCACCACTACCAAAAATTTCTTCAAATGGTTCCTTAGGTGCATCAAGAAGTGTTTTAGCATATGCTTCAATAATATTTAGATCAACTTCATAACCCATTTCTGTTGTCCAAATAGTTCTAGGAGTAACAACTTCCATCCATGTTTCATCTCATTTGATTACAAAGCAGATTTGCTTATCATACTTATCAACTATGCTCTGTGGTATCCTTTCTCTAGCTTTCATCTTAGTTTAGAAGTTTTTGAATTAGTCTGTTATAATGTTGTCACCATTAGAGCCCATACCGGTGATAGCTTCCATGATTTGCTTGCCTACCAGGATGTCATATCCAAAGTCCTTATGACCAATGTCTGGTATCTCTTTGGTGAAGTAAAACATTTAACACACAAGTAGGTTTCCAAAATAGAATGTCCCCTTCTTGTCACCCTTAATCTTCTTCAGGTTATCAATCAGTTCATCCTTAAGCCATTCATAGATATCAATCCTAGCATTGTTTTTAACCATCTCATATGCCCTATGAATACATAAGATGGAAACAAAGTTTAATCTATTTGTATGAGTTACTCTATAGCCAAGTACCATGCTCACATATCTCACATTTGCATCAGTAATATCATTAACCCTAAGAGATCTTTTGTCAGATGTAGCTCCAGTTAAATCCATAAAATCCTTGTTAGGTATCTTCTTTTTTTTGGTGGGCCTACTACTGGTTGAGGGTAAACCAGTAAATTCCTTGATTGCTTCCTTTGAGATTTTAAAAATAGAATTAAGCCACATAAATTCTCCATGAACTCTGCTTAGTACAAGACGAACTACCTCCTTCAAAAATTCAGGTATGTTTAGAATTTCAACAAATCATAAGTCTCCTACAATCTTGTGCTATGGTTTAATCAAACCTTGTTCATTAGTAATATAATAATTGTATGTGTTCTTCAAATCATCAGTCCCTAAATTCTCTATGTTGTAGTGGATGTAGATTCTAGGGTCTTCGGCAAAAGTGACTCCCTTCAGAAGTTTTGAAAAAGCTCGAATAGAATCATCTTGCTTGGCAATTTTAGGGATGATCTTAAACACGAGCCTAGGGTGCTTAATGTTTTCTACCATGGTAGGGTTTGCAATAAACTCAGGTGTAGAAAATGAAGATGCCATTTTGAAAGATAAATACCTCTTGCTTGAAATCTTGAATGCCTGAAAAACACTTTTGCTGCTTTGCCTTTGGATGCCTTTGCTCAATTTTGCACTCTTTGAATGCTTGAATTCTTTGTGGATGAAAATGAGGGTTTTTTGATGCTTTATAACCAAAAATTTCTTCCAAAATTGCATTTAAGGCTTGTCGACTAAGTGAAATCTTAACACATCTATCGGTAAAGAAGAAATGTGTCTTCTTACCATCAACCGAGGGTAGAATGCATGATTTTCAACTTGCTGCCATGCCCCCTAAGGATTATTCCTTAGTTAGATGAAGAATCTCCTACTAGTGGAGGGTTACTCTATTCTATCGATGCAGAGACAGATTCATCAACTCTCTAATCTGTTTTCTTAATCCATTGTTTTGAAAATTCTTGCTTTATTTCATTTGCCTTTTCTTTTCCCTTCTCATTAGATCCTTTATTGTTCACCGATATAGTCTTGCTTCTAAATTTTTTTACAATATGCCCAATCTTGTTACATGCGTAACAAGTTATATTATTCCTTTGAATAGCTTTTCCATATCCTTGACCAGTTTGTGTTCTGCATTGATTAGATAAATGTCCAAATCTACCACAAACATAGCATTTCACATTCATTCTGCAATTTTTTGAATTGTGACCAACTTTGTTGCATTTGGAACATTGACCGGTGGGTAAGTTTGTATTCTGATTATTTCTAAATCTGCACTGATTTTCTCTACGACCAAATTTGTTGCAATTGAAACATTTCCCATTAAATTTATAAGCATTAGGTTGTCTTACCAGCTTACTGTGATCTTGATTATTTGCAGTCCCATAACTTCCTCCATGTTCAAATCCAAGTCCAGTTGTATCTCCATCAGGTTTTTATCTTTTCAGTATGTCATCAAGTCTTTCTGAACTTTTCTTGAATTTGTCTTTGTGTTCATTTGCAATGATCAACTCATTTTACAGAATCCCAACTTATCTCATAAGCACATTCACATATCATTCTCATGACAAAGTCTCAGATTTTTATTTGCTCCATCATTAATTCTCCTAGTCAAGTCTTCTTCATTCTTCTTTCTATCTTCAATATCCTTACATAGCCTCATGGTTAAATCTTGCATTTCATTCCTCATGTTAGTGTTCTCTTGCCTCATCTTATCTGTAATATCTCTAAGAGTTTCTTTTTCATCATCATGTTTCTGCATTTGCTTATGAAGTTCCTTCCTCTTGTTTTGTGCTATAACCAGGTTCTCCTGAAGTCCTTTAATGAATTCCTATGCAATCTTCAGATCATCTTCAAGTTTGATATTCTTTAATTTTTCTGCATCAAAATCTTCAAGACCTCCTTCCAACTATTTTCTCAAACTTTCCATCAGTAACGGTTTCAGAATCTTCCTCAAGCTATTAGGATTTTGTAAATAGAGGACCAGGCTCTGATACCAATTGTTATATGTAATGACATTCCCAAAGACACTGAGAGGGAGGGGGGGGGGGAATCAATGTCTAACCGGTTTATGGAATATTTGAACTTATTTATAACTTTGCAACTTAAATTATTGTACCAGTAAACAAGAAAAAATGCAGTAAAGAGAAATAACAGGGACAACATAAATGCACACCATAACACAAGATATTTTTGCGAGAAAACCCGGTGTGGGAAAGACTCAATGGGATTTGTGACCCACAATATTTACTCACTGGCCAATATGAATAAATATTACTTACAATAGGGGCCTGCACATGCAGGAAGGCCAACAACCTAGAGCGCACTGCTTAATGAAAGAGTCTCACTGACTACAATATAGATAATTAAATCCAATACAATGTACTACTCAAAATAGCATCTCTAATACCTAGTTCAGTACCGGTTTAAGCTCAGTCAGATACCTTAACCAAAAACCTTTTGCTATCTTTACATATACCAATAATAAAAAATCTATCCTACACTTCATCATATAGAATGATCTATAAGATCTCATACATATATGAATCTTTACAATACATCATGTCGGCTTACAAATAATTAATTACATTTGTAATACAATTCACATAAACAAAACTTTGTCTCATGTCGGCCTGAGAGATGGTATACTTCATTGCCAGTGTAATTTGGATACCGGTGAATGTGCCTGTAGGTGAAGATGTCTGCGATGCTGGTGCCTATGTAGAAACCTATTACCAGTTGGTTGCCATCAATGACAACATCAATTATATTCTCATAGAGTGTAGAATTTCAATGATATATACAAATTTAATTTTAATAGAAGCGTTGATACACTCAAAAATTTATGCTTCTAGCTTATACAATGTGCCAAATCTAACACCTCTAGAAATCACCATAGTACCCTTCACCATTTTACATCCTGCATCAGAAAATACTACATGCACACCCGCATGTATCAATTTTCTCACTAATAATTTTTTTTATTTTATTCTAGGGATACACAACACACCACTAACCCTTTTTACTCTACCATCAAGAAACCTAATTCTAAATTTACCATGACCAACAATATCTAAATGAGAATCATCACCTAAGTATACCTTACCTCTATTGAATTCTTCATATTCAAAAAACTAATCTCTATTGGAAGTCATATAAAATGATGCACCTAAGTCAATTAACCATGCATCATTACCCGCATGAGTGGCCAAAATTGCAATGAACACATCACTATCTTCCTTCTTGGACTCAAAAATCAGAATTTAATTTCTTCTTTTTCTTCTTTACGATCCTTACAGAGTGTCTTGAATTACCACAATTCCAACAAATTACTTTGAATTTCCCTTTAGACTTTTATTTATCATGCTTCTCATTCTTTTTTCATTTTTCCTTAGGTCTCCCATGAACAGTTAGGGCTTCCTTTGAACTTATGTTTACATTCCTTTGCATCTCTTCACCAATAAATTTACCCACCACATCTTCAGTCTTCAAATAATAGAAGTACTACCAATAGCCATAACAAGAGAATCCCATGAATTAGGCAAAGAACAAAGAAAAATATGACATTTCTCCTCCTTGTCCATCTTGACACCAACAGATGCCAATTGAGTCACCAACATATTGAATGCTTCTTGGTGGTCTATAATCCATCCACCCTCTTTAATTATCAAGGAATACAATTTATTCCTCAAGAAAATATGATTCAATAAAGATTTGTCTTGATACATCTCACCAATATTATTCCATAGCTTCTTTGTAGAGGTCTCCTATGTTGGCATTGAAGTTGTCATTGATGTCAACATGTGTGTGTGCATGGATAGGTTGATGAAGTTGCAGAGAGACATAATAGACACCCACTAGATGAAGATGCACCGGGCATGCAGAGTTTATTGATGTCATCAGTTAAGAAGATGCAATGGTTAAAATGATGGAGGTTGATGAGGTCTCAGAGGAAGATCAAATTGGATCATATGGTGGTGCATCAGGATGGTAGAGCTATGCAGGTTGAATGTATATGCAGGGAGGTTGCATGGATTTAATGGCCTCAAATAAGATCGAGAGGACAATGGAATCTGCTATTGGACCTATAGGTGATTAGAGGACCATGACCATTGAGCTATGATGTCATGGGGAAAACATGATTGACCAAGAGCATAAGTGTTGTTGTAGCATCATATAACACACCATGTTATACACACAAGGAGATACAGGACAAATGCATGAAGCATGTCATTGGGATAGGAAAATGGAAAAGGTGGACACATGCAATTGAAGTGGTAAAGGCATTGAGCCAACTGGTTCGAATAAAAAAAAAGTATTGATGTAATTGTATAACACACAGGTTATCACTGTATTGGTCACAGACAGTTACATGAAGTAAATTTGCAGTTGTGTATGACCCAGAGGTTATGCAACATGGGTTGTCAATAACATGTAGGCTATCACCATCTAAAAACCAACAAAAGGTGACTGAATTGTCAATAACATGATGATTATGTGACTGGAGAGGTTAATAACATGATGGATATATGACTGGAGATGTCAATAACATGATGGGTTAGTCATGTTGGTTTTGCAATATAAAGTGTCAATAACACAATATGTTAGTCATGTTGATGTTAGCAACAAAGAGGAGGAAGACTAAGAGGTGGGGGTGAATCAGTCTTCACTAGATCTACTAACTTAATCACAAAAATAGATATGATAAACTGCAATAATAATAAAGATAAGAAAACTAACAACACAACACACAACACCATGATTTTGACGTGGAAAAACCGGTTAAGGGAAAAACCACAGTGGGAACCTACCCATGGTGCATTTAGGCACACTGCTTAGAGCTCACCTCTCAAAAGATAATGGCTCGGAAGGATGCAACCCTCAGGGAAGTCTCACTAACTTACAACAAGATTCAGACTACAATCCAGAAGAAATGAACTGAAGGATTAACATCTCCAAATGCTTGATTACACATCCAGTTAAGCATATATGTCTGATCAGCAACACCAACCTCTCCTCAATCACAACACCAAAGGATAAAACACTTTTTCACACATACACCACTCTCTGATAATGTAGACACAATAATGACACCTATACATACAAATCATCAACCTTGACAACAAGGTCGACTAAAACCTCAACCCTCAATTATAAAATTACATCACACGATACAAAGATCAACCATCAAACCAATATAATGATATAAATAGCATAAAATGGACCTAATTCAAATTCCCAAATTCTCAACTCCATTGGAAATCTCAGCAAGTTCAACCGCAACACGCTACACCACCAAAAATACTGCATAACACGAAAATCATCACCGGTTCATATAAACCATCAAAAACTTGAACAACGATAAATATGGATCACCAAGAAAGATAGGAAACAACTAATAAACACCATCAAGCATGTTAGAATAATCAATAACAGCTGCACCAACACCATTTATCAAATATTCATTGATCAACATCTAAAACTTAGGAATACAACTAATCAACAACTATCACAAAGAAAGATAACTTGCGAAGAACCAAATCATGAACCATTTCAAGTGAAGATACACAAGACCATCCCAAATAATATCCCAAAATCTTAACACAAGATCGAATCACACCGGAATATATCGGAGGAAAGACCAAACTCTACAAAACAGTGATCAACAAAACAACACTGCAAACTAGATCATAAGATCTTCCCAATCAATAATCACTAGACAAAATCACAGGAATATGTTGACATTAATTACAACAACATATCCTAGCAGCAACAATGCACAACAATATCCAACAATCTCAACCTTTGGCATTGATGGAAACATATGAATGTGAAAAACAGTCAATTCAATGTAAGAAGATGTCTCCAACAAACTCCCCCTAAGATCAAGACATATAAAGCAATTTTTCACATGATTTGTCTCCCCCTTTGACAAAAATGCCAAAGATCTCAAAATAGAAAATAAAAAACTCTCTCCCCAAAACAAAAATATAAATCTCAGGAATATCTCCCCCTAAAACACAAACTACTCCACCAAAGGAGCAACACCAACTTGTTGAACATAGAGTACCATTGAGAGGGGGGTGAATCCGTGGTTCCTAAACTATTTTCTCTTTTAAGGCAACTTCATAATGGGTATGTGCACCAAGTTGTGGTACCAAAAGGGGGTCTTAAGATGCCACTTTTTTCTAAAATCAACAAAGTTTGAACTTCAATGACAAATTGAAGATAGTTAGACTCCAAATTTGAAGATGCAACAAGAACAAGAGTCAGAGTGCTTCGAGTCTATTTTCTAAACTACTAATTTTTTATTAAAATGGTGAAGATTAAGGGCTTCAAAAAGGGGGGCCACAAAAAAGTGGTCCTATTTTTATGCAAAAAACATAACATAGCATCTGTTGTGCCCCCCCTAAAATGTTAGCTTTTTTCTTGAATTTTTAAAATTGCTTCGGTGAGAAATTAGCTAACACCTTGTAGTTTATGCCAAATTTTTCAGCTAATTTTTTAATGAGTATATGATTTTTTACTAATTTTTGAAGTGGACACATTCTGAAAAACAAAAATTTGAACGTGCTCCCCCCTAAAATCATTGATAACTAATCAAAAATCAATTTTTTTAAAAAAATTGTGTAGAATGGAGTCTAGTTTCTAAAAATGTAAGTTTCTTCAAAATCCGATGAACGTGTAAAAAACTATACCCAAAATAGTGTATGTTGGTTTTGATAACTCAATGATGAACGGCTAGTACCAAACCGGTACTGAGAGTGGGGGGGGTGAATCAGTACATACAAAAGCACAATCTTAAACCGGTTTATTAGCAGACACTATGCATTGACAAACAAATAGTAACACCGGTCTTTAAATAGAGTACAACTGACAAAACCCATAATAACTGAGACAAGCACAAATCGGTTGACACTTATCTTCTCACAATCTAATACTTCATTTCCATTTCATCCTAGTGCATGAACATGTAAACTATCATCAAAGACATATATGTAAACAACTAGATCAACATGATTCACCACTTGACATAAAACAACATATCATCACATGAAAAGGACATCACATATGACACACATATTTTTCACGTGGAAACCCAACTGGGAAAAACCATGGTGGGGATGAATACCCACAAGCTGTTTTGAACTCTTTAGAAGTCTGCTCTGTTAGGAGCCTTGTCTGGTTAAAGATTGATACAATAGGTTCTATTAGGAACCGATACTATTAGGGATCACTCGGTTAAGGGATGGCTAGAATAGCCAGTTAAGAGTTAAACCCTGTTGAAGGTTACCTTGTTAGAGGATTTCAAGAACTCAATGGTTTTGAGTCACCCTGTTAAAGGATTTACAGCAAGCCGGTTAAAGCTACCCTATTAAGGGATTTCTTGACTGTTGAAGTGGTTAGAGATCAACAGGTATTACAATGATCTGGTAACAGTACTCAATGCCAATGTAGATCCGCTTTAGCTCCTCTTCACCTTCTGCACTTACACTCTGCAGGTATCACTTCACTCTTCTGGTCTGGCAAGATTCACGTATCTCTTCACTTGGATACTCACACATAACTTTTGCCAACCTCAAAAAGAAAGACAATATCGACCTTATGGGAAAACAGATAGGTCGATAGCATAAACCCTAAACCCTAAACCTGTTAGGTTAAGGAATTGAAACGGTTCAATCCTGACCGTTGAGCATACTTCACTAAATGCAATAGTCTTGATTCAATCTCAAGACATTCTCCATCATTCATTTTCCACCGATTTCATGGCGGTTGATAACCCATCACACGTTATCACCATTTATAGGCTTCGCACATTGCCGAGGTAGATGGGAGCAATCTCCTTCATGCAAGACCCTTCATGTGCACAAGGCTGACGTAGCAACACGATCAATTCTTCGTTACAATGCTAATTTTAATACCCTAAAAATGGTCATCTAAACCATGGGCCCCTAATCTCGACAACATCACCAAGGTCCTAACCAAAAGGTAATTAAATCAATCTTAAGCACATAATTAATTCTTTAATTATCAAATATCACATGGCAAAATCAATTACCCAATATTAATTAAATATTTATTTAATTAATTGAATCATTCCAAGAATATTCATTTTGATCAATTATCCTATTTTAATTTATTAAATATCTTTGCACATTTAATTAATTAATAAATTTGTCATTCAATCATGCAAAAAAGAATTAATTTACTACAAAAAGAAGAATTTATTACAAAACAAATAGTTGAATTGAAAATTAAATAAAAGAATTGAATTGAGAGAGAAATCAAACTTGAGATATTATTTCTTTTTCTAAATTGAGAATTTGAAATCAGAAAAGCAATTAATTGAATTATTAATTATTCTCTTAAATTGGAACTCAAAGCTTTTCAGAAAAAGAAGTTCAGTTGCATTAAAAAGACTCTTTTCTTGATTAAATTGAAAAATTATCTATTTTTATCACAAATGCATGGAATTGATTTATTATTGTTTTCCAATGCAACTTGGACTTCTAATTCGAATGCATTTCAATTGAATTATAATTGGAATCTATCTCAAGGTTAACTCAACCTGATTTCTCAATTATTTCAATTAATCCTAAATTGAGCTTTTTCATCATCTCTCTGTAATTTTCTATAAATTCAGTCATCAGCTCTCATTTCAATACACCCCAAAGATTTTTGAGAATACGTCATTATTATGCTGATTTTGCTTTGGAGTCATTGATTGATTATTATTGCTTTTTTTTTTTTAGATTATTTGCATCCATCTTACATCCATTATTGCTTGCATCCCTTATTGCTTGAAGTGATTTTTTTGTTTGAATTATTCATCCATTTTTTGCATCCATATAGCTTAATATCATATAGATTAAATCCTTCATCTTGGTGCAGTCTAGTCACTAGTATTGCTTATAACAAACTGAGAGCAATCCTATACTCGCATCTTGTAGAAGGCAATGGGTCGCTTTGCTATGGTTTATTTTTATTGATTATTGATTACTAACCATGCATATAATGACTTAATTGAAGTGTTGTGCTTGTAGCTATAGGTTCACTTTTTCACACACACATTTCTGGCACCCATCGTGGGGCTCGAGACTACTTCTTTTTCGGCCTCCAAGATTAATTTTTTTTATTTTTGTTATTTTTCAGGTTTTTCAATTTTTCGGTTTTTCATCCGTACATCTCATACGACAATTCCCACAAGCTTGAACGATAAACTGTAGGTGTCGTACAAATTTCCATATCCTATTGTACTATCATATCTTCTATTGTACGAGCATAAATCCTCTATCATACGAGAAAACATCATTAGCAATCTTCTTTTGTGTGATACTGAATCCTGTCTCGTACGAGTCAAGACTCTATCGTACGATTCTATATTTTCTGGTAAAAAGGCAAATTTCATGATTTTATCATTTTTTGATTATTCTAACAACCGACCCTGATTGTTTATCTGTTTGTCTCAGAATTTTTCACAGCCGAACTAGTTTTTGCAGAATGCTTGTCGCACAAAGACAATATGACTACTAATTCATTGTCTTTGCAGGTTGCCTAAGGAGAATTGACTAAACATCATGTATTCTTTAAATTCATTTTTAGGCACCTAACTTGCTATTTGGTTAATGAACAAAATCTATCTTTTGTGTTTTAGAAAAATCTGAGAGGTAGGAGAGTATGCTCTTGTCTTCTTTTAGACAATAAGAAATCCAGACCCTTGAAGTGCTTTCTTAAGATTGATTGCAACATCTTTAGCAGGCCTGCCCTCCCGAAGAGATAATAACTCTATAGCCTTTAGGGCCGGTGAGAGGGGAACGACCTAAGTGGGAATGGCTAAACGCCAAGTACTCTAACCCACTATAAAATAAACATGATTTGATGAAAATCAAGTCAACGACAGTGCTCAGGAATAGCTCTCCTCCGTACCTTCAGGTATATTAAACCTTGGTTTTCAAGGCTGGGAGACCTCATAATTGAGTTTATACCTTGACGTGCTGAACGGACCCCTGACTAAATCCAATTAAAATTAGAAGCTACCTGGTTCATCTCCAAAAGGGGGATAATCTTTGTGCAAGAGAGATAGTAACTCTCCCAAGATACTTGTCATTTCGTGCCCCCATTAGCATTTGGAGTCAGATAATACGACATTGAGAATCCATTGCGTGAGACTCAGTGACCGTATTCTGATTAGCTATTGGGTGTGTACCTGAGTCTACAAGCAAAGGTTTTCTTGCTTCACCAAATTCCTTAGGGTTTGCATGCTGTGATTGGAGTCTCTATGACATACTACTTGTTTTCTGTGTTTTCATCCCTGAAACAAAAACTGCAATACCAAAAATTGGAGAAGACAAGAAACAAACTCAGTGAGTCGAAACTCTGTCAGTGTCAGAAACTAGTCCATCCTAAGTCAAAACTCTGTCTATGTTAGAAACTAGTCCATCATAAGTCAAAACTCTATCTGTGTCAGAAACTAGTCCATCCTAAGTCAAAATTCTGTCCGTGTCAGAAACTAGTCCATCCTAAGTCGAAACTCTATCTGTGTCAGAAAATAGTCTATCTTGGTAAAAAATCAGTCCATCTCAGAATTGGTCATACTCAACAATCGAAAAAACTCAAAATTTCTAGGCTCTGTCCTATGAACAGTCATACGAGTCTGATAATTCATCATCCAATATCACATCCTGTGTCGTACGAGTCTTCTGGTTTGTCGTCCTATACCCAATTGCATGTCGTATGAGTCATTTAATTCTGTCGTCTAACTCTGTATCCTATGTCATACAAAACATAACTGCTCTCAGTCTTTTGTCATCCTGCACATGCCCATTTGTCGTATGGTACGAGGCAGCAACTCGTACGAAACATAATTATTGTCGTCTTGTAACTGCTAAATTGTCGTCCGGTCCAGAAAATCCTGTCGTACGAGTCTCTGGTTTTATCAGAACAGAACAATCAAACTTGCCTAAAAATAGCTTATAGCAAACATAATATTGGTTATCATTTTTCTGAGCATAAACAGAACAAGACAGTGTATCTCTGCCAATTGTGTTGCATGATTTGGTCGATCACCTCTCAGCTAGTTCAATCAACTACCTATCAAATTTTAGTCACTTAGATAACGTCTTATACAGGATAGATCATTCCTGAAACCAGACTGCATCTTACACTATGCTTAGAATCAACTTGGATAATGTCTTAGATAGGATAGATCGTTCCTGAAATCGGACAAAATCTCAGTTGTTTCTCCCAAACAATACTCTAAACAGAACAACTAGCTCTGAAATTGATCTTGACCTCCACATCACAAAACAACTCTAGGTCACACTAATCCATAAAAATGCCTATTAAAACCAGGAGTTCTTGTAAGAAACAAGCCAAAGGAAAAGAACAAACCTTCACTTATCAAGATAATCCATTCTACGTGAAGGATCCCCTCACTGACATGTCATCGTCATCAGGCAGACCAATTTTTGATGAACTGAAATCTCCCACTATACATGAGACATAATACAATGATGGAAACAAAAATGATCGTAATATTCCTGAAAATCATAATGACTTCTCATCATCAAGTGAGATTGATGAAGCTATTGAACCTCCAGAAAAAGAAATCCTTGACTATCAGAAAGACAAAGACTTTAGAAAAATGATGAAAACTATCATGACCTGAGAAAAGGAAGACTATTTCTTAGAACTAGCAAATCAAGGTGCCAAACTTCCTATTGGATATGATGTTCAGACACTTGTTACTAAAAGGGAAGACTCGCCTATAATCATGGTACACAAATAGTTACTAACTTTGTAGATAGAGCTCATAGAGCTGAAGAATAAGGACAAGTCCCCAAAACAATATTCTTTGGAAACAATATGTCCCTTTCCATTTGATAAGAATTTACACATGCCTCCATTCCCTTCACGAGTGGAAATCCCAAAATTTGACAAATATGATGGTACCTTAGATACTCAAGATCATGTTAGGGAATTTAGTGCTGCTTGTATGGAATTCATGCATGATCAAACGTACCTCATGCGTCTCTTCCCAAGGGGTTTAGGGGGTCAAGCAATGGAATGGTTCTCAAGTCTACCCAAAGGAATAAAAACATTCGAAGAACTAATCCAACTATTTTTACAACAATAATCATACAACATTCGACTTCCTGTGACTATGATCGATCTTTGTAATACTCAATAGAAAACAGGGGAACCTCTTCTTACTTTTCTCCAACGTTGGAGAAGGATGTTCTCTAGGTACCCACGACCTATTCCAGACTCTAAGAAAATGGATATATTTGTCAATAACTTGGTCCCCGAACTGAAATATAGTGTACAAATGCAAGTACACCCATCATTTAACAAAATGGTAGATAATGGCATTCGAATGGAAGATGTGCTCATAAAGAAGGGAGATATCACACCTTGGAAAGAAACACAAACATGATCTAGCTCTAAAGAGAAGAGCAAGTATTGGAAATTTGCCAAAGACAACAACAAGAATGTTGTTAATGATGGAGTAGTAGACACTATCAAAACCAACTCAAAATCAACAATATTCAACCTGGCTAGTGGTACACAAGCACTTAAAGCCACTGAGATTGCAGCAGAAAATCCGCCAAAGAAAACAAAGGAATGGTTCAAAGAAAAGCCTTGGCTTTCCAAACCTAAGCGTGATTTTACTCCTCTTGAAGAATCATATGAGTTTTCTTTCAAAACTCTATTGGCAAACAACTTGATAACACTACCATATAACTCCAGACCATATGATCCAGATGTCAAACCAAGATGGTGGAGAGAAAATGAATACTGTGACTTCCATCAGAATAAGGGTTATAACATAAACAATTGCATGAAGCTAAAACATGAGATTCATGATCTCATAGACACTGGTAAAGTTGTTGTTGGGAATCATCCAACCAATGCTGATCATAAAGCATTTAAAGACCCTTTGCCTGCTTATAAACAAGGTGATTCCTCAAAGACCAAAGGAGGTGCCAAGGTAAATTATGCTTATGCTAGCCAGGACAATGTTATCAACATGATTGAACCTTCACACTCAGAATATTGCAATGTGATTATAGTCCAAGCTAAACCAAATGAATCACAATATGCAAAAGCTCTGGCCAGATCTCAAAAAAAAGTTACCCTCCAAGGAGCTAGTTCTTCCAAACCGGCTCAAGAAACATCAAATCCAACAGCCTTGCCAAACAAACAAAAGGAATCAACCTTGGACAAATTTAAAAGGTTAACTTCATCATCATCCTCTGGATAGAGCGTGGTTGAATAGTTGAGAAGGACACATGCTCAAATTTCAATTTTTGAATTGCTATAGCTGTCATCTGCTCACAAGGAAATCCTAGACAAAGCATTGCTCACGACCACCGTTCCAAAAGATTTAGACATTGATCGGTTTTAGTCTATGGTGGGTCATTTGACTTCACTTCACTATTTGACCTTCTCTGAAGAAGATGACAATTCATTAAATCATCCACATAACTAGCCATTGCATATTGAATCCATGATCAACAAACATAGAGTTAAACGTGTTTTGATAGATGAAGGCACGGGGTTGAATATCTGTACTTATCATCTGCTTACACAACTAGGATTCTCTGAAAATGTCATTGATCCAGGCAAGAAAATAACAATTAAAGCCTATGATGAAGAAGAGAGGACCTCCAAAGGTTTGGTATCATTACCAATCAGAGTGGGACCAGTAGAGAGAGATGTCCTTTTCCAGGTTCTTGATATTCCATTGTCATACAATATATTACTGGGCAGGCCATGGATTCATGAAATGAAGGCAGTACCATCAACATATCACCAATGCTTAAAGTTTCCTTATAATGGACCCGAAGTCAATATTCTTGCTGATACAAATGTCATCTGTAATGCATTGACAAAAGGTGCAGATACTTTTGTGCCTCATAATAGGGCAACCTCTCCAAATGAAGATCTAGAAATATTGATGAAAGAATTAGAAAAGAGATTGAAGATTACAGATATCAGCATGGATGGCTACAAGATAGAACCGGTACTATCATTAGTTTCTCTCCCTCCATCACCAAGACAGTTGGGCAAGCCATCAGAGGCTATGAGAACACAAACTTCAGCTCTGAATACTATATATGATGGTCTCTTCATACAGTCTTCTACCTCCTTAGCGGATGAAATAGAAGAGGGTGCTGTGCTTAATTGGCTCCTTAAGGAAGCTAGTCCAAATGAGGAGGTATGACATTGTGAGATTTCCTCAAACCAATATGGTCATGGTTACAAAATGATTCAGCGCATGGGGTACTCAGGTATTGGTCCTTTGGGCAAACAAAAAGAAGGTATTACTGAACCAATTCAGTTACAAACCAAATCCACACATGATAAAGCTGGACTGGGATACAATCCTAAAAAGACATCAGAACAAAAACATGTTTCTAAGTCTAAAGGCTTGAAAAAGATATCGCCTTTAACATTATAGGAAGAAAACACTAAACAAACAAAAGAAGAGTGTAGAAAAGAGAAAGAAGAATCAACAGTCAAGAAAGAAGAAATAGTCAGTGCTCAAGCTTTGACGGTATCAACTATGATAATACAAGAAGTTGAGGTTCCTGAGGATATAAGAGATGAAATGGTAAGAATCAGAGAATTGTTTGCACCATTAAAAGTTCCAGTCACATATACTAGCAGGCAACAAGTAGATGATTCAGAGACTGATTCAAATGAGTATGAATGGGGTCCTAACTATCTTTCAGACACATCCGCTACAAAAACTCCAGAAGAATCTAGTGGTGTCATAGATGATACTCAAGAGCTGATGCACATAAAACTAGAGAGGGAAATACAAGAAATTAGACAAAAGAGGCAAGAAAATTATGAACAAGCATTGAAAGAAGGAACAATACTAGAAAGCTTCTCATCTATGTGTCCTTATCCTAAAATAGAACAATTCAGTTATAGCACTACACAGGAAGAGTTAGAAGCTGCAGAACAAGAATCAGTTATCAGTCCAGAAGAAGCTGAATGGAGTAGATGACAAAAAATCATAGAAACAATGAGATCATGTCAACAGGTGTGTCAGATACAAATGACAAATGAACTACAATATGAAGGAATTTGCAGCATTAAAGATGTTAGTATTGATACCATACATATGCTTACTAAATCACCTGAAAGAGACTTGGAAACTTCATCCGATGACTCTGATGATTTTGATGACTCTGATGATAGTCCTGTTCATGATGATACCCACTCATCCTCAAATTCTAAATCATCTGATACAAACAATGAAAAGTTGCCTACTAGTCTTATTGTTGTTAAACCACGACATGACATCCAGTCTGGTGTAGTAAACAATGTTACAAGTATGTCTATTGGATTAGATCGAGTAAATATTAACGTGAACTTTAATAATCATGATCGGACTCTTCCTGGTCTCGAGACACTTACGCAAGGTATCATTCTGGAACTTGATTTTTTAATCCTCAGTTGTGATAACAATACCGTGAACGCTCTTGAACCTATCCAAAATTTGTCCTTAATACATCCTGAATTGATTGACTGTACTTTACAGAATCAACCCATGGATATACCTACTTTTGCCAATGACTATACATTATCCTATTATCTCAATGCAGTCAAACCTATGAACTCTTCCACCTGTGAATGGAGTGAAAATATGACTGAAGAGGATATCAAGTATCTTAGTCGCAAAAACAAGAAAAATAAAAATAAAAGATCTGATGGCAAAAACCATATTGTGGCGGTGTCAAAATCTAAAAAAGAGAAAATAAAGGATGTACCTAAAGGTGAAAACCTCTTTGAGGTGCCTAAAGGTGAGATACTTGGTATACTGCCCAGTCATTTTTAGGAGTGGTCTTCCATATTGATCGAGCCAACTCAGCCAGTGAACATTGGGAGTCAAGAGACACCACATATCATTCATGTAGCTCAATCACTATCAACAGAAGAATTGAAAGAGTTCACCTAGCTATTCTTAGAAAAGAAAATAAACTTTGCATGGACGTACTCTGATATGCTGGGCTTGGATCCTGATCTCATTATGCACCATCTTTCAATCACACCGGGAGTAAAACCAGTTAAGAAAAAACTCCGTAAGATGCATCCGCATGTAGCATTATTGGTCAAGGCTGAACTAGAAAAACTACTTAAAGCTTGATTTATCAGAGCAATAGATTATGCTGAATGGATTTCCAGCATAGTACCTGTATCAAAGGCAGACAAATCTATTAGAGTTTGCACTGACTTCAGAGATTTTAACAAAGCATGTCCGAAGGATGATTTTCCATTACCAAATATTGATATGATAGTCGACATGACCGTGGGGTATGAAATGTACTCACTAATGGATGGATTCTCCAGATACAATCAAATCAAAATAGCTCCTGGAGATCAGGAAAAGATAGTTTTCACCTATGCATGGGCAACCTTTTGCTGGAATGTCATGCCATTTGGGCTAAAGAACGTAGGAGCAACCTATCAAAGAGCAGTCACTACAATTTTTCATGATATGATGCACAAGAATATGGAAGACTACGTTGATGATACTTTAGTGAAAACTATGAAAAGATCAACACATATTCAAGAGTTAGGTCCTATCCTCGATAGAATGGAAAAGTTCAAACTCCGGTTAAACCGAAAGAAGTGTGCATTCAGAGTGACATCTGGTAAGCTACTTGGATACATTATTTCAAAAAAAGGAATCGAAGTTGATCCTGAGAAAGTCCAAGCCATAATGGAAATGCTGCCTCCAAAGAATATCAATCAAATGAGAAGTCTACAAGGACGTCGCCAGTCTATTAGAAGGTTCATTTCTTAGCTAGCAGACAAGGCTCAACCTTTCACGAAGGTACTAAGGAAAGGCGTATTATAAAATTGGGATCAAGAATGTGAGCAACATCTTCAGCAAATCAAAGAGTATCTATCAAATCCACCGATCTTAATGCCACCTATTCAAGGTAAACCACTAATATTATATATATCAACAATAGATTCATCACTGGGGGCACTTTTGGCACAACAAGATGACAACAAAAAGGAAAGAGCTATCTATTACATCAGCAGGACATTGGTGTCTTATGAAATGAATTATACTATAATAGAAAAAGCATGCTTAGCATTGGTCTTTGCATCACAAAAACTAAGACACTACATGCTAGCACATTTAGTCAAGTTGGTGGCTAAAATTGATCCACTCAAGTATCTTCTTAATAAAGCGACACTCATAGGAAGATTGGCAAAATGGGTCATGATCCTTACATAATTTGACATTGAATATGTGGAATGTAAAGCCATAAAAGGATAGGTAATTGTTGATCAACTTGCTAAAGCTCCACTTGAGGATACTCAACCGCTACACATCGAGTTCCCAGATGAATCAATAATGCATCTTACTCAACAACCCTGGAAGATGTTCTTTGATGGGTCCTTTACTCAAAATGGTTTAGGTGCTGGCATATTATTCATTACTCCTCAAAAGTACTCCATCCCAAAATCTTACAAGATTTTATTTCCCTGCACAAACAATATTGCAGAATATGAAGCCTTGGTAAATGGGATAAAGCTAGTCATTGAATGGAAGGTTGCTGAATTACATATTTATGGAGATTCTCAACTGGTCGTCAATCAAATCAATGATACATATCAGACTTGAGATGAGAAGTTGATTCCTTACAAGAGAATGGTGGACGATCTCAAGAAGTACTTTGCTTTTGTGTCATTCCAGCAGATCCCAAGGTCCACTAACAGAGCAGCAGATGCTATGGCCACTCTGGCATCCATACTTGAGGTACAAGAGTTCAATACTCGCTTTGAATTCATAGTGGAAGATTTACGTTACTCAGCTTATGCTTCCCCTAAAACCCAAATAGTCTATTCTATTATTGGACACGACTCATCCAGATATAGCCACATCTACTCCTATCTACATCACCAAGTTATTCCTGAAAATCTTACTCGAAATGAGAAAAGAAACCTAACTTGAAATGCTTCATGGTATGCTATCAAAGCTAACGATTTATTTAGATGAGTTTTGGATGGTACATTGCTTAGATGTCTAGAAATTGAAGAGTCTAAATGTGCATTATCGAAAGTCCATGAAGGTATTTGTGGATCTCATTCAAATGGTTTTACTTTAGCTCGGAAACTATTACGGGCTGGCTACTATTGGCCAGATATGGAAAAAGATGCCATAAAATTTGCTAAGACTTGTGAGAAATGTCAGCTTCATGGAAATCTCATACATGCCCCAGTGAGGGATCTCATACCATTCATTACACACTGGCCTTTTTAGCAATGGGCCTTTGATCTCATTGGTAAGATATATCCTGCATCATCCAACAGACATAAATTCATCATAACTGCCACTGAGTATTTCACCAAGTGGGTAGAGGCGGTTCCACTCATCAAAGCAACTGGTAAACAAGTCGCCTTATTCATCCTAAACTATATAATTTGCAGGTATGGGATACCTTCGTCCATTGTGACTGATAATGGAGTACAGTTCAAGAATAAAGACCTGGATGAACTTTGTGAGAAATTTAAAATAAAACAACACTAGTCATCAGTATATTACCCTCAAGGTAATGGACAAGCTAAGGCATCTAACAAAAACCTACTGACTATCTTGCACAGAACAGTGAACAAATCTGGGAAGGACTGGCATCTGCAGCTCAATCCTGCACTATGGGCTTATAGAACAAGTAGCACAACACCTACCAGGGCTACACCTTTCTCTTTGGTGTATGGGTCCGAAGTAGTATTACCTATTGAAGTAGAAATACCATCTCTAAGAGTTTCATTGCAAGGTCTTGTTACTGATGAATATCACAAAATATCTAGATTGCAAGAACTCAAATTGCTAGATGAACGTCAGCAAGTGGCATTTGATCATCTCAGAGTGTACCAAAAGAGAATGTCCAGAGGATATAACAAGAAGGTTAGACAAAGAGAATTTCAGGTTGGAGACCTAGTACTAAGAGAAAATCCAAAAAATCAATAGTTTCTAGACAACAAAGGGAAGTTTGAACCCAACTAGCTGGGTCCCTATATCATTACTGCAATCTTCGGCTCTGGTGCCTATTAGCTCTCAACATCAGAAGGAGAACAGCTCCAAGAACCAATTAACACCATCCACCTAAAAAGATTCTTTACTTAGCATTCTCTGCTCCAACAAACTTTATAGCTGAAAAAGTCCTTAAAAAATCCTAAAAATTGGAAAAGTCTTGAAAAAAGTAAAAAATAAAAAAATGGAAAAATCATAAAATACAAAAAAAAAAAAAAAAAAAAAAATGTAAAAGAGAAAATGCCCTAGTGAAAACCTGGTAAATAGGCACCTTTGTAAAAAAAAAAATGATTCTCTGACAAGCAGGTGAAAACCTGGTAAACAGGCACCTCTTGTACTCAAGCGCTCCATCTATCAACACAATGTTGGCATTTCCCGCTTTCATGCATCTTTGCTTTCGCTTGTACATATTTTGCAGTTACTTTCGTGACACCCTAGTTCGTTAGAACCCACATGAATTGAAACCGATCAATGCTCTAGTCTTAGGAAAATTGACAGAGTATATCCCATGTCCTAAGCAGTATCAAACAAGTCATTTTCCCATCAGTGAAAATCAGTCATCCACTCCGAGTCAGTCATCTGTCTCCTGACTACTACAGAGTTTTTATCACTGAGTTAACAAGCAAAACAACATAACAAAAAACAATCACTGAATAGTTTGAGCTTTGCATGAAAATTTTCTTTGTATGTTGTTTTTTATATTGATTTTTGATTATTGTCCCTCTGAGTAACTCGAGGAAGTCTATTGTGACTAAGAGGAGCAAGGATTGGGGGCATAATATTTTCTTTGTTTTCTGCTTATAGGAATGATCCCGATGATCTGGAAACATATAAATTAGCTGGGTGTCTGTGATAAGAGCCTTCACATTAAGGTGAAATTGCCTCACATACCTCGACTCCGCTTATTTGTATGCTACAAGGAGGTCCATATCATTTCTTTGTTTGTTTTGAGGGAATTTCTTTATGATGCAATTCGGGTCCTTACGAAATCTGTCCAAGGATATGAACGAAAAAAGGGTCATTGCAAACAAGATAATTAATATTGCACATTGAAAAAGAAAGGAACTCTAACCTGCCTGTTGTGTTTGTTATGCTCAATGATGAATCTTAAGCATTTTAAATCCAGTGACTAGGTTTAGGTTGCATTTCACATATCATTTTGCATTTTGTGACTTTAGAGTGATTTTGGTGTAATAATAATGATCTCTTCATTTGCTGAATTAGAGCTGGAAGCTTCACCATTTCTTCGATCGAGTACTTGTGTTTTGAGATGTTAGCTACATACATAAACATCTTATATAGATTCATTCATTTCATTATTACTCATTTGCATTCATTTATTTGCATATGAAAAGAAACAAAAACATAGACATCCATAATCATTTGCAATACATACATTCATGCTAAAAAAGAAATGCATACATATAGAATAAAGCATGTAGAAACATCTCATAACGAATTGACACAAGTATAATGAAGTCAAATTGGATCTCGTATATATATATCATCTCAAGTCTAAGAGTACAAAATGATGTCCAATGACATGTACAAACTCCCATCGGAGCAAGAATCGTATAGGCTGCAAAAATATGGGTGTGTCTACAAAAAAATATCTGAGCTACAAATGAAAAATCTAGCTAGCACCCTCTCCCTCATCGCCTAGTGGAGGAGGAGGAGCCTGATGCCCGAGATCCTGTTGAGGTGCTCATGCTCCCTTTGATCGGGCCATATATTGCGAATAAGGTTGCACTTGTTGTGCAATAGGAACTACAACACTATACGCTGCTACGTAATAAGATGCCCTACTGCTCTGGAGAAGGACCTCCTATTGTAGAGACTCTATCTCTTCTCTCAACTCTACTCTCAAAGTTGCAATCTGGCGATCACACTCAGTCCTCACCTCGGCCAAGTGTCAGTCTCGCTCTGCCAGCTGAGTCTACGCCACTATCAACTATGACTGCAGCTCTGCAAGATGTTCACTCATCGACCTACCAACATCCTATCCATGCTCTCTCATAGGTCCCCCAACTCCACCCCCATCTCCACCACCACCACCACCACCACCTCCACTTTGGTCCTCTCTCCGCTGTCATACCTATCTAGGAGTTGCTCTCTCCTCCTCCGCCTCACCCACTCCCCCTAGGGATCCACCCTCGCTCCTCTACTACCTACCCTAAGTTGGTACCTTGCTACTGCTAGCACTCGGATCACCACTACCTCATCATGGAGCCTCAACTCTCAGTGCCTGACCCTACCTCTGGCCCTGTCCCTATGCCCATGCGAGGGCATCCTCCTCAACATTCTCAATCTGAGGAACCTGCTCACCTGGATCTGTAAACCATGGGAAAGGATGCTGCTGAAAATAATCACTATACTGGGGCACTACCCCCACATGTGCTATATCATCCAGGTAATCCCACCTCAGTCAGTGTAAACCTATCAGCTCCTGCATCACTAAAGCATAGGATAGCCTAGGTGACCATCGCTGTCTCTCCTTGTCAGCATATCAAGCATATGCTGTATACTCCTGTGAGATCCCCTGAGGCTGGCTGTACTGCCTCATCACTCATGAAATGATGAATCACTCCACAACAGTCTGCAATCTCCCAATTAGTGGGCGTGTAACAAAAAGGTCCCTGCGAACCACCCGCCAGTCATCCCATGACTCCAATCCCCTATACCGTCTCCATATAACAGCTATCAAATCATCGAGCTGTCGCCGCCAGAAGTCTGTCTTGCCCAGATGGGGCTGCGTAATATATCTGGCATACCTGTAGATAATAGGCTGCCTGGTCTCTCTGCTATCATCGACTATCGACCGACAAACAGGAAGGTGCTCCCAAGTCCACACTCATAAAATGTACACCCCGACAGCCATGCTCCGCTCATCTCTGTGAACAATCTCATGCATCTCCCGATACATGTGTGCCAATAAGAAAGAGCCCCAACCAAGTCTCTGAGGGGTCTCTATCAACCTCTCTAGCATCCATCCCCATCCGCTCTGGAAACCCTACTACCCTTTGTCCGGCATCAAAAAGCAACCGATGAACCTTGCTAGAACACATGCCAGCAGATACTCCTCACTGTACCTGCTCATCAATATATCCCAACTCATGGAACAAGTCAAGATATCTGGATCCCTGAAAATGTTCCTCAGTGCCTGCAGTCTAGGTAACAATGTGATATCATAATCCACCTTATCCCCAGAAAAAGGGATATGAAGGATCCTGTACTCATCCTCGGGAGTAATAATCAGCTCCCCAACTAGCAAATGAAAGGTATTATGCTCTGAATGAAATTGCTCTACCAACGCTGTGAGCATCCCGTGGTTCACATGGATATTAGGTAACCTCATCAGGTGAGTCAAGCCACATAAATCAATATGAGCTTGCTTGACCTTAGACAAATCATGAACCAAAGCCATAGTGGGAGGATATACACATTTGAAGAGCACAGGAGGTAAGCACACCTGCACAATCCAACAATGAAGCATCAAAAAACATTCCAAATGAGTCTACAAGAGAAGTTAAACATCACGCAAATCCAACTAAGTCAAATGCAAAACCAAAATTTCATGTTTACACTTAAAAAAATGGTTACTATTTTTCGAAAGACAAAACACAGTTAAACAGAATCTTGTACGAGTCAGGAATGGCTCTCGTATGAGAAAACAACCTCAAACGACACTTTATTGGACTCTGCATGACAAAATGGTCTCCTAACTGACCTATTGTACGACACAAGGGTTACTCCTGTATAAAAAATCTAATGGTCTTAAATGATAAAATAAAAATTGCCAGTTTCTCGTACGAGACAGGATCCTGTCTTGCACGATAAACCGAGACACCCAACCCAAAACCCGTCAAAAATGTGAAAAATAAACAAAAAAATTCAAAATTGGAAACATAAAGAGGCTAAAGATCGATCACTTACCACTGGCTCGTAGTTTTGGGGTTGATTGTGACATTTGTGGTGCTCAAATCAATGCTGACGAGTAGGGACCACCATTTTCTTCACAGAAGGGTTTTTCAAATTTTCAAACTTGGAGGGTTAAAATGACACTTTTGTCCTATATATAGCCTAAAACCTAAATTTTCAACTTGCTCCGATGGTCACGAAAATTGTACCCTTAGCTAATATGCCTGCTCTAATTTCATTTTTGGGATCAAAATCGAAATTCGAGATCATCTTGCTAGTCAATTTCACAATTTGGACCACTTAGCGCTCTTTTCATCAAATTCTTGTTCTTTCTTCAAGTTACGCTCAATTTCTCACCAATCAATGTTGAATATCAATTTCAATTCTACCAGTCAACTTTGCGATCAATTCAATATTCAAGATTCTTCAAAATCAATTTGCGCTCAATTCACTTATCATCGCTCAAAATTGCCTTAATCATGTACCCTCGCTATCTTTCGATTTTGCTCCCGAGGGGGCATACTCACGACCTTATGACCTCATATCTCAAAGTCGAGAAATTTTTAAATCTTTATCAAAAGTCAAGAAAAACATTTTCAATCAAAGAAAATCAAGAGCTTATTTCTAAGGGGCATCTCATCTTCATCGCTTCATATCAAGTTGAGATCTCTTGATCATCCGAAATCAATCAATTGCTAGAGGCATATCGGTTTCATCGCTTTAAATCAAGCTGGTATCTCTTAATCATCTGAATTAATCTCTTAACGTTAATCAGTTTCATCGCTTCAAATCAAGCTGATTATTTGTTTAAACTCAATCAAAAGTTTAAAGAGCATCTTTGATCACACTCAATCTAAGCAAGTGTTCAGTATTCGTTTCTTGATCAAGCTGGACAAGTTTTATCTTCATTCATCGTGTCTTGATCAATCAAGTTCAAGATCAATTTTTTATCATCACTCACTGCATCTAAGTTCAATCAAGTTCTAGATCAGTAAGATCCGCTTCTTGATCAATCAAGTTCAAGTTTGGTATCTTTGTTTTCTATCATTCTTCAGTTCAATCAAGTTCGGGATCGGTATCGCTTTAATCAAAATTCATTCAATTTTGTCACTTTGAATCAAGCTAACACCTTGCTTTAATCTAGTTCGTGATCAATTAAGTTCAGAACTGACATCTCCTAGACATCACACATTCTTTGAACCAACGCGTTGCTCACACATTAATTCAAAATGGGGCAAATGTAATACCCTAAAAATGGTCATCTAAACCATGGGCCCCTAATCTCGACAACATCACCAAGGTCCTAACCAAAAGGCAATTAAATCAATCTTGAGCACATAATTAATTCTTTAATTATCAAATATCACATGGCAAAATCAATTACTCAATATTAATTAAATATTTATTTAATTAATTGAATCATTCCAAGAATATTCATTTTGATCAATTATCCTATTTTAATTTATTAAATATCTTTGCATATTTAATTAATTAATAAATTTGCCATTCAATCATGCAAAAAAGAATTAATTTACTATAAAAAGAAGAATTTATTACAAAACAAAGAGTTGAATTGAAAATTAAATAAAAGAATTGAATTGAGAGAGAAATCAAACTTGAGATATTATTTCTTTTTCTAAATTGAGAATTTGAAATCAGAAAAGCAATTAATTGAATTATTAATTATTCTCTTAAATTGGAACTCAAAGTTTTTCAGAAAAAGAAGTTCAGTTGCATTAAAAAGACTCTTTTCTTGATTAAATTGAAGAATAATCTATTTTTATCACAAATGCATGGAATTGATTTATTATTGTTTTTCAATGTAACTTGGACTTCTAATTCGAATGCATTTCAATTGAACTATAATTGGAATCTATCTCAAGGTTAACTCAACCTGATTTCTCAATTCAATTAATCCTAAATTGAGCTTTTTCATCATCTCTCTATAATTCTCTATAAATTCAGTCATCGGCTCTCATTTCAATACACCCCAGAGATTTTTGAGAATACGTCATTATTATGTTGATTTTGCTCTGGAGTCATTGATTGATTATTGTTGCTTTTTTTTTTAGATTATTTGCATCCATCTTACATCCATTATTGCTTGCATCCCTTATTGCTTGAAGTAATTTTTTTGCTTGAATTATTCATCCATTTTTTGCATCCATATAGCTTAATATCATATAGATTAAATCCTTCATCTTGGTGTAGTCTAGTCACTGGTATTGCTTATAACAAACTAAGAGCAATCCTATACTCGCATCTTGTAGAAGGCAATGGGTCGCTTTGCTATGGTTTATTTTTATTGATTATTGATTACTAACCATGCATATAATGATTTAATTGAAGTGTTGTGCTTGCAGCTATAGGTTCACTTTTTCACACACACACTAATTCATCACACAAAGTCACCGGTTGAGCAACACAGGCTTGAAGCACTTCAACCGGAAACCTTGAAGTTGAGACTACCAATTGGTAGTCATACAAAGCTTCCATGTGCTAGTTCATATAACCATATGCCGGTCTACCTTGAACAAACACATTGCTTCACAAATGTCGGTTCACAGTGTTATACCGATTCTCATATATACCAGTTCTCTCCTCTTCAACATATTGACATCAATGACAATATACAATGTCATTATGTCCTTATACCGGTTCACATAATGCCAACAATCTCCCCCTTTGGCATTGATGGCAATATACAAAGACATCTCTCTGCTTCACATCTTCTCCTCAATTTCTATAGATATCTTCTCCACTTCTCTTCTTCTCCCCCTTTGATAGCAATGCCAAAGTGGAGACACAAGCTCCCCTGTTCCATTATGCTGCTCCCCCCGAGGAGTAGCATCGTTCAACACATCAATCCTGAAGAAAAATTTGACTATGCAATACCTAACTGATGTGGAGCATATACCTTTAGTTCACCTCCTGAAGGGACAACACCCCTAATTTACCTCTTAATTACATAAATGAAGCCTTTGGGAGAGGCTTGGTGAATATGTCTGCTAACTGCTCCTTATTGGAGACATGTTCTAGTGCAATCTCTTTGTTCTGAACTTTTTCCCTCAAGAAATGATACTTAAGCTCAAAGTGCTTTGTTCTAGAATGCAAAACTGGATTCTCGGAGATGTTAATTGCATTAGTATTGTCACAAAATATACTTACCAGTTTAGATACAGGAACTTTGAAGCCATTTAATACATGCTTCATCCAAATTGTCTGAGTGCAATTCATGAAAGCTGCAACATACTCTGCTTCTGCTATAGACTGAGAGATATAACTCTGCTTCTTACTCATCCATGAGACTAGTCTACCATCGAGAAAGAATGCACCACTGGTTGTGCTCTTCCGATCATCTACATTACCTGCCTAATAAACATCTGTGAATACTTTCAAGTTGAAGTCCTTGCTATATGGATACCACAATCCATAATCAATAGTTCCCTTCAGATACCTAAGAATCCGCTTGACTACAACCAAGTGGGATTCTCTTGGGCTTTTTTGGAACCTTGCAGTAATGCCAACTGCACGTGCAATATTTGGTCTGCTATGCACTACATAATGCAACTTACCAATCATTGATCGGTATTCCTTCTCATCAACCAATGCCGAGTCATCCTCTTTGGATAATTTACAACTGGTCACCATAGGTGTACCAACTGGTTTGCTATCTTCCATGCCAAAGGTCTTCAACACCTCTTTGACATACTTGGACTGAGTGATAAAGATTCCATCTCTCATCTATTGGATCTGTAGTCCAATGAAGAACTTAATCTCCCCTATGAGTGACATCTCAAACTCTTTCTTCATCTCATTTGCAAACTCATGACTCATCTTGTCATCTCCACCAAAGATTATGTCATCAAAAAATACCTCACAGATTAGGATCTGATCTCCTTTAGACTTCAAGTAGATATTGCTATCTTCACTTGTTCTCTCAAATCCAATCTTCACAAGATGGGAGTTCAGGTGTTCATACCATGCTCTAGGTGTCTGCTTTAGACCATATAAGGCTTTATGTAGCCTACACACCATGTCGTCGCCTTCAGATAGGGAAAACCCATCTGGTTGCTCTATATACACTTCCTCTTCAAGTACACCATTTAGGAATGTAGATTTTACATCCATTTGATATACTTTGAATCCTTTAAAAGTTGCATATGCAAGAAGCATACGAATTCCTTCCAATTTAGCTATAGGAGCAAAGGTTTCTTCATAGTCTTCTCCTTCTTCTTGGGCATATCCTTTACACACTAGTCTAGCTTTGTTTCTAATCACTGTGCCATCCTCATTCAACTTATTTTTGAAAACCCATTTGGTACCAATGACATTTTTATGCTCTAGTCTAGGTACCAGAGACCATGTAGCATTTTTCTCTATCTGGTCAAGTTCCTCTTCCATTGCCTTGATCTAGTCTTAATCTTTATGTACCTCTTTGAATGATTTAGGCTCAAATTTAGAGATCATACATGAGTTTTCTCTGACCTTTCTTCTTGTAAGGATTCCTGCATCCTTATCTCCTATGATCTGCTTAGGATCATGATTTAGCTTTACATACCGAGGAATGGTCTTGATAGATTCCTCTTTCTTTTCTTCTTCATCCTCATCTGCATCAGTATCAACATCTACGTCTACCAGTGTAGGAACACTATTACTGGTACTTGGTTGATTGACAACCGGTTCATTTACCGCTTGCTCACTACTGGTTTCCTCAGTTTTCTCAGAGGTTTCATGAACTCTTACATTGATGCTTTCCATAATTCTCTAAGTCCTATTATTGAAACACTTGAGAGCTTTTCTATTGGTGGAATACCCTAGGAATATTCCCTCATCACATTTCGCATCAAATTTGCTCTAGCGTTCGCTCCTCTTGATGTAGTATTTGCTAACAAACACTCTAAAGTAGCTAACCACAGGTGTCCTACTGGTCCAATACTCATAAGGAGTTTTATCCTTACCTTTCTTGATGAGTACCCGGTTCATTGTGTAGAATGTGGTGCTCACTGATTCTCTTCAAAAGGTGTAGGCTACCTTTCCTTGAATTAACATAGTTCTAGCTACTTCAACCATAGTCTGGTTTCCTCTCTGCTAGGCCATTTTGTTGTGGAGTCCGGGGGGCAGACAATTGTTTCTTGATGCCATGTTCTTCATAGTACTTGTTGAATTCACCGGGAGTGAATTACCCTCCTTGATCAGTTCTCAGGCACTTGATTCTTTTATCGCTTTCCTTCTCTACTAAAGCTCTGAAAGATTTGAACTTAACAAAAGCTTCAGACTTATCTTTCAAGAATGTGACCCACATCATTCTTGAGCAGTCATCAGTGAGAATCAGGAAGTACCTATCACCCTGCACACTCCTATTTTTCATAGGACCATACAAATCAGTATGCACAAGATCAAGCAAATTGTCAGCAGTGAAAGATTTACCTTTAAAGGTTGAGGAAGACATTTTCCCCAATTTACACTCTCTGCACAAGGTATTATCCGGTTTGCTTAGCACCAGCAACCCTCTAACTGCCTTGATCTTACTAGCCTTCACAATGTTATCAAATTTTACATGGCAGAGTCTCCTATGCCGTATCTAGCTATCATCAAATTTAGCCATAAGACATGTACTTATATTTGCATTCATCTAAAATAGGTTACCTTTGGTCCACATGCCGGTGGCCACCAATTCACCATTCTTTCCTTTGATTCTGCACACTCTATTCTTGAATTCTAGAGTGAGACCACTGTCATTTAGCTGGGTAACACTTAGAAGGTTGTTTCTGAGACCATCAACACAATACACATTGTCAGTACTACTCTTTCCATTCAGAGAGATGGACCCTCTGCCTTTGATCATGCATGGTGCATCATTTCCAAAGCGAACCAAACCACCATCATACTCTTCCAAGGATAGAAACTTGCTCTGGTCACTAGTCATATGGTGAGAACAACCACTCTCAATGATCCACTCATTCCTTGACAACAACAAACACAATATCTTCATTTTCTTCATCTTCTGATTCCTCATCTATGACACCTTCATCAACTGCCACAAAACAGTTTCTCCAATTTCTTCCTTTGAATTTCTTGAACCTTTCTGGTTTTTCCTTGTTGTCACCATTAGGATAGTTTACAACAATATGTCATATCCAGTTGCAAGAAAAGCATTGCAAAGGTAGCTTACCTCTGTATTTGCTTGTTCCTTTATGAAGTTTCTTGGCAAGAAGAGCTTCAAATGCCATCAGAATCTCCTCATCATCCATTTCTCTACTCTGTCTTGGTTCACCACTAGTGCTAGCTTCTTTTCCTTTTCTGGATGGTACAATAGAAGCTTTAAAAGCTGATTCAGGCTTTTGAACACTACCATCAAAACTATTTAGCTCATAGGCTATCAACTTTGCAATGATGGAGTCTAGGGACACCTTAGTCTTGTCTATTGATCTCAGCTTCTAAATAACAAAAACCCTTATTGCATAGACCGGTAATAAGGATCTCAGGACTTTTCTTACCACAGTGGAATCTTCTATTTTACCACCTGCACTCTTGATATCTCCAACAATGGTTTTGATTCTTATTCCATACTATTGAATGGTCTCACCTTCAACCATCCACATGTCTTCAAACTTCCCTCTAAGGCTTTCTTCCTTAGCTTGTTTTACATGCTCATCATCGTCATAGATATTTTCAAGAGTATCCCATACCTCTTTGGGATTTACCTTATCTTGGACATTAATAAATTCAATGTTAGATAAACTACTAATTAGGGCTTCCATGACTTGCCCATTCTCCCGCATCTCTCTCTTTTGGTCATCGGTGAGAGTACTGGTAGGAGCAACATAGGCATTCTCAACATAGCTCTAGTGTTGAGCACCCATGCTTCTAATGTATATCTTCGTTCTATCTTTCCATTTACTAAAGTTTTCTTTGTTAAACTTTGGACCTTCCCTCTTCATCATTAGACTGGGATCTTTTACCTCAAGCAGTTAAGCTTATAACACAGAGGACCTGGAGGACACTCTGATACCAATTGATAACTCAATGATGAATGGATAGTACCAAACTAGTATAGAGAGGGGGGGTGAATCAGTACAGACAAAAGCACAATCTTAAACCAGTTTGTTAGCAGACACTGTGCATTAACAAACAAAGAGTAACACCGGTCTTTAAACAGAGTACAACTGGCAAAACCTAGAATAACTGAGACAAGCATAAACCAGTTGACACTTATCTTCTCACAATCTAATACTTCATTTCCATTTCATCCTAGTGCATGAATAGGTAAACTATCATCAAAGACATATATGTAAATAGCTAGATTAACATGATTCACCACTTGATAGAAAACAACATATCATCACATGAAAAGGACATCACATATGACACATATTTTTCACATGGATACCCAACTGGGAAAAACCACAGTAGGGATGAATACCCACAAGCTATTTTGAACTCTTTAGAAGTCTGCTCTATTAGGAGCCTTGTCCGGTTAAAGACTGATATAATAGGTTCTGTTAGGGATCACCAGGTTAAGGGATGGCTAGAATAGCTAGTTAAGAGTTAAACCCTGTTAAAGGTTACCTTGTTAGAGGATTTCAAGAACTCAATGGTTTTGAGTCGCCCTATTAAAGGATTTACAGCAAGCCAGTTAAAGCTACCCTATTAAGGGATTTCTTGACTGTTGAAGTGGTTAGAGATCAACAGGTATTACAATGATCTGGTAACAGTACTCAATGCCAATGTAGATCCGCTTTAGCTCCTCTTCACCTTCTGCACTTACACTCTACAGGTATCACTTCACTCTTCTGGTCTGGCAAGAATCATGTATCTCTTCACTTGGATACTCACACACAACTTTTGCCAACAACCTCAGAAAGAAAGACAACATCGACCTTATAGGAAAATAGATAGGTCGGTAGCATAAGCCCTAAACCCTAAACCTGTTAGGTTAAGAAATTCAAACGGTTCAATCTTGACCATTGAGCATACTTCACTAAATGCAATAGTCTTGATCCAATCTCAAGACATTCTCCATCGTTCATTTTCCACCAATTTCATGGCAGTTGATAATCCATCACACCTTATCACTGTTTATAGGCTTCACACATTCCCGAGGTAGATGGTAGCAATCTCCTTCGTGCAAGATCCTTCAAGTGCACAAGGCTGACGTGGCAACATGATCTGTTCTTCATTACAATGCTAACTCATCACACAAAGTCACCGGTTGAGCAACATAGGCTTGAAGCACTTCAACTAGAAACCCTGAAGTTGAGACTACCAACCGGTAGTCATACAAAGCTTCCATGTGTCGGTTCCTATAACCATATGTCGGTTTACCTTGAACAAACACACCGCTTCACAAATGTCAGTTCACAGTGTTATACCGGTTCTCATATATATCGGTTCTCTCCTCTTCAACATATTGACATCAATGACAACATATAATGTCATTATGTCCTTATACCGGTTCACATAATGCCAACAGGTTTTTGACCAAAATCGAACACACTATCAAAAGAAATTATAGATGAAAGCCTTAATGAAATCAAAATGTGAAAAGAATTACATGCTTGGATAGCTAAGAGAGAGATCGAGGCCTCTACGGTATTTTTTTTAGTTTTATTGAAACACATGCAAACCTGATGGAGAGCACGACCAAAAATATGTGAAAATTTTCTAATCCTTTGTTAAAAACGCGTCTTAGGCCTGAAATGGTCATCCAACCCTTTGGGTTGGATTCCCAAGTACAATCCAACCCAATGAAAAAAATTGACTTTTCCCATTTGGCACGCGCCAAATTTGGCATGCGGCAAATGAGAAAAGTCAACTTTTTTCATTTGGCAAGCGCCAAATGTGCTGCATTGTCCAATTTCAAGGTTTTGTGATGCAAATTTTTCAACTTGGGCACAAGTTATACCCATCATGAGAGGAGAATATATACATGAAATATAATATTTAAGTATGTCACTTTAAGTTATATTTCATGTATATATTGGTAGGATGTTTGAGAGTGGTTTCAACTCTATAGGAGTTATAATGTAGATGCTTGTTTTTAGAGGATCATATTGACTTTCATACTTATTCAAATTTCAATAATCAACATTCTCCTATTAGCATTCTTTAGATCCATATCTCACTATCTTTATCTTCCCTAAACTCTACACCTATCTCTCTCCCTCTCTTGTCTCTCTCACTTCTTTCTCCCCTCTCTAGGTATATCCCACCCTCTCTACCTTTCATCCTTTCCTTGTACCCTAATTTATATCCTTGACTCCCATCCTCTCTCTTCTCTCTCACTCTCTTATTATTTCTCTCCCCTCCCACTCATTTCTCTTGTTCACTACCGATCCCTTCTATCCTCTCTCTCCCCATATCTAGGACTCTCCTTCCCTCCCTATTCACCTCACTACCTCTCCCTCCCTATATTATTACCCACCTCTCTGTCCCCCTCTAGGTTTCTCACTTATCTAATTGTCCACCCTCTAGTTGTCTCCCTCCCTCTCCACCTTTCTCTCCCTTTCCCTTGCCCCTATCTATTTATGATCACTCTCCCTCTCTTCTCTCTCTCCAAACCTAGATCCATCTCCTCATTCTCTAGGTCTCTCGCTCCTTCCATTTATACCTCTCCATCCATCCCATCTTACTCATCTCTTTGTTCTTCTATCTCTTCTCTTCTCTCTCCCTTCCTTTCTTCCCCTCTCCATTTATATATCCTTCCCCCACTCTCTCATTATCTCTCTTCCTCTCTTATTCTCTCTTTTCATTTTCTAGTTCATTAACTCTCCAACCCACCCTCTCTCCCCTCTCTAGGTTTCTCCCTCCCTTCCTCTCCACCTATCTACCTTTGCATATAGGTCTCATTACCCACCTCTCTTTATCCCCCTCTATCTATCTCACTCTTCTCTCAAAATCTATATCTCTTGCCTATCTATATGTCCCCTCTATAGTTCTCTCTCTCCCTCTCAATCTCTTTCCCCCTCCTCCTTAATATACGACCCACAACAACACCAAGTGGTGGCCTAAGGGGTCACAAGACACCATATGACCCCTGACAACACCTAAGGAGTCATATGGTGCCCTAAGGGCACACCATATGACACCTTAGGACACAATACAACACATAACAACACCATATGATGTCCTCAGGGGTCATATGGTGTCCTAAATGGTCATATGACACCATATGACCCCTTAGGATACAATATGACCCCTAATGACACCTAAGGGGTCATATGGTGTTCTAAGGGGTCATATGACACCATATGACCCCTTAGGACATAATATGACCCTTGACGATATCTAAGGGGTCATAGGATACCATATGACCTCTTAGGACACCATACAACCCATAAGGATACAATATGGTTTCCTAAGGTGTCATAGGACACCACATGACCCCTTAGGACACCATACGACCCATAATAACACCATATGGTGTCCTAAGGGGTCACAGGACACCATATGACCCCTGAGGACACCATATGATCCATATTGACACTATATGGTGTCCTAAGGGGTCATAGGACACCATATGACCCTTTAGAACATAATGTGACCCCTAATGACACCTAAGGGGTCATAGGACACCATATGACCCCTTAGGACACCATATGACCCCTTAGGACACAATATGAACTCTAACGACATGTAAGGGGTTATATGATGTCCTAAGGGGTCATAGAACACTATATGACCCCTTAGGACACCATATAACCTAGAACAACACTACATGGTGTCCTAAGGGATCATAGGACACCATATGACCCCTTAGGATGCCATAAAACCCATAACGACACCATATGGTGTCCTAAGGGGTCATAGGATACAATATAACCCATTATTACATAATATGATCCCTAATGATACCTAAGGGGTCATATGGTGTCCTATGGGGTCATAGGGCATCATATGTCCCCTTAAGACACAATACAATGCATAACAACACCATATTATGTCGTAAGGGGTCAGAGGACACAATATGACTCCTTAGGACACAATATGACCCCTAACAACCCCTTAGGGGGTTATATGACACCATATAACCCCTAAGTACACTATACGACCTATAATGACACCATATGGTTTCCTAAGGGGTCATATGGTGTCCTAATGGGTCATATAACACCATATGACCCCTTAGCACACCATAAGACCCATAATGAAACCATATGGTGTCCTAAGGGGTAATAGCACACCATACAACCCATAACAACACCATATGAGGGCTCATATGGTGTCCTACACCATATGACCCCTTAGGACACCATATGACCCATAATGACACCATATTGTATCCTAAGGAGTCATATGGTGCCCTAAGGGGTCATCAGACACCATATGACCCCTCAGGACACCATATGACTCATAACAACACCATATTGTATTCTAAGGGGTCATATGGTGTCCTAAATGGTCATAGGACACAATATGACCTCTAACAACCCCTTAGGGGGTCATATGGTGTTCTATGTCCCCTTAGGACACTATATGACCCCATACAAAACCATATGACTGCTCACGATACCATATGGTGTCCTAAGGGGTCATATGGTGTCCTAAGGGGTCATAGAACACCATATGACCCCTAACAACATCATATGACCCTTTAGGACACCATATGGTGTTGTTAGGGGTCATATGGTGTCCTAAGGGGTCATATAACACCATATGACCCCTTAGGACACAATATGGTGTTGTTAGGGGTCATATGGTGTCATAAGGGATTATATGGTGTCCTAATGGGTAATAGAATATCATATGACCCCTTAGGACACCATATGATTCCTAACAACACCATATGACACCTTAGGACACCATATGACCCCTAACAACACCATATTATGTCTTGAGGGGTCATATGGTGTCACAAGTGGTCATGTCATGTACTAGGATGTTAAAATGGGTCATATAGTGTCCTAGGGCATGATAGAACACCATATGACCCCTCAGGACACCATATGACCCTTTAGGACACCATATGGTGTCATTAGGGGTCATATGGTGTCTTAAGGGGTCATATGGTGTCATTAGGGGTCATATGGTGTCCTAAGCGGTCATATGGTATTCTATGACCCATTAGGATTCCATATGACCACTTAGGACACCATATGACCCCTAACGACACCATATGGTGTTGTTAGGTCATATGGTTTCTTAAGGGGTCATATGGTGTCATAAGGGGTCATATGGTGTTCTATGATCCCTTAAGACACCATATGTCCCCTAAGACCACCATATGGTGTCCTAAGGGGTCATATGGTGTCGTTAGGGGTCATATGGCATCATTAGGGGTCATATGGTGTTCAATGACCCCTTAGGACACCATATGACCCTAAAGACACCATATGGTATTCTAAGGGGTCATATGGTGTCCTTAGGGGTCATATGGTGTTATATGACCCCTTAGCACATGTCATATGGTGTCGTTAGGGGCATATGGTGTCCTATGGGGTCATATGGTGTTCTATGACCCCTTAGGACACCATATGACCCTTCATATGGTTTCCTAAGGGGTCATAGAACACCATATGACCCCTAACGACATCAGATGACCCCTTAGGACACCATATGGTGTCGTTAGGGGCATATGGTGTCCTAAGGGGTCATATGGTGTTCTATGACCCCTTAGGACACCATATGACCCTTCATATGGTTTCCTAAGGGGTCATAGAACACCATATGACCCCTAACGACATCAGATGACCCCTTAGGACACCATATGGTGTTGTTAGGGGTCATATGGTGTCCTAAGGGGTCATATAACACCATACGACCCCTAACGACACCATATGACCCCTTAGGACACCATATGACCCCTAATGACACAATATGGTGTCGTTAGGGGTCATATGGTGTCATAAGGGATCATATGGTATCCTAATTGGTAATAGAATATCATATGACCCCTTAAGACACCATATGATTCCTAACGACACTATATGACCCCTTAGGACACCATATGACCCCTAACAACACCATATTGTGTTTTGAGGGGTCATATGGTGTCATAAGTGGTCATTTCATGTACTAGGATGTTAAAATGGGCCATATAGTGTCCTAGGGCATGATAGAACACCATATGACCCCTCAGGACACCATATGACCCTTTAGGACACCATATGGTGTCGTTAGGGGTCATATGGCATCCTAAGGGGTCATATGGTGTCATTAGGGGTCATATGGTGTCCTAAGCGGACATATGGTATTCTATGACCCATTAGGATGCCATATGACCCCTTAGGACACCATATGACCCTTAACGACACCATATGGTGTTGTCAACGGTCATATGGTGTCTTAAGGGGTCATATAGTGTCATGAGGGGTCATATGGTGTTCTATGACCCCTTAGGACACCATATGTCCCCTAG
The DNA here is from genome assembly GCF_030272615.1 of Cryptomeria japonica. Classification (NCBI taxonomy): domain Eukaryota; kingdom Viridiplantae; phylum Streptophyta; class Pinopsida; order Cupressales; family Cupressaceae; genus Cryptomeria; species Cryptomeria japonica. Next base: position 466,934,506 of record NC_081415.1, read on the forward strand.
GACCACCATATGGTGTCCTAAGGGGTCATATGGCGTCGTTAGGGGTCATATGGTGTCATTAGGGGTCATATTATGTCCTAAGGGGTCATATGGTGTTCAGTGACCCCTTAGGACACCATATGACCCCTAATGACACCATATGGTGTCCTAAGGGGTCATATGGTGTCATAAGGGGTCATATGGTGTCCTTAGGTGTCATATGGTGTTCTATGACCCCTTAAGACACCATATGACCCCTTAGCACATGTCATATGGTGTCGTTAGGGGCATATGGTGTCCTAAGGGGTCATATGGTATTTTATGACCCGTTAGGACACCATATGACCCCTAATAATACCATATGGTGTTGTTAAGGGTCAAATGGTGTCCTAAGGGATCATAAGGTGTCCTAAAGGGTTATATGATGTTCTATGATCCCTTAGGACACTATTTGACCCCTTAGGACACCATATGACCTCTAATAACACTATATGGTGTCCTAAGGGGTCATATGGTGTTCTATGACCCCTTAGGACACCATATGACCCATAACAACACCATATGGTGTCTTAAGGGGTCATCTGACATCGTTAGGGGTCATATGGTGTTCTATGACCCCTTAGGAGACCATATGACCCCTTAGGACACAATATGGTGTTGTGAGGGGTCATATGGTGTCGTATGGGGTCATATAGTGTCTTGAGGGCTCATATGGCATCCCAAGGGGTCATAGAACACCATTGACCCCTTAGGACACCATATGTTGTCATTAGGGGTCATATGGTGTCCCAAGGGGTCATAGAACACCATATGACCTCTTAGGACACTATATGGTGGTGTTAGGACTTATATGGTGTATGGGGTCATATGGTGTCCTAAGGGGTCATAGAATACCATATGACCCCTTAGGACACCATATGGTGATGTTAGGGGTTATATGGTGTCCTAAGGGGTCATAGAACACCATATGACCCCTAAGGACACCATATGACCCCTTAGGACACCATATGGTGTTTTTAGGGGTCATATGGTGTTCTAAGGGGTCATAAAACATCATATGACCCCTTAGGACACAATGTGATGCCTAATGACACCATATGATCCCTAATGACACCATATGACCCCTCAGGACACCATATGGTGGTCTTAGGGGTCATATGGTGTCCTAAGGGGTCATAGAACACCATATGATCCCTTATGACACTATATGACCCCTTGGGACACCATATGACCCCTAACGACACCATATGGTGTCATATGGTGTCCTAAGGGGTCATATGGCATCCTAATGGGTCATAGAATACCATATGACACCTTAGGACACCATATGACCCCTAATGACATGATATGGTGTCTTAAGAGGTCATATGGTGTCCTGAGGGGTCATATGGTGTTCTATGACCCCCTAGGACACCATATGACCCCTTCTAACATCCTAGTACATGACATGACCACTTGTGACACTATATGATTCCTCAAGACATAATATGGTGTCGTTAGGGGTCATATGGTGTCCTAAGGGGTCATATGATGTCGTTAGGGATCATATGGTGTCTTAAGGGGTCATATGGCATATGGTATTCTATGACCCATTTGGGCACCATATGACCCCTTAGGACATCATATGACCCCTAACGACACCATGTGACCTCTTAGGCACCATATGACCCCTAATGACACCATATAGTGTCGTTATGGGGCATATGGTGTCATAAGGGGTCATATAATACCATATGACCCCTTAGGACACTATATGGTGTTGTTAGGGGTCATATGGTGTCATTAGGGGTCATATGGTGTCCTAATGGGTCATATGATGTCCTTAGGGGTCATATGGTGTCATTAGGGGTCATATGGTGTCCTAAGGGGTCATATGATGTCCTTAGGGGTCATAAAACACCAAATGACCCCTTAGGACACCATATGGTGTCATTAGGGCTCATATGATGTTCTAAGAGGTCATATGGTATCCTAAGGGGTCATAGAACACCATATGACCCGTAGTGACACCATATGACTTGTAATGACACCATATGTTGTCTGAAGAGGTCATATGGTTTCCTAAGATAGATAGTAATGGTTTCCTAAGGGGTTATATGGCCCACCATGCTCTTGCACATATCCAGATGGGTTATATAGAGATATAAGATACCTAGAGGGGGAGAGAGGCATGAGATACCTAGATAGGGTGAGAGAGAAAGGGTTGAGATAGATGGAGGGGATAGAGAGAGGTTGGTAATGAGATATGGATGGAGATGTAGAGAGGTGGAGAGGGAATGAGGGAGAAACCTAGAGAAGGTTAGAGAGGGTATGATGGAAAGCTGATGATATAGATTGTAAAGAGAGAATAAGAATTAGTAGGGAAGGGAGAGAGAGATGGGGATAGGGAGGGAGAGGGAGATAGAGAGGGAGAGGGGAAGAAAATAATGGAGATGCCTATAAATGGGAGGGAGGGATAAGAGGAGAGATGAAAGAATAAAGAGAGAGAAGAGTATGAGGGGATTGAGGGAGAGGTAGACATAGAGGGACTACAAGACCTAGGGAAGGAGATGATGCAGAGGTGGGGGGAAAGTGAGAAGAGGAGGAGAGAGTTAAAAATTAAATAGGGGTAAAGGGGGAGGGAGATATAGGGGAAGAGAGAGGGAGAGAACTAGAGAGGGGACAAATAGATAGGTGAAAGAACTATATTGGGAAGAGATATGAGAGACCTAGATGAAAAGAGAGAGGAATGAGATAGATAGAGGGGGGAGAGAGAGGTGAGTAATAAGACATGATGCAAAGGTAGATAGGTGGAGAAGAAGGAAGTGGTAAACCTAGAGAGGTGAGAGAGAGTTCATGACCTAGAATGTAGAGAGAGAATAAAAAAGTGGGGGAGTGAGATATATATGGGGGTATGTATGGATGGGGAGGTAGAGAGGGAGAGGGAAAGAAATGAAGGGAGAGACCTAGAGAAGGGAGGGAGGGAGAAGAGAAGAGATAGAAGAACAGAGAGAGGAGTAAGAGGGGATGGATGGAGAGGTAGACATGGAGGGAGTGAGAGACCTATGGAAGGAGGAGATAAAGAGGTTAGGGGAGGAAGAGAAAATGAGGGAGTTCATAAAGGGATAGGGTTAAGGAGGAGGGAGAGAGAGGTAGAGAGGGACATAGAGAACTATAGAGGGGGCATATAGATAGGTGAGAGACCTAGATGGCCAGAGAGGAGTGATATAGATAGAGGGGGATAAAGAGAGGTGGGTAACGAGAACTATATGCAGAGGTAGATAGGTGGAGAGGAAGGGAGGGAGAAACATAGAGAGGGGAGATAGGGTGGGATGGAGAGGTAATGACCTAGAAAATGAAGATAGAGAATAAGAGAGGAAGAGAGAAGATGAGAGAGTGGGAGAGGGAGATAGAGAGGGAGAGAGGAAGAAAGGAAGGTAGAGACCCAGAGAGGGGAGGGAGAGAGAATAGAAGAGATAGAGGAACAAAGAGATGAGAAAGAGATGGATAGAGAGGTATACATGGAGGGACCATGAGACCTAGAGAATGAGGAGATATAAGGTTTGGAGAGGGAGAGAAAAGAGAGGGAGAGAGTTCATAAATAGAGAGAGGTAAGGAGAAGGGAGAGAAAGGTGGAGAGGGAGGGAGAGAACTAGAGGGTGGACAATTAGATAAGTGAGAAACCTAGAGGGGGAGAGAAAGGTGGGTAATAATATAGGGAGGGAGAGACAATGAGGTGAATAGTGAGGGAGGGACAACCCTAGATATGGGGGGAGAGAGGATAAAAGGGATAGGTAGTGACCAAGAGAAAGGATGGGAGGGGAGAGAAACAATAAGGGAGTGAGAGAAAAGAAAGAGGGAGAGGATCAAGGATATAGAAGCGAGAGAGACAAGAGAGGGAGAGAGATAGGTCTAGAGTTTGGGGATGATAAAGAGAGTGAGATACATAGCTAAAGAATGCTAATGGGATCATGTTGATTACTGAAATTTGACATGTTGATTATTGAAATTTGACTAAGTCTGAAATTTTATATGATCCTCTAAAAAGTAGAATCTACATTACAAGTCCTATAGAGCTATACTTAAATTTTATATTTCATATATATATATTCTCCTTCGGGGGTGGATTTAATTTGTGCCAAAATTTGAAAAATCTACACACTCACAAAACCTTCACATTGGAGAATGCATAACATTTGGCATTCACCAAATTTGGTGCTCGCCAAATGCAAAAAATTGACTTTTCACATTTGGTGAGCGCTAAATTTGGCATGTGTCAAATGTGAAAATTCAAATTTTGCATTTGGTGAGCACCAAATTTGGTGCACACCAAATGTAAAAATTCAAAATTTTGCATTTGGCGAGTGCCAAATAGGGCGAGCACCATATTTGGCACTCACCAAATGGTTTCCTTGGGAGAATACCAACCCTTTGGGTTGGATTTTCCTTGGGCATCCAACCCATAGGTTTTGATAACCTTTTCATGCCAATGACAAATTTTTATGAAAAAGTAAGAAGTGGCACCTTTTTGGTACCACAACTTGGTGCACTTACCCTAATACCGGTTGTTATCTTAAGCACTAACCAATCAAACCAGTAAAGAAAATGAGGAGACCAAAGAAGAAAATCACACAAATGCACTCCTGAACACCAAATGCACAAGGAAAACCCAATTTGGGAAAAACCTCGGTGAGAAATGTTGTTGTAGACTACTGCTCCAATCTAGCCTCACAAATGAAACACTGAATTACAAAGATTTAGGGCACCAACCCAAGGAGCACCAACCCCTACACCGAGCTCCAACTTGGTGATGTATATTGAAATACAATTTAGATACAGTTATGGCTTCTTGTTGTAAATGAGTTCTGCAACTCTTGATCAAATATGTTACCGTCAATTGACAGTCTTCTCTTTTTTACTAGATCTCACACCGCTGATTGTGAGATCACTCTCTTATTCTTGGCATCTCTTCTCTCTCTCTCTCTCACACACACACACACACACACACACACACACACACACACACACACACACACACACACACATACATACATAGTCTCACAACTCACCATGTCACACTTGGATGCCTCCTTGCTCAACCACACCTCATCGGTTTGCTTAGAAGTTGGACCTGCTACAATTATACCGGTACTTAGTCACTGTCGGCTAAACCCTCTCATCGGTATGCTTGTTGACTCACTCTGCAACTTTCTTAGAGTAAAGTCTAAGGAAGATGATTCTTATCTACACTCAAGCTCTCTTCACTCTTCTTCTCCTTAAGCATTAATCTTTTCTATTTTGAGCTTATGTATTTATAAACATGGATTGTCGCCAAGAATGCATTCAAACACAACCATGTTAGGTTTTCCTTTTCTAGCTCAATTTGAATCCCCTTTGATTTGATCTGATTTTTAGGGATAAGATCTTTATGACAATGATCAATCACCAGTCGAACTTCACATTCCAGTTTGCATTTTCTAAATTTGGAGGTCTGCACCATGCTTTTTTGCTTTTCTTTGTCACTCTCCATTAATGGCTTTGTTGTTTCCTTCAACTAACAGATACGAAGATCAAATCTTCTTGCAAGATCAGTGCGATTTCTTTTCTGGCTTGCCTTCCTCAAGCGACAATCTTCTGGCATCCTCTGTGACTTGCGGGTTCCTCATAAAAGCCAACCTGCCTACATATTTGTTACCTCGATGCACACTCCACCCACCTATGCAATACCTCCACCTGGCATCCAGCTTTCATGCTTGTTGACATCCATCTTTTCTTGGCTTCCTATGTTGGTTTGACATATTTTTTCGACCAAGGTTGACTACCGGTTTAGTCTATCTTACCAGTATGACCATAAAACATCCTTTTTGTTTTGTTCACTGGTTGTTGTGCCTTCATAACACACAAACAACCTTCATCTCAGTTTATGCCTTATCGATAAGCCTTCTTTATTGGTAGATGACCCAAGTCATGTGTACCAGTAGCCTTCCTTTTGTCTGCTCACTCTCATGTGTATTTCCATCATATCAGTCACCACTTATTACTTACCAGTGACCTTGCCAAACCGGTTGACATCAATGACAACTTAATGCCAAATGCCAACACAGCTCACCAATCCGGATAAAAGGATACATCTATGAAGTCCATCGGATTGATGAAACTCAATGCATCTAGTTCTCATCAGCAGTGGTAGATACCCCTAAATTGTCTGTCAAATAGACAAACGTATTTGTAGGCAATGGCTTAGTGAAAATATCAACTATTTGTTCCATTGTAGGTACATACTTCAGCTTCACCTTCTCTTCACTGACTTTCCCTCTCAAGTAATGATATTTGAATGACACATGCTTAGTCTTTGAATGTTGCACCAGATTCTTTGACATGTTAATAGCATTAGAATTATCATAGTAAATGATAGTAGGCTCATAAAAAATAACTGTAATATCCTTAAGCATTTGCCTCATCCAGACTACTTGAGTGCAATTACTAGTAGCAACAATGGAATCAACTTCAATAGTAGATAAGGACACTGAATCTTGTTTCTTACTAGCCCATGAATCCAATTTCTTTCCCAACAAGAATGCTCTACCAGTAGTGCTCTTCTGATCATCAACATCACTGGCCCAATTTGCATCAGTGTAGGCACATAGCATGAAATAATCACTCCTTAGATACCACATACCATAATCCATAGTTCCCTTTAGGTATCTGAATATTCTATTAATAGTAATGGCATGACTCTCTTTCAGATCAACCTGATATCTAGTAGCCATGCAAACAACATACATAATGTTTGACCTAGTTTGAGTAAGATATAGCAGTCCACCAACCATAGATTTGTACAAATTATGTGATGTAGAGGTACGGTTCAAACAACTTGAAAATGCCTTCAAGTTACTCACTTTCTGCAATAAGTGATAATCCCCCTCACTTAGGAATCTCTCCAACTGAACCTCACACCTTTATGAGCATCATATCAATATCTCAAAACATGAATTTTAATCCCCATAACCCACACTGAGACATTATGCAAAGGTTATCAAAATTGGCTATCAAACCCCATAGGCAAAAGTGCTCAAAACTTGCTCAAGTTGCTCACCACTCCTCCCAATTGATTTTTAGGCTTTCAAAGGTTCAAAATAGGTTTTAAAAGTTCCAAATACCACAATAGATACAAAACAACCCTTTGGTTTGGTACCCCAAGACTCCAAGGCAACAAAGCCCAATTTGGCACTACAAGCCTACTAACCCACAAAACCAACTTTGTAGAATTACTCAAAAAATATCCAAAGGAATATTAGTTTTTATTTGACACAACTTATAATCTACTATGGACAACACTTTTCCCAAAGGGGCAGGTCTTGGAACATCCAATAAACCCTACTTCTAAGGAACCCTCATGTAGGACTAGAAGGGCTAAATAAGGCACTTAATGAAGGAAGTACCCTTCAGACATGGAACCATAGAAAAATGACAACTTGAGAACCTTGGGGAATCCAAATCCACACCAATTCCAAGGTTATAGACTCTGGTTTACAACCCATCAAAAGTTATGGGGACTGTTGTGTCTTTTTACCACTTTTGCATTGCCAGCCACATAGAGATGTCTGGCTTCTTTTAATTCATGCTCTTTCCAAACACTTCCTCCAGGTCTAAAAAAAATAAAATATTAAATTTCAGCCCCAAATATTCCATCCAACCAACTTTTAGAATTTTTCCATGGTTAAAATGGAAGAAAAGGGAAAAGAAAAGTGAAACCCTAGGTTTATGCCCTTTCACAGGCCGTCTTCACTAAAACTTCAATATCTCGCTTATTTCTCCACTTCCAATGCTCTAGTTGGACTAAAATGAAAGGTATCTCACCCCTCTAACTCAACATGGAATAATTTTCTAGTTTTTAGATCGTACAAGCCTGTACCAACTGAAATAACAGCAAATGTGCAGGAAAATACAGAATTTTTTATTGCTTCAAATTATCAACTTTCACCATATCCAACCAACAACCCCCAAAATTGGTTTTTTGAGGAATTATATATCCATCCCAACATGTTCCAACTGAAATAAGGTGGTTGTGAATGTTAGGAAATGATTTTAACAACTTTTCAAAAAGTTGTTCACCAATATTGACAACATTTTGTCAATTTTTGACAATTTTGTATTTTGCCGACAAACTATCTTCAAACACAAACCTAGGAGCATAAAAATATTATTTCGGACCTAATTAGACAAAAATACACTTGAATCACTAAATCCACACATCCTAAGTCCTTTTGACCATAGTTGACCATAGGGTTTATAAAGCACCCTAGGCCACTAGGCCTTACAAAAAATGGACTATGAGGACTTTATTATCAAAACTAAACATGAACATGGGATTCTAAGATCCCTTACAACACCTTGAAACAAAAACATGAAATTAATTGAAGAGTAAATGATTAATTTTAGTCTTGTGCCCCTGCACCATTTTGATTAGCTTTTGTAGATTCATCATTCTTAGACAGTTTACAACAAGTCACCATAGGAGTTTCAACCGGTTTGGAGTCATCTAACCCAAAAAAATTAGCAATTCCTTCACATACTTAGTTTGAGATATAAATATACCTTTTCCAGTCTATGAAATCTACAAACATAAGAAAAATTTCATCTCACCAATCATAGACATCTCAAATTATATCTACATATCACCAGAAAACTTCATACTCAAGTCATCATCACCTCGAAAGATAATATCATCAACACAAACTTTAACAATCGAGATATTATCATTCTCTATCTTAAAGTACATATTATTGTTAGCATCACCTTTACTGAATCTCAATTTCAACAAATATTTATCTAGTCTAGCATACCAGGCTCTAGGGGCTTGCTTTAATCCATGAAGAGCTTTCTTCAACTTACATACTATGATGACTGAACTGGTACAAGACTGTTTGAGATGACATTGTGATGAAGAGATTGAGATTGCATGATGGATGACTTTGATAAGTTATTTGTGTTTTCATTGATGGCAACTAATGTTTATTCATGTCTTTTTATGTTTACTTATGTTGTATTGTGTCATCTAACTCTTTTGGTCTACCGGAGAGGGCTTATCGGTAAAGAATCAAGAAACTGAGAATTAGGACCATAACCGGTAAACGAGGAAATATTTTGATTGTATATGGTGATTGGTGATGATTGAGGTTTTGTGGTTTTGAATGTAAGTTTCTATCATTGTAACATGTATCTGACTAGAACTACATCATGTTGTGACAATCGGAAATTGTGTTTATAATTTATGTTGAGTTTTTGCCATGGTTTAAGAAGAGTTTAAGGAACGGTAAAGAATTCTCTTGACCGGTAATGATTTTTGGTTTGGCAGTGACCTACATCAAGTTTACATGTTGATGATAACATGACACAAACTGCATGATGTGTTTGAAATATGTTTTGGCATGTTTGGAGAGCGAATTTCTCAGGAATGTGCAAAGTGCTTAGCAAAATGAGCTAAGGGTTTGACTTTGTACTAGATCGACTTGTTGTGACGATTTATGATCATTCAACGATTGATATTTATTTATAATTGATTTTAATGATCCATATGATGATTAGTAAGGAGTTATAAAGATCTGTGATGATCTATGTTGTAAGTCTTAGGGTTTTGATACCGACCTAGTTGTAAAGGTTATTTATATCGATAAGGTTGATGTTTTGAAGTGTTGGTGATTTTGAGAAGTGTGTGAAGTTGAACCAAGGTGTGTGAGAAGATCTACCAGAGTGATGCAGACTTAGAAATTAATTGGATCTAATCAAGCAAGCAGTTGAGTTCTATACACAGATCATTCACTATTGTTCTCTAACAATTACAACAACTAAAATCCCTTAATCAGGTAGGTCCTAACATGCCTCACATTGTAAAATCCCCTAATAGGGTGACTCAATATGTGAGTTTTAGATCCTTTTGCGAGGTTGATCCTAACATATCAAAGCTCCTAATAGGGCTGAGGTAAATTCCTTAACCGGGTGACTCCTAATAGGGCATCATTGTAAGCTTCTAACCGGGCTTGTCTCCTAGCAGGGCGCATTCCGAAAGAGTGCAAAATATTTATGGGTACCAATTCCTACCATGGTTTTTCCCTATTTGGATTTCCACGTGAAAATCATGATGCTCACATGGTGAATGTTTTTGATGTGATGTTATGCTTTATTTTTAGCTTATGCATGGTTAATGGACACATAATGTGCAACATTGATATACCAGTTTAGCAAATGTTTATCAACAGATATCGGTATTGGTAAATGACTCTAATGTTGGTCTATGTTTGATTTGGTGAAATTTTTATGAGTCTAAGTTTCTAATTTTAAATTATTGTTAATACTGATTCACCCCCCTCTTAGTATTAACTGGATCCTCTAAGATTAACAATTGGTATCAGAGCATTGGTCCTCTGTGTGGAAAAAGTGTTGGCATATGATGAACCGGTATGATGATATGATGATAATGTATGTTGTCATTGATGTCAATAAGTTGTTATTGATGTTCAAGTAGGAGAACTAGTATGAAGAGATGTAGTGAACCAGTGTTGGGGTTTCACTAAGTGTGACTACCGGTTGGTAGTATCAACTCTAGGGTTTCCGGTTTGGCCATCTAACTTGTGCAATGCAAGCGGTGACACTATGTGATGAGTTAGCTAAGAAATAAGGGTGAGATCGAGATGCCAAATCAGTTTTGTTCACATGAAGGATTTCCTTGAGGATCTTGCATGTGAAGATCAATTGCATTAAATGTCTACCTCGGGAATGAACATTATTCTTAGCGGTATGTGAAGAGAGTGTGATGGGTTATTGATTCCCATGTGCAGTGAAGAATGGACGATGTAGAATGATTTGTGATATTTGAGATTGTTTTATTCTATGCAAAGTGTTTGAATGGTCAGGATTGGACCGCTTGTAATTGTAAACCTAAATTGTTTAGGGTTTAGGGTTTATGCTACCGACCTAATAGTTGTCTATAAGGTCGATGATGTTTGTTATTGCAAGTGTTGACAAATGTTGTGTTTTGTATCCGAATGATGAGATACTTGCCAGACCAGTGAGTGGAAAATTGCAGAGTGTGATTGCAGAGTAGAGGAATAGAAAAGGATCTGCCTTAGCATGTAGTGTTGTTATCAGATCAAAGCTTTACCTGTTATCTTCTAACCATTTCAATAGTAGGAAAATCCCTTTACTGGGTAGCTTTAACAGGCTTATTGTAAATCCTCTAACTAAGTGACTCAAGATCATTGAGTTCTTCAAATCCTCTAGCAAGGTAACCTTTAACAGGGTATATAGCCATCCCTTAACCGGGTGATCTTTAACAGGTTCAGTTCCTAATAGAACCTTATTGTAAAGTATATAACCGGACTTGGCTCCTAACAGAGCAAGCTTCAAAAGAGTTCAAAAACAAGCTTGTGGGTATTCATCCCCACCGTGGTTTTTCCCATTTGGGTTTCCACGTGAAAAATCTGTGTGTCATGAGTTGTGCATTTTTCATGTGATGATTGAGTATTTTTTGTTTAGGTGATTATTTATGCAAAGCTAATAGTTATGGTATTACTGATACAACACATGCATATGTATATTGGTAAAGTAGTTATCAAGTGTTGAATGTTATTTGAAGTATTTAGTTTTACTGGTTTAGATGTCTGAAGTCTTACTGTGTTTAACTAGTATTGCCATGGTTAAGTTCAATGATGAAGACAACCAGTTATCATTGTTTTAACTTGATAAGTTGTTGAGAAGTTTTTGTCTATACTGATTCACCCCCCCCTCTTAGTACCAGTTAGGGTATTTGTTGTTCATCATTATTCATCAAAAAGCCTAACAACTTAAGGAAAAGATTATGTGAAAGATGATGAAGGAGGGTCCCAAGTTTACCAAGGACTACTGGATATGGAGTGATTGGATGAAGATCTACATTAAAGGAATGGGTTCACAATATTGGAATCATGTGATAACTAGATATGTTTCTCCTACTACCAATTCCTTGATACCAGATGAACTCAAAGAACAACAGGAAAACATTCAAGCTCTTGAAGCAATTGTAAGTACTTTGTCCGACTCTAAGTATATTGATGTTCATGGATTAGAAATTGCAAATGAGGTATGGGAGAAATTTAATTTAATTTATGGAGGAGATGAACATGTACAAAGGGCAAAGGAAGAGAGTTTGAGAGGAAAACTTGATGATATGAAAATGGTTGACGGTGAGAACATAGCTCAATATGGTCAAAGGATTAAGGAAGTTGTAGGTGGTATAAAGAGTTTTGGAGGCAAGATTGATGATGATACTATTGTTAGTAAAATGCTTAGAACTCTTTTACCACAGTATTCTATCAGAGTTTCTGCTATTCAAGAATTGAGATCCATTTCAAAAGATAAAGTCATTGTTGATTCTCTAATTGGAAAGTTAACTGCATTTGAACTAAATAGTTTTGATAATAGTGTTTCCAAACCTTCTGAATCTTCTTTTAAGGCTTTTGTAACTGATACATCAGCAAGGAAAGGAAAATATGTTTGTTATAATCATGACTACAGGTCTAGTCATGGCGGTAGCAGAGGTGATGGTGATGATGAAGATCATATGATAGAACTTGAGGCATTACTGGCTAAAAGATTCCCTAGAGGAACATGTAAATATAAAGGTAAATTACCCTCAAAGTGTTTCTCTTGTAGTAAAATTGGACACATTGTTGCTAACTGCCCCAACACTGATAAGAAAGAGAAGTTTAGGAGATTCAAAGGAAAAGGAAAGAAACATTGTTATGTTGTAGTGGATGAAGGTGTGATCGATGATAAATCAGAAGAAGATGACAATGAGGAGATAGTATTTGTTGTTGTGAAGGAGGATCTGATTGATGAGAAGGATTTGGTATCTCACATGGATAATAGTGATGAATGAATAATAGATATTGGTTGCTCACACCACATGACCGGTGACAAAAGTAAGTTCTTATCCCTTGAAGAGTTTGATGGAGGTGTTATAAGATTTGGTAATAACTCTCCCTGCATGATTAAAGTTAAATGATCAATTTCATTATATGGGAAGAGTAATGCAGATGATGTCTTTTGGGTTGATGGACTAAAACATAACCTCTTGAGTGTTGGCTAGCTTAATGATAAGGGATATCTACTTGAATTTAAAAGTATAGTGTGCAGGATTCTTGGAAATAATAGAGTATTGATTGCTACTGAGAAGAAGAGTAGAGGTAATCTATTTCATTTGAATACTAATGTAAATGATTGTTTGGTGGCGAAGATTGAAGATAGCTGGTTGTAGCACAAGAGATTTTGTCGTCAATTTTGACAATTTGATTAAAGTTAGTAAGTTAGGTATTGTGAGAGGTTTGCCCCAGCTTGTGAAACCAGACAATGTGTTATGCAAGGATTGTGAGATGGGTAAGATGACCTCTACATCTTTTAAGAGTAATTCTTTCTCTTCAGAGAATAATCTTGATTTGGTTCATACTGATCTTTGTGGTCCTATGAGGACTAAGAGCTATTTTGGTGATAAGTATTTTATGATCTTTACTGATGATTATTCCAAAATAATGTGGGTAACTTTTATGAGAGAAAATTTTGAGGTATTCAGTAAGTTTAAAGAATTTAAAGCTCTTGTTGAGAAAGATACTAGGAAGAATCTAAAATGTTTGAGATTCAATCGGGGAGGTGAATTTACTTTTGACGAGTTTGTGAAGTTCTTTGATGAACAGGGAATTACGAGGCAAATGTTAGCTCCTAGAACTCCATAACAAAATGGGATAGTAGAGAGAATGAATAGAATAGTTGTTGAAGCTGCTAGAACCATGATGATTCAAGGTGAAGTACCAAAGATGTATTGGAGAGAAGCAGTCAACACTACTATTTATACTTTGAACCCGGTACTTGTCAAAAAAGGTAATAACAAAACACCTTATGAGTTATGACATGGAAAGACTCCTAGTGTAAGTTATTTCAAAACTTTTGGGAGTAAATATTATATTAAGAGAGATGATTACACTAAAAAGTTTAATGTTAAGTGTGATGAAGGCACTTTTCTTGGTTACTCTACAAAGAGTAAGGCATTTAAATGTTATAACAAGAGAACTAAGAAGATAATTGAGAGTGCTAATGTGAAGATAGATGAACTCTCTGAGAAATGTGGAGAATGTAATACTCTAAAAATGGTCACCTAAACCGGGGGCCCCTAATCTCAGCCACATCACAAAGGTCCTAACCAAAGGTAATCAAATCAATTATGAGCACCTAATTAATTAATCCTCAATCATCAATGTCACATGGCAAATAAATTATTTTGTATTAATTAAATATTTATTCAATTAATTAATCATTCCAAGTAAATCATTTTAATCAATTATTCTATTTATTTAATTAAATATCCTAGCATATTCAATTAATAAACCAATTTGCCATTAAATCATTAAAAGGGAATTAATTTGAAAAAAAAATTAAATTTGAAAAAAGGAATTAAATTGAAAAATCTCAGAAAAGCAAGTAAATCAATTAAATATCAAATTTGAATAAAAACATGAAATAAATCAATTTTTCTAATTTTATCTTAAATTTAGCTCAATTTCCTTTAAAACTGAGGCAAGCAACCAATCACATCAATTCACCTGGATTGTGCTTCCTCTTGGAGAATCTCGATCGCTCATCATTAATCGATCTTGACCGTTGGTCTCTCCTTGGATTTTCTATAAATTTAGGCTCTCGTCTCTCATTCAGAGGACCCTGAAGATTTATTCTTATTATGTCTGTCTCACAATAAAATGGTTAATGCATGATTACTATTCAATAAAACCAAAAACCATTTAAATGAGATATCAAGAAAGATTAAACAAGAACATCTTGAAAATAAGACAACATAAATGGAATACTCATGAAGCTCCCATTGCAAGTATCTCTTCCTTGTCCTCCTCGCCCCCATGAATTTTTCTAGCTCCAAAGTTTGACTAATGGAGAGTTGGAGAGGGATGGAGTGAATGTGGATTTCTCTCCTTGTGCTCAACAAGATTAATGGATTGATATTTGGATTAGATTGTGATAGATTGATGAGGATTTGGATTAGAAGAGGATGAGAGAAAAAATATACAGCATGACAATGCATGAGAAGTGGATGATTTGTGAGGAGAATAGGATCCAATTTATAGATTGGATGAGGCCAATGGAGGGCCAAGATTGATGATTATGAAGGGTTGAGATTGATTTTAGATAGAAGACATGGATCAAGGGTGCCTTGGGAAAATAAATAGGAATATAAAATTCCTTGGGAAAAAGGGGGAGAAATTTGAATTTCAAATATGAGGAATTAAAAATTCCAAAATAAGGATGCATTGAGGGATTCAAATAAATTTGAATTTCTTTGAGAGACTCAATGTTGATGTGACATGAGTGGGAATTAAAAATTGAGAGATAATCATAAGCATGATTATGAGAGATTCTAGAAGGAATAATTAGGCTAATGGGATTAGGAAAAGTGATTTGTAGGAATCACATGACTAGGTTAATTTATTAAAATTAATTAACTAAGTGGGTTTAGAGGAAATAATTATTGGAGGGGACTTTAGAATAATAAGGGAATAATTTATTTATTTGATAAACTAATTATTGGACAATAGTGATAGGATTAATTAAATTAGATTTAATTGATTTTGAGAGGAATAAGGATAACACAATTAAAGTCAATTAATCATGTTGATAGGCTTAAATTAATTAAATATTAATTTTAGGTGTATACATTTTGCCCCTATTTGATATAGCATCATGAAATGATGTTATATCAAAGAAGAATAAAACATAGTGTAAGAAAAGGATAAGGACTAGTAGCATGATGCCCCAGTTATGCGATGAAGAAAAGGATAAGGACTAGTAGCATGATGGCCTAGTTATGAGATGAAGAATAATGATGAGGAGTAAGGATGATGAGGAAGCAGTGGTATGCCCCTCGAGAGGACATGCGGGTTCAAAGAACATGGGTGTGCTCTCGAAAGGAATTAGAAGAATAAGTGATGAAAGAAGGAAGATAATGACAGAGGGAACTAGGATGGGTTGGAGTGTTGTGAATGAAATGAGACAAAGAAATGATAAATGGATTGGATTTCTTGTTGAGCAAGTATAGAGAGCAAACCTAGATTTAATATTGCCATGGATAGTCTACACTACTGATTATAAGAACCAGGATGATATGAAGATCCAAGGCATGGACTGACACTCAATCAAACAAGAATGCCTTGCACACAATCATGCAAGTGTTGATAAACACTAATGCAGGGTTGCCGGTTCATACAAGGAAGACCTTCAAACACACCATGCTATAAAAACTATGCCCCATTATACACCAGCCAAGACATACCCAGATATAGGATGATCAAAGCAGTCCTAAACAAGTATAGTCATGGGACACAAGATGAAAACAAAGCGAAAAGCTCAAGCATGCAAACAACATGCACATGACCAAGTAACATCTCTTGCCAAGAGTAGGACATGGATTTGGATAAATTGTCGGACTAGGGAAGGATACATCCCGATGGGCAAGGTGATGGATTGATTGATGGATGACAAAATTCAAGTTGGATGTGAAAGATCTATAGATGAGAGGATTTCCACTTGGATTTGATTTGCGTAGTATGGATGGGTGCTTTGATTAGACACAAGTCACTGTGAGCTCAGGTAGATGGGGAAATCTCAGTTTGATGGATTGGATAGGGTTAGAAGAAGGATAAATGATTAGATAGGATGAAAAGGGGGATGAATGATTGAATAGGATTGGATTGAGGATGAGATTAATGATTGGATTAGAAATCAGATAGGATGGGGTGGATTGGTGGATAGGATTTGATTGAATAGAACCAATGACAAGGGAGAACTAATGGGTGGGTAAGAGGATGGATGAATGGAAGAAGGGAGTTATTGTTTAGATAGGAGACATATGGATGGAGTGGATGGCTATGTATAAGATATGGAGGATTGGAGGGTAGGGTGATGGAGACCCAAGGACTATACTACAAAGGAGTGCAATGCCCCACACTAGAGGTAGTGGAATTAAGGATGTAATGAATGGTGTATAAAGATGTATGAGGTGGGAGGATAATGTGTAATGGATATGGATGGTAGAGGATTAAGGCTTGAATGCTCCAAAGCATGCATGCATATACATTGTTTTGCCTCTTATATGATCAAGATGAAAGATAGGAATGGATGATTTATTTTGATAGGATGAGGGATATGAGATGGAGGATATGGATAGGATAATCAAGATCAAAGATAGGAAAGGAGAATGGACTTATATATGATGTAGGTGGATGGGAGGATTGCATGGATGAAGCTTGCCCCCAACTGTAGAGTCCAATGGGATGAGGGGATTACACATGATGCTTGTTTGTCAAGTTTTTATCATGGCACTTACCCAAGGCACCACAAGAAGTGGTTTTCACCATTGGATGAAATGATTTTTCTTTACTTTTTTCTAATTTTTTTTTTGAATTTTTCTTGATTTTTTTATTTTGCATTTATTTTGCATTTTTTGGAATAGTTTGGGTGGAGAAGGATAAGGATGAGTGGATATGGAAGATAGTGGATGCATGAAAGAGGAAGCGAGGACTCAAGCATCTAGTTCCATAGATGGTATCCCTTGGTATTTTTTTTTGAAGTGGAGGTATGCTCATAAATGTTGGTAACAATAATTGGGGATATGAAATGGACAAGGGATGGAAGATAAGGATTTGGAAAGGATTGGACTAATGGAATGGGATTGTGAAAAGTGGATGGTGGATAATGGATGGGGTTTTGAAGAATTTGTGGAAGATCAACATTGGCACACACCTTGAAGGGTGCTGGAGAGTGTTTTGGATTAGATGGGGGATAGAGTGTGGATTTTGGGAATTGAGGACCCAAAATAGAAGAAGGGGATGATGGATTTGGGATGGTGGATTTTGCGACATAAGGACCCAAAATGGATTTTAAAGATGGAGGAGTGTTAGATGGAGGATTGGAGGACTTATGAATGGATGGAGCTTTTGAATTAGCAAGTTTGGATGCCAATTTTGATTTTTCTTTGGGATGCATTGCTTCTTTGGGAATCCACATAGTTTTTGATTTTTTCTTTTGGGGCCTTTGTGGCTTTTTTGATTTTTCTTTCTTTCAGATCACATTTTTCTTTTGAGCATGTCATTTTGAGGGGATATGTCGATCCTTTAATTTTTGTGGATTTTGAGCTTTATTATTTTTAGATTGGGCATCCAAATTGCTTCCAATAGCAATGGGATGGGTGCATGAGGATGAAGGATTGATGGATTTTATGGATGGGATGGTGGAAAGAGAGTGTTGGGAGGAATTCAAGGATGTGTTCCTTTGTGAATCTTGCTTAGGGATTATTTGAGGTGATGGAGTGGTGGATGGAGGGATGTAAGGACCCAATATAGATGGACGAGATGGAGGATTGAGCATCATAACATAGGGCCCAAAATGGATGGTAGGAATGAAAGGTTTAACTTTGGAACATAGGGGCCCAAAATGGATGTGGGAGATGAGGGATAACGAGATTTTGATTTGTATGAGGGAAATTTGGATTTAGGAGGAATAGAGGATGTATGAACATCTTGAGCATTATCTTGAGGACCCTTATTATTTCAGAAATAAGATGCGAGTCAGTTTTGAGGGGTATGAGATGTGGAAGGAAGATTAGGATCTTTAGATGGATTGGGATCATGACATGGAGATGAAGGGATACTTTGATCTTGACTAGGGAGGGTATCATGAGATGGAGTGGGAGGGGTTATTGGATCATGAGATGGAAGAGGATCATCCGATGATAGAAGAATCATATGATCATGAGAGAAAGTGGAGGGGATGGGATCATTAGATGGAGTGGAGGGAGATGCATCATGAGATGGAGAGGTTTCTATGCTAGCATGCTTTGGAACAAGATTTTGGCATATTTGGAGTTGTGGGGATTGTGTGATGGAGGAAGATATGGAAGCTTTGATGTGAGTAGATGGGGAAATGGGAGTATCATGAAGTGTGGAGGATTGGGATTTAATTTGAGGTGGAGGTGATTGGGGTGGATGGAGGACTTGAGGAGACTTGACCACTTTGCTTTGAGGTGAGGATTTTGTCTCCTTTGCTAGCATGTCTTGGATAAGATTATGGATGATGGATTTGGAGGATGTAGACACTATGGATTTTGGAGGATTAGGATTAGATGGAGGATTGGAATTGGATGGAGGATTAGGATAATGGATTGGTGAATTAGGATTAATGATTGGAGGAATATAGAGTAAAGAATTTGGATGGGGAGTAGAGGTAATGAATGCATTATTGAAGGATGGGGATTGGGATGTAGATGGGGGGGGGGAGATGGAGGTATACATATTGGATTAAAGGAGTATGTGGATGAGGGATAATATGGAGATATGGATGGGGAATAAGATGGAGATATGGATGGGGAATAAGATGGATTTCCCTTGTCGAGGGTAGAGGAAGGATAAGAGATATGGTATAGATTGGGATTGGGTGTATTGTGTTGAGATGGGATGGATGAAGGTATGATAGGCGAGCGAGAGATTATGGGATTAACTTGGTAGGCAGGTTCGCGAATTTCCATGAGCATCTTCTCATACCAAGCTTTGAAATTTTGGGTAGTCATGTTAAGAGTAAAGGATTAGATTGGAATTGGATGAATATATTTTGGAGGGGAAAGATTATGAAGATGATGTTAAATGAAGATGAGGATTAGGACCTAGCTTGGAATGATGATGGATTAGATTTGATTGGATTTGATTTGATTGGATTATTCCTTAGATTAGGACTTTATTTGATTGGATGATTGATTGATTTATTGATTGGATTGGATTGGATTGGATTGGATTGGATTGGATTAGTCCTTGGATTAGGACTTGGTTTGATTGAATTTGGATTGGATTGGATTGAATTGGATTATGAAGATGGATAGATTTAATTGATTGGAATTTTGGAGATTTGATTGGATTAGAGGAAGAATGAATATTAGTTGAGGAAGGATGATTGTTTGAATGGATGAAAGTGGATCGGGGATTGGAGAATTTCTTTGATAGATAGAAATGGATTAAAGATTTGATGATGACAAGATGGAATTTGGAAAGAGGGATGATTGATTGGTTGTGGGGGATTGACTTGGCAAGAGATGTCAAGTAAAGAAACACACAATGGTCAAAAGAAGTTAGACTCAAAAGACACTCATGCTCCTTCACAACATATCCTATGGCAAGAAAAGACAATAGTCAATGGATCCCAATTGGTTTCCTAGCTATGCTTACTCAGAGTGGATGCTTAGATTCTTTACCTCACTAGCTCCCCTCCATGACACTCACTTCTCCAGGGGAGCCAAGCATAAATTCCCATGAAAAATCCTCATGGCGAACTTTGTGTCTCTACTAAGGGCTGTAAAAATATGAGTGGCTTCAGAGGTCCGACCTCGTGCACCAATGACTAGAAAGTTTTTGGCCACTATGCACAAGGTGTTTAGTATGGCTTCCCGTTAGGATCTACCCTTTGCAGTTGTACAAGCACAATTGAGGCATATAGCCCAACGAAGCACCAAGAACTTAGTAGTCACACAAGCGTGATTGAGATCTCTAGGATCCTACTAAGCACCCAATGTGAGAGTGAACTCTCATATAGCCCCAACCATTGACCCTTTCATCATCAATGGCCTATTTATTATAGTGAGTTGGGAACCCCAGGTCCGGGTGTACTCACTTGGGTCATTCCCCTCTTACTTTCTCAAAGAGCAAGTTGGGAGGGCATGCCCGCTAAGGGTAAGAATGCAATCAAACAAGAAAAGGTTTGAGGGTTGGGATTTCTAATTGTCTATGCAGACAAGAGCATACTCTCCTACCTCTATGATTTTCTCAAAATACACAAGACAATCATTCATTTACCCTTTAATTAAATCTAGGTGCTTAGTTTAAAAAAAAGCACAATGTTTGGTTGGATCTCCTAGGCAACCTGCAAAATAGTGGATTAGTAGTTTTTCTATTTTTTTAAGGTCTTGGATGGTCGATTTAAACTTCAAAACTAAGAAAAAGGAAATTAGTACTCGCTGCACTACACATACATCACATGTACTGAAGTGCAGTCAGCCACACTGAAGCACCTATGCAGGCGCTGAAATGCCTGCATATGCGCTACAGTAAATAAAAATAATATAAAAAAAGACAAGTCAACATAGAGCCAATGGGAGTTTTATACTTGTTTGTCGTGTCGATCTGAATTGGTTGAGCCAAAATGCCTACGCTCGCGCTGAAATCCTGAAAACAGAGATCAGAAAGATTAGCAGGTAAAATTTTCAAAATTCAAATTTAAAAATTGAAATTTTGCTAAGGGCGGTAATTTTGGAAAAAAGTGGTCGTGTTGGTTAGAAATCGCTCACGTCGTAACACGTTTGCCCACACTGATGTGCCTACGCATGTGTTAAACAGATAGACATAGAGTAAAATTTTTAAAATTTAAAACAGAGCAGGATAAAATTAAATGTCGTAAAGCGGTCACGCTGATGCATTTGTGCTCGTGATGATGCACCTGCTCACGTGCCAAAATAGGTTTCTATCACGCCGAACCTAAGTCACTCGCATTGATTTGTAATCTCTCATGCTGTTCCAGAACCTATGTCTCACAACTCACAAAAAAGCCAAGAAAATATTAGTTTTTAGGGACGTAGGTCTCATCGGGCGTGTTAGAATGTCTCACAATAAATGGTTAATGCATGATTAATATTCAATAAAGCCAAAAACCATTTAAATGAGATATCAAGAAAGATTAAACAAGAAAATCATGAAAACAAGACAACATAAATGGAATACTCATGAAGCTACCATTGCATGTATCTCTTCCTTGTCCTCCTCACCCCCACAAACTTTGCTAGCTCCAAATTTTGACTAATGGAGAGTTGGAGAGGGATAGAGTGAATATG
This sequence comes from Cryptomeria japonica, assembly GCF_030272615.1. NCBI lineage: Eukaryota > Viridiplantae > Streptophyta > Pinopsida > Cupressales > Cupressaceae > Cryptomeria > Cryptomeria japonica. Next base: position 466,956,425 of record NC_081415.1, read on the forward strand.
GATTGCTCTCCTTGTGCTCAACAAGATTAATGGATTGATATTTGGATTGGATTGTAATAGATTGATGAGGATTTGGATTAGAAGAGGACGAGAGAAGAAATATGTAGCATGACAATGCATGAGAAGTGGATGATTTGTGAGGAGAATAAGCTCCAATTTATAGATTGGATGAGGCCAATGGAGGGCCAAGATTGATTTGATTATGAAGGGTTGAGATTGATTTTAGATAGAAGTCATGGATCAAGGGTGCCTTGGGAAAATAAACAAGAATATTAAATTCCTTGGGAAAAAGGGGGGAGAAATTTGAATTTCAAAATATGAGGAATTAAAAATTCCAAAATAAGGATGCAATGAGGGATTCAAAGAAATTTGAATTTCTTTGAGAGACTCAATGTTTTTTATTAAGGTAAAAATAGGTTTTGAAGGGGCCCCGAAACCCTTTACAAACGAAACTTAGCAGATAAAGCAAAAAGAGACAAAAAGGGACAAACTAATAAAAAGGCAACAAAAAACCATAGAAAACCGGCTAAAGCCCCACAAAGCCAGCAAAACTAGCCAGACCCAAGAGAAGAAACTAATTGATTTTTTTTAGGGCATTAGCCAAGGTGTTGCTAATCCCATGCAGTTCTTTGACATTTTCCCTAAGATTAGGGATATCCTTAGTAGAAGCAGCCACAACTTTCTTGACACTTGCCCTGGTCCTCTTAGCATCACCAACTAGAGTAGCTTCACCACTGCCAATCTGGGTAGTATCTTCATCCATGTCAAGGTCCACCACCGGTTTAGGAGAACTGGAATTATCAAAGACCTTAGAAATATCCTCCAAGTTTTTAGTGACTGTTGACAGGATATTCTAGATAATACCCAGCAAATTGTTCATTTCCACACTCCCTTCTTCCAATGATTTAACCTTCTCCTCCATATCCTGCTTCCATTCTGATCCCTATCGTCATCCTTCCTCTTCTTGTCTGTTTGTTTCCCATTTTTTTCTAGGTTCTTCAAGAGTTCATGGGTCCATCTTTCATAATCCAATCTCGCCTCACTGAGTTTTCTAAGGTTATCCAGGATTAACCCTTTACCCGCACTTTCCTTATCCTCACTTAAACTATCCTTAGTCATATCCTTCTCAAGATCCTTGTTCTCCTCCCTCTCATAATTCACATATTTTTCCTCATTATCCTTGTACTCCACATCCTCCATAGGGTGGCTGTTGTCCTTGCCAGGGCATTCATTGTGGATAGGGCTTTCATTGTTGGACTCATTATCACCACCTTCTTCCTCAAAACCCACCTCCTCATCTTTCCAGCTGTCTTCACCATCAAAATCATCCATATCCATTTTGCTGCCTTCTTTTCCTTTGAGAGACTCAATGTTGATGTGACATGAGTGGGAATTAAAAATTGAGAGATAATGATAAGCATGATTATGAGAGATTCTAGAAGGATTAATTAGGCTAATGGGATTAGGAAAAGTGATTTGCAGAAATCACATGACTAGGTTAATTAATTAAAATTAATTAATTGAGTGGGTTTAGAGGAAAATTTATTGGAGGGAACTTTAGAAGAATAAGGGAATAATTAATTTATTTGATAAATTAATTATTGGACAATAGTAACAGGATTAAATAAATTAGATTTAATTGATTTTGAGAGGAATAAGGATAACACAATTAAAGTCAATTAATCATGTTGATAGGCTTAAATTAATTAAATATTAATTTTAGGTGTCTACAATGTCATTTTTGCTCTTGGTTCATTGAGATTTTGTGCATTAAGAATATTACATCTTAGTTTATTGCACATTAATCATGATTAGTTTAATTCATTTAGCTCAATATTCATTCATCTAGCTCAATCTTGTATATCTAGCTTAATCTTGCATCCATTTAGCTCAATTTTGTGCTCATATAGATTAAATCCTTCATTTAGGTGTTGTCTAGTCACTGGTGTTGCATATCTGAGAGTAAGACTAAAACTCACATCTACTAGAAGGAAATAGGTCACTTTGTAATGGTTTTATTATTCACTAATTATTGATTTACTAACCATGCATCTAATGACTTAATTGAAGTGTTGTGTATTCAAATATAGATATAGGTCCACTTTTCACACACACATTTTTGGAGCCCACCATGGGGCAAAAAACTACAATTTTTGGCCTTACAATCATTTCCTTTTATTCTCCAGATTTTGTCTATACAATCTTTGCAAACTGTCATACGAGCTTTTGCATCACATAGTACGAGTTCTGAGTTTTGTTGTACAGATATGTGGGAATACTTGTACGGTATTCTGCTTCTATCATTTTATTGAGTATTTACTCATTTGGTTTGTTGAGAATACTCATCTGGTTTTGTGATAATTATCGTACAAATTTTTTATTTCTTGTTTAAGAAAAATTATACTTTTTAGAGTTTTTCTTGAATTGGATTTGATTTACTAATGCTAACCCTGATTTGTCTTCTATCTGTTTGAGAGATTTTCACAGCCTAATTGGTTTTTACAGAACACTTGTCAAAGAATCCATCAATCAAACTTACGTTTGTCAAAGAATCCGTTGATAAAAAACAACATTACTACTGATGCATTGTTTTTGTAGGTTGCCTTAGGAGAATCAACTAAACATTGTGTATTCTTTAATTCATTTCTAGGCATTTAAATTACGATATGGTTAATGAACAAACCTTCTTTTCATGTTTGAGAAGAGTCTGAAAGGTAGGAGAGTATGCTCTTGTCTACACAAACAATCAGAAATCCAAACCCTTGAAGCTTTTCTAGTTTTGAGATTTGTGTTCCTTTAGAGGGCCTATCATAGTGGGAAAAAGTAATCACCCTATGAGAATGACCCAAGTGAGTATAGCTAAACCCAAGCATTCCAACTCACTATAATAAATAGGCCTTTTGGGATTAAAGTCTCAGGGGATGAGATTATTTGAGTTTTCTCTTTGAGATCTCTCATATCGGGCATTTTGTAGGGCCTCGTAGTCTCAATCATGGTTGTGTGACTACATCTTGTTTTGGTACCTTGTTGGGATATAGGCCTCAATCATGCTTGAGCAACTTCAAGGGGTAATTTCAAATGGAAATCCTTACTACAAAATTTAAAATAGCAGCTACCTGGTTCACCTCTGAAAGGGGGATAATTTTTGTGTAAGAGAGATGGTAACTCTCCCAAGATATTTGCCATTTCATGCCCCCATTAGCGTTTGGAGTAGGCTAATACAACATTGAGAATCCATTGCGTGAGACTCAATGATTATATTTTGATTATCTATTGGGTGTGTACCTAAGTCTACAAGTAAAGGTTTTCTCTCTCAGCCAACTTCCTTAGAATAAGAGTGTTATGTTTAAAGTCACTTTGGATCTTGCGTGTTTGCTGTGTTTTTGTCCGGAAAACTGAAAACTGAAACTTTGAAACGGGAAAACAATAAAAAATGTCAAAAACATCGAAAACATCAAAAACATAAAAAACTCAATGGTCAAAACTCTATCTTTGTCAGAAAATTGTCCCTGTCCGGTCTTGTTTCATACAAGTCTTCTACTTTGTCATCCCGGTCTATGGGAATTATCGTCTAGTTAACATCAAACTATTGTACGAGTCTTAACATAGGGTTTATCTTTGTGAGTTTGTCATACTACCTAGTGGGAATTATCATCTGGTTAACTGTCAACTGTTGTATGATTCATCATCATCTTTACTAGTTTGTTGTCTGAGAAGCATTAAATTGTCATATGAAAATAGGCAACAACTCGTACAAATTTACTAGTTTGTCATTTGGAAGTCCTTAAACTATCATCTGATAAGAAATCTTCTATCGTACGAGCCTCTAATCCTATCAGTCTAGAAGCCTGTATTTTTTGCATACTTTTCCAAATCTATCATACTTGCCTAATCACTCTACAATGAGTGTATATCTGGTCATTTTAATCTTGAGTATACACAATCTTGATAGTGTACCCCTGTCATTGTGTTACACGACTTTATCGATTATATCTCAGCTAGTTCAATCAAACCCTCTTCAATCTGATCAATTTGGTCTCCTTAGATCACGTCTTATACAAGAAAGATCATTCCTGAAACCAGACTTAGTCTTCATCTCCTTAATCAAACCTTAAGCAAACAACTAGCTCCGATTTAATCTTGACTTTTGTATCACTTCTAGCTCTTGGTCACGTCGATTGTAAATGCCTGTTTGAACTAGAAGCTCTTCTAAAAATTCTGATGAAAATAAGAAGCCCATGGCTACCTTGGCCCGACAAATTCAAGATATCAAGAGATAAATATATGACATTCAAGCCCAATAAAAATATTCAATGACACCTCTTGAGATAAAAGTTCATGATACCAAGAACACCAGACTTCAAGAAATGCTAAAACAATTATATAAGGTGGAACAAAAAGTAATTGAAAATCAAAAGCTAAATCTCATACAAGATCACAAGACATCTTCACTAAGACAAAAAGACATCTATCCCCTAGATAGACAATTTACACCTTTGGGGAAATCTATGGAGTCAACTTTCGAAGAGCTGCTTGAGCACAATCTTATCATATTGGCTAACAAAACCACATGGGGATGTGAAATTTTGAGTAATTATTGTGGATATCATAGGCATAACAAAAATAAGACTTCAATGTGCATAGAATTAAAACATATAATTGAAGACCTCTTTGATGATGGTGTTATTGAAATTTAAGATCCTAAAAATTCACATAGGGAGGAACTAGATGTCATTACCAAGCATGATCAAAATTACGAACCTATGTCTAGAAATGGCCCACATGTAGCTTCCATCTCTTCCATGACACCTCCATCTCTTAAGGATTCTCAACAACAATCCATACCATATCCCTCAAATAATGAACCTAATGATGAAACTTATCATGATGACCCTCAAGGGCTATCTCAAGGGCCAACCCATCCAATGGTTGAAAAAGATCATATCTCCCTAGAATCCCATGATGATTCCCTTATACCTTTCCATCTCTTCCAAGATGATCCCCTTCCATCTCAAGAGAAAAGCATCCTTCCAAATCCCATTCCTAATCCACTTCCTAAGCAAGATCAGGATACCTTTTCCACCTTTTCAAACGATCCTATTCAAAATGAAGAGTCAAACACCCTTCCTACTATATCCAATGGTCCTCTTCCATGTTAAGATCAAAGTATCTCTTCATCTCCTTGTCATAATCCTCCATGTTCACCTCATGGATCCATCATGCCTACAAAGCCCTCTCATGATCCTATCATTCCTTACATTCCTCCTTCATCTCATAATGGACTCGTGTCTTCTTCCAAAGAAAAGTGTATCCTACAAGTCAAGATATTTATAAAAGAAAAGGGGTAGATCTTCACAAGCAAGAACCTCTCCATATTAAAGAAAATATTAAGGGTTATGGCCTCAGTGACATTCCTCAAGATGTCGATATCCCTACTAAACCAAAATTGAAATACATGCCTTCCCCTTCATCTTTTCCATCCATTTTAGGACCCTATATCCTTCCATCCCTTATGCAGGATCAACAAAGGCATACATCTTCACGCACCTTCCATCCATCTAAAAGGAAACATAGTCTCAATGAGCAAAACAAATAAACATGAAAAATTATATAGGTTCCTAAGGAACTTGTAGAGGTGATGCGCTCCAAGGAACTACACAAGCATGTAAAAAAAAAAAACCACGTGGATCCCTAAGAAACTCCTTGAATCACATCAGCCTACCGAAAAATCAAAATTGGAATCCAAAGTTGTTGTTCCTCCATCCAAAATTTCCAAATCTATTTCTCCATCACCTCCTTCATCCATTTTGGATCCTTATGTCCCAAAATCCCTAGTTGTGCCTCCATCCAAATCTCAAAATTTGAGAACCACTTTTCCTTCACCACATCACCATCCATCACAATGTGTGCCAATGATGATCCTGCAAACATTTCCATTCACTCATTCACCAACCTTTTGATATCTAATCCATTATCCAACACCTCTTTTTCACCCTTCCATCCCCCTTATCCAATCCTTTGCATAAGACTTTACCCTAGTTTCATCACAAAATCCAAAAACTAAGGAAATCAACATTTGAGATGTTGAACATGTACACTTAGCTAAGTCCTTATATCCTATTGGAAAAGACATCTTTATCCAATTCTTGAAAAAAATACCAATGAACTACCTACACAAAACTCCCCGACCCTATGAACAACATGCACCTTAAATGATACTATATCTAATAGCTGGGTTAGTTTCGGTTTTGCTTTTGTAATGCATATCATTTTATTCAAAGCATTGCATCACATACAATTTCTTTTTTAAATGCATCACATTCATAAAATTTCTGCATTTGGATCTAGCAACATTAATAAAACAAGGCAACTGTCCAAGTTTATCATTTGTTTGCATTCAAGACAAACAAGGGTCATCTATGTTATGCCCTGCATACCTAACCCCATTAGTTTCCTTGTGTTGAAAATCTGGGTCCCTCTTTTTGCTTTCTGTTGCTTTGTTTTTGTGGTTTTGCTTGGAAACCTCAGAACCTCAAAGTTCCAAGGTCTCCTTTGTTTGTTTTTGCTTTGTCCTACCCTAGAACCCTAGAGTCCCTAGCTGTAGGTGTTTATTTGTTGGTGCACAACCTCAGAACCACAGAGTTCAGAGGTCTCCTTTGTTTGTTTTGCTTTGTCCTACCCTAGAACCCTAGAGTCTCGAGGTAGGTGTTTATTTGTTAGTGCACAACCTTGGAACCCCATATCCCTAGAGTTTCAAAGTTAAGCCTTGTCCTTTTCCTTTTGAAGCCTGAAAACTTTGGAGTCCCAAAGTTTGGAGTTCTTCATGTCTTTTTTTGTCTATCAACCTCAGAACCTCAGAGTCTTGAGGTGTTTTGTGTCTTTTTTTACCTCAGAAATCTGGAGCCCTAGAGTTCCAAGGTGAATTTGGTTGTCTTTTGTTTACAACCCCAGAACCCCGGAGTCCCGAGGTCTTGTTTAAGGTGACCATACAGATGAAGTTTGGGGGGTATAAATAAGAGGAAAGAACTAAGTTCATTTGTGCACTCAAGTTTCTCAGAGCTCCTAGCTGCGACCCCTCAACTTCACACCCCCATGTTGTTGAGTGTCTTGCGTGCTTTTCTCACCAGATTGGTGAATTTTTTCTCCCTCCTTGTGATTTCGTGATTAGATCTTGTTGTTTTTAGTTTTCTTGTTTAGATTTTCATCTAGGGTTTTTCATGTTTTCATGTTTTTCCGTGTGCCCCAGTTTTCTTCACCCTAGAACCCCGGACTCTCAGAGTTATGGGAAAGGTAGTGTTATTCACCTCGAAACCCTAGAGCCCTAGAGTCCCAAGGTTGGTTCCTTCAGTCATGCCTTTTCACCCTGGAACTTCAGAATGAAGTTCTGCATTAGCTCATAATTTTTGGAGAGAAACACCCCCGACCTCGGAACCCCAGAGTCTCGAGGTCCTTTTACAGGGCCATTGCTTTAACCCCAGAACCCCGGATCCTCAAAGTTCTGAAGTATTTTCTTGATGCCTTGTTGATATACCCCTGGACCTCAGAACCCCGAGGTCCCAAAGTTAACCTACCTCGGAACCCCAGAGTTCCAGACTCCATTTGCTTCATCCATCCTGGAACCTTAGAACCTCAGAGTTTTGGAATCTTTTTAGTTTTTCCACCCCGGAACCCCGAAGTTCCAGACTCCATTTTCTTCATTCATCATGGAACCTCAGAACCTCAAATTTTTGGAATCTTTTCAGTTTGTCCACCCCGGAACCTCGGAGTTCCGGAGTTCTGGAGTTTGTTTTCAAACCCATCCACCCCGGAAACCCAGAGTTTCAGGGTCACTTGTTATAAGGAAGTTATCCACCCCGAAACTTCGGAACCCCGAAGTCCTGAGGTGGATGATGTTATTAAGTTTTTAATCTATGTAGTGGATTAATTCTTGATTCTTTCTTGTAGATCAAAGTGTTTAGATGGACCCAAATTCTAGCAAGAGAGGTAAGGAGATAGACAAAAATTTTATGACAATGAAATACCAATATCAAGGGCAGGTGTATGCTTTGAAGCTAGATGATTAGATCAAATGGGTTACAAACACAGAAGTTGGGCACATTGAAATAGAGGACATTAAGACACAATTGGGGTGATCAAGACTAGAGGCTCCATTGAGAAGGATTAAGAGATTAGGCCTTGTGGAGGCAACCATCTTCCCACAGTGAGTCCAAGCTCCTAATTTTATCATGATTGTGACACAGTTTTACAATGCAGATATAAGAAAATGCACAGATGCTCAAGGTAGGACGGTAATTGACTTGTTTGCAAGCATGCTAGGATTTATGTTTGGCATCCCAACAAGAGATGAAGTATTCCTAACCATTGAAGAAGAATCCCTCGGGGTATGTAATAGTAATATTGTTTTAAATAAGAGGCATATGAATGAGAACTAGCTAGTGGAGGAGAGAAAAACATGGCTAAAAGCCATAGATATGTTGAGGGTGGACTTTAAGGAACCATAGAGAGATTTGTTCATCATGCTAAGAAAACCCTTTGGTAAGCTAGATTGCAGGCATTTCCATCCCTGAATGTTCCAACTCATGACCACCATCCTTATAGGGAAGTAGTACTTTGACTAGGCCCAAATCCTCTTCGACAACATCCATAAATAGATGATGGAAGTACAACAAATGGAGAAGTTATTTTTCACTTCCTATGTTGTTTGGGTGGCTTCCCAAGCAAGTAAGTTCCCAAGATTATAGGTGGAAGGCCAGCTGGGAGTGAGGAAGGGTAGAAGAAAGTTTGGGAGTATTACTCACAACTCCCTCTCGATAATGCAAAGGTTTACTTTAAGAGAATCAACGATGCCTTCCTCTTCCCTCTTATCATCAAACTCATAGGTGATATAGGATACAAAATAAGACCTAAAGCAATGACAATCATCCAAGAATGGGCATACTGGTTCATTCAAAACCAACGTTCTACGTACATCAGGGTTAGTGGGTTCATAGGGAACCCAATGCTATTGCCATGATATTGTAATGATCACATCATTTTGTTAGAGTGTCAGGCAACTTCTTGGCCTCTAATCCCTATTGTCATCAAAACACAAGGCAAGGATAGACTTCTCAGTTTCCATTGGATATTTTCTTGTTCAAAAATTCAGGTAGCAAAGACGGCAGAGCAGGAGCTCCAAGATTTAAACCTTAAAGAATTTGATTATGCAAGGGAGTGTTATGATCCCTATGGAAAACTCAAACAAACCATGCCTAAGGCATATGAAGGGCACAAGCCTAGATTAGAGGACTTTTGGGCCAACCTCCAAGACAATTTTAAGGTGAGAGAAAAGAATTATTATAGATTGTCAGTGTCACAAATCAGGGACTTTGAAATAGAAACCAATCTCCCCAAAGAGATAAGGGATGATGGAGAACTATTAGACTCCACATATAAAGAACAAGAAATTGACAATAATCCTCTCTCCTATAAGGTGGTTGGTGCAAGAAGATATGAATATAGACCGAGTAACCCAAATAGTTATAAATAGAACTAGATAGTGGGTCAGTTTGAGGGTTAGACCAAGAACTTTAAAAGGGAAGTAGAAGGAATCCACCTCAGGTGTGCCCCAATCAAGGGGTTATAAGGAGTATGCTCACAAAAAAGATCTAGTTTAAGGAAGAATACATCCACTGACCTGGATGAAGAAGTTGAGCCTGAATAAAGCACCGATGAATTATTGAAGAAGATTCACGTGCAAATGAGAAAATTAAAATTATTGAAAAAGGCTGCTGACTTTGGACTGAGAGAAGGGATGGGTGCGGTGCCACTAGCAGAGGTTCTTCCAATAAGAACCACAATTGGAAAAACTCCAGGGGAAGGTGCTCAGGAGGAAGAAAAACAAGGAAAAGTAGATGAAGGTGCACCCACTCAACCTCCATCAACAACTATAGCATAGGCCCCAGTTACCAGTGCCCCTATGCCACCACTAGTTGATACAACTACAATTCCTCCAAGGACACAGGCATTTAGGCCTACCACTAAAACTGTATTTGTCCAAAATATTGAAACAGACTCTGACCAAGAGGAGGAAGAGTCTAGGGGACAATGGTTGCTTGGAGGGGAGAAAGAACAAAATGAGGCTGAAGATTTGTTGAATGAAAGATTAATTCTAACCCCTCAGGACCAAGAAGATCTCCTTAAATATATAGCTACTGAGAAAAATATGTGAGAAACATATAAGGAGGGAAGGACATTTGGAGAAGAAGTCAATGATAGGTTGGGAGAGTTACATAAGAAGCAACAACTGGATGTTGATATCACTATCCAAACTAATCTAGCTCACCAAATTGTTTTACCTCAAGGTCCTAAGTACACAAAAGCATAAGAGAAAGGCAAAGCAGAGGAAGAGTTGAATATGGACATTGTGACCACTAACATAGTACCACACAAAGGTGATAAGGACAAAGATGTGCCACAATGGTTAGAGTTCACCTTCAAATGAAAGAAGTGTTACCAAAGGTTACACTACAATAGGTAATCACGAAGGAACCAAGGAAAGTTAAGAAGCCCAAGACTATGTATCATTTGTCAAGAACTAGTTCTGGTGGAGTGGTTGCGGATGTAGTAGTTCCATTGCAAGAAGAAGGTCAAAGTTCCCCAAATTACCAAGTATCTCAGGTAAAATTGGGTAAGAAGACGAAGTGGGGGGAGTTAGATACTTTGGAACTGGCTACCAGTGTTGTCCGGGGATGAATGGAGAAGGAATACACCTCTCATGCAGAGGTCAAAGCATATCTAGAGCAGTACAAGCAACTACTAGTAGAAATGGGAAAGCCTTTAGATACTTGCAGAAATGATAATCTACCTTCAACCTCATCACTCCTAGAGGGAGAGGTAAAAGAATTGTTGGAGGTAAGACAGGTAGATGCCACAACAAAATCATGGGCCCAGATAAATGCCTTGAAAATCAGACTATTTTTTGTAAAATACCATGGAGTACAAGGAGACAGTACAGGTGGGAGGAGCATTAGCTTCTTGCTCTCAGAAATGGAAATTGAAGTTCCATATGTTCAGCAAATAGTTTTGAGTATTAAGTAAGGTTTTGCACCTAGGGGAGGAAGTAATCATAGAGGAGGACCTCCAGGGTGGAGACAGTTGTAAGAATTTGTAGTCTCATACATACATTTTGGAGTTGAAGATGGAAATGCTTCAACAATATGTGAAGGATATAGCTGACATTCGAGTTCCCCTCCTCAAGGTGGTATTAAATATGAAGATTTTGTAACACAATTACTCAGAGTTTTTGGGCTAGAGATAAATGATACAGGAGTTATGGAAGAAGAGAAAGTACTCAACCAGTGAGATGCATATGAGCCCCGAAATTTGGCACCTCCAACTGATTTCATCGTTACATTAATGGATAGATATACTTATTTAATTACACAATGTTAAGAGGCTGCTGAAACAGTAGGGGAGTTGGAGAAGAAAAGAAAGAATGGAGAAGAGGTTTAAAAAAAGTATAAATTCATAATCAAGCATTTTGCTTATCCTCCTACTGAGGTAGTTGCTTGCATCATTAACAATTATAAGTCCTATAAAAAGAAGTAGAAAATAAACACATAGTTACTAAAGATAGCAGGACTTTTGAGGAGAGATTTTGCATGACTTCCCCACTAGTACTCTGACTGCATCTCCAACTCATGTTCCAGTTTTGAACAAAATTATGCATGACTACAAAAGCCCAGTTCATACAACATGCTCTTCATAGTGTTCACCTAACCTCTATTTCATAGTAGTTAACTGGAGTCTAGAGGCAAAAACTTGCAAGTTAACTTCGACTCCTAGCTTTTGAGTTCTTAATTTAGATTAGGTTTATTTCCTAAGAAGTAGGGAAAAAAAATCTATAAATTGAGGAGTTTGTGAGGCCTCACCTCGACTCAGTCTGACACTTCAGTGATTTTTATATTGAGACAATTATGGATACTTTATTTGATGCATTTTGGAATTTAGAACTTATATGATTTCAAGATTTGCATAACATTGCTATATATTGACGATTTATTTATATGCTATATGAGATAGAACACTACATGATTTTTGAATAAGATGAAATTGCAGTGATAAATGTCATTATTGATTTTGCAGGACTTTACTATGATAATAGAATTATGATGTATGTTTAAGTTTATGAGAATTGGGATGAATTGCTTATGTGAAATGGCTTGGATAAAAGATGTATTTAATTTGTTCAGATGTAAATTGTATGCAAGTGATGATGTGTATTATTATTCCTTTGAATTATATTATATGTGGATATTTGAAAGTACTAATGTGTAAATTGAGATGCGCGGGAAGTTATCCATGTGACCATGGAAATTTACGGAGAACCGAACCTAGACTTATGTATGTTCGTAAGCCAGGGTTGTCTATTTGGAGAGACAACACCCTGTTTGTGTTGTATTTTATTCGTAATAGTATATGTTGCATGTGTGTTAAGTGTATTTAATTTACTTGTGTAAAATCCACAAGAGACGATTTCATGTTTTAAAATTGTAAAAGTGTTTTCTTTGTGTCACTTGACACGTGTGGATTTAAGTTTAAATTTTATATTTGTCTCTTGGTGGGAAAGTGTTCAACTATAGTTTTTTTCAATTAATGTAACGTGATGTCATAAATACCTTGGGTAAAGAATCTTTGGTGTGGTCAACATAGGTTTGACCCGAAAATAAACTTCAGAGGGGTTTAAAATGGGTTAAATGAACACCTAGGGGTAGTTTAATAGGGTTTCCTAAAGCCCATAAGGTATACCTAAGGGTGAGGGGTAATTTTAGGCAAGTTTCTACTCCTAAGTGACCTTTTTGACACTCTAAAATTTGACTTTTCTGAGTTGTACGAAAATTGAAATTAGAAGATTGAACCTAGTTGTAAACTTTCCTTTTCAAATGAGAGTTCTCTTTCCCATTCTTTCTTACCTTCCTCTTTAGTTTTTAGAAATTTGTGAGAACTGAGAGAATGAGCTTCTTAAGCAAGAATTTGAAAATTTGAGGGTAATCACCCACTCTCCATTTTTGGAGACAAGAGAAATTTTGAAAAGAATAGAATAGATTGGAATAGTAAAATTTGGCTAAGGGTAGAAGGAGAAGATCTGTGGAATTGGGCAGCTCTTCCTCAACCATACTAACCTACCTTTGGGCAGATTAAGGCTGGTTACATTCTTCTTAAAATGACTTCTTTTTGCATGTGTTTGAAAGTATGTTGGTGTAAGAAATCTGTTTCTTTGTATGTTCTGTTTGGGTATTTCATTTGGTATTTGTATTTTGTTTTGTAAATGTTTTGGGAGTCTTCAAGACCTCTTACTCTTGGGAGAGAGGAGGATCTTGTGGGTGGTAGCAGTGACAACCCTCGAGTGAGAGACTCTCATTTTGAGAACAATCACAAGGGATTTTTGTGTGACCCTTGCTGCATGGCCTGTTTGTGCAATGGGGGTCATAAGGAGGGATATAAGGCTAGAATGTCTTGGGGGGCATAAGGAATAAGGGGTTGAAATTCTTGATGTATTTGTTGTGCCATGAGGTGGCTACATGTTTTCCATACTTGCAGTTCTCCTCAGGGTATTGGTCCACTACCACCCTTAAAAAGGTCATCACCAAAGTGTGGTGCAGTGTAGCCAGGATGGGAGTGTGTTTGAAATTTGTGTGTATTCTATCTTCTATGTGTTTGCATGCTTGTTTCCTATCTAGGATTTGGTTCTCTGAGCTCGGGGGTGGCTACCAGTTAGCCTAGGCTAGGAGGTGAGCACTCCATGGTCATAGTTGTGATTTAATATGTAGGATTGTCGGGAAAAAATAATAGGACAAGTGGAAAGTTGCAGGAGTTATTGTTGCAGAAATTTATTTGTAGTTGTATTCATTAGTTTTAAAAGGAGAAATATACCCTCATTCATTGGAATGAGAGGCTAATTGTAAATTAGAAATAAAGACATGAGGTTTAGTTATTTGTTATTTAGATAAAGAAACATCTTGTAAATTTTGCAGAATGAAATAAGCTAAATATACTCTTCTTTCTATTTGAAAATAAATGCTTTTGAATTGCATGCAATAGCCCATTGAAAAATAAAAATCATTTTTATTTGATTATGTGTTTTCCTTTTTATCTGTGAATTTGTCTTCATTTTAATTGCAGAAAATATGAGTTGTAGTTGTTGCTAGATTTTAATAAAAATATTATTTTATCTATTTAGTTGTTGTAGTAATTGCAGAATCAGCAAATGTATTTATTGCAGAAAAGAATTATGTATTCCTAAATTAGTATTTCCAAAGTTAAAAAAAAAAGTATATCTGATGTGTTATGATAAATAGATTAGCAGGAAATTTATTTCATTCTTAAACATTTAAAATAAAATAAAATAGGAAAGGCATAAACTAGATTTGCATGCATATTGTAGATTGAAAATAAATTATATATTTTTGTTTTTTTGTAAAAGCAATATAGTACAATAAAGTTCTGGAAATTATTCTTTCATTTATTTCAGAAAGCTAGTAACGAAATAGGTATTTCACCTAGTTAATATAAAATCTTAACTTGTTTAAATTGCTGTTTAAAATTAGTTTATTTCAGTCAGTTACTGTATGTAGAAGATAAATTCAAGTTTAATATAGTTCATCTATGTTTTAGCAATAAAGTATTTGGGGTTTTAAAAGCAAAAAAAAAAATAATACTCTTGCTATGAGTGATCTAGAAAAGTATTAAATCATTTATATTTTTCTATCTAAAATTGGAATAATGGTCACCAGAATACAAATAGGGTATTTATTTTTGCATGTATATAAAAATGCTATGAAAATATTTATTTATTTTTATATATATATATATATGAAAATATATATATATATATATATATATATATATATTTTCATATATATATATATGTATATATATATACATAAATATATAAATATCTAACGAAATATATATATGTGTATATATATATATAAATATATATACATATTTATATATATATATAAATATATATAAATATTTTTTTATAAAAAAAAAAAAACATTTAATAAATTTTATTTCATTTAAATGAAACAAAAAAAAAATAATAAAATTTATATTTTTTTTGTTTTTGAAAAGGGAGAGGGAAGGGCCAAGTAGGGCACACAGTCCCTGTGCGGGCCGCAACCAACACAGAGGTCATAGCCTCTGTACGGGCCGCGGAACCCACAAGGCCTATGACTCCCTGTGTGGGCCGCGTCCGTGCCAGTGGCTGCAGCCACTGTGCGGGCCGTGACACACATAGTGGCCAAGGCCGCTGTGTGGGCCGCGACCCCCACAGTGGGTCGTCCCACACAGCGGTGCCACCCTCCGCCGCTACCAGTTCAGCCGCCTATCCCACTTTTGGGCCACCTCACCCACATTCGGCCACCATTGTTCAAATCACCAACCCTACACAAAAACCACTGTAACACAAAAAAATAATATGATGAAACCCTAGTCCGGTTAGGGCTAGGGTAAATAAGAAAAGAGTAAATAAAAAAAAAAACTAATAAGGGACTATTTTATAGATTATAATAAGGGTTAGGGTTTGCATGGGTAAACCCATTTACATTTTAAAATATATTAATATTATATTTATATAATATTAATTATATTTACATATAGGTATGGTGGAATTATTTAATTTTAATTTTCAAAGAGAATTGAAATGCTATGAATCCAATTATAATGAATTAATATCAGACTTTAAATTTAAATAAGTTGACTTGTTTAAATATTAGTGAAGTCCATATTTATTTTAAATTTAAATTTATTGAGAAGTCCATGAACTGATTATTAATGAAATTAATATTTATTTCTAACTTAAATAGGTTTAGGTATTCATGAAATAAATATTAATAAAGTTATTATTTGTTTAAAATTTGAATAGCTTGAATATTTATGAATTGAATATTATGAAATTGATATTTAATTATAAAATTAATTAGATTGAGCGACAATAAGCTAGTCTATTTTAATCCGTAGTGAATCTTAACTTAATTCATGTTATTTAAGTTAGTAGATGAAGATTATTTTAAACATAGTTAAAACCAAAACTACTTAGTGCATTTCATGTTAGCGAACTTAATGTTAATTAGTTGATATTTAAAAAAAAAATCATTCCATTTTTGCCCTAAATTTTGGGCATGACAGAGTTTGATTCATTTTTAAGGGTCCACAAATTAATGATTTGAGGCCCACTTAGAAATTTCAGATTATTTTTTCAGATTTTTATGAACTTGAGCTATTTTTGTTACACATTCTTTTAAATTAATACAAGAAGCAACTTATAAGTTGCCTAATCTATGCATATGTTCAATGAGTTTGTTCTTTTTAATTCGATAATGTCTATTGTTTGAAATTAGCAATGTGTTCTGATCTTTCATTTATTGCTTTATGACTCATGCTACACATGCAAGTGGTGTATGAGAATTACAACAATGGGAAACATTGTGGTGATATTTTGTCCACAAGTTTGTAAGGTTGCTGACTTTGTAGGTTTACTGGAGGTCCATTATTGAATGCCGATTTAGAGAATATTTGATGATATTTGGATTGCAAGGTACTAATTAAGTAGTTCGTTAAGTTGTCATTGAATTAGTTTCATTGTTATTTTCTTATTTCCCTATCTCTTGCAATTTATTTCCATAAGAATCTTAAAATCATAAAAATACAAAAAAAAAGGAAGTTAAGTTATTAACGATTAGTGGGATTTAGTTTTAACCAGCATGCCCCTTAATAGGTACAAACACATCAACCATTAAGCTACCCATCACCATTGAGACCTGACTATAGAGACCTTGGAGTGATTAGTTCCCTAGAACTTATTACTTTTTAGGAGAGGTGGTGAGTGTTCGCATTGACTACCTGACTGTTGGTGAGTGTGTCAAAACAATCATCAAAATCTCCTTTCTTAGATATTCAGACATGAAGTCTTTGATATCCTAGGTCATTCATTTTCAACATCACTGTATGACGACACTTTACTTATGGCTGGGTAGTGATTTCAGTATTTGAGACTTGACCCAGAATCTATCAATTTTTATATCTCAAACAAATAAAATCTCTAATTCATTCTATACACCTAGTTGATCATATGGCTAGTGAAAAATCTAAAATTCTACTTCAGCGCCGTTGTAATTGTCACACCCAAGTAGGTTTCACTATTTACAAGTCAAGGAAAGAAAAAGGGAAAAGAAAAAAGTGCTAGGCCAAATACTCATCTCAAGGTAACAGAGAAATGATATAAAATTGAAATATCACACATAAAAGTGCAACAAAAATCTTGACTATGGGAACATACGAGTAACTCCATCGGGGCTATGAACTCCTGCTAGCAATGGAGCAATATATGAGAAATTACTATTTATAACCTCATCGATGCTCTAAAAGCTTGCTGGTAGTGAGGCTCTATGCAAGATGCTTTTGAAGCTAGAATAATCCATGTAGCTAGTCATATAGGATGCTAAGGATCTTTAGTGAACACAAGAGTGAGAATTAACTCATTTGCACTGACATAGGTAAAACAAGATCAAAGTTTCAAGAGTCAATGGGGAAGTTTTCCGCATCTCCATTTGTGAATCCTAGTCACCAAGTGTGTTAATTTGGATGTTCCAAGGGACCTTAAGGATCAATTGACCGCTTATCTATGAAATATTTTGTAGCTCCAATTCAATTGGTGTATTAAATGCTAAACAAACATAGTCATTCTTGTTCGAATAGGAAATGTATCTTCATCATACATATTGCATTAACATAGGTCATATTGAAAATTCATTGTCTCCACATGCATTATGCAGATCATCATGTCATATAGGTTTGCATACTGGGGGCATAGCTGAAAAAATCCTAAAAATAATAAAATATCTTGAGCAAAATCCTAAAATAAAAACTGAAAAAATCAAAGCAAGAAAGCATAGACCATCCATCAAACCAAAACAACAACAAACAAACTTGCAAATTTTGCAATCAAACTTATCGCATGTCTTGTTAATCAATCTATCAAACTCTATCAAACATCAACATGTCTTATACAAGGAAGGTTACACTCAAAACCAAATAGATCAGTTTGATATGGGGTACTTACTCTTTGAAACCAGACATTCCTATCAATGATCACACAAATCAAAACAATGACATAGATCGGTATGGCTGCTAGATTTTGTCTAGGTTAGTCTTATTTCTTGTATTGAAGTCTGACATCTTTGCTTTAGCTTATACATATCCTTCAGTCACTTTTGCGACACCTTGGTTCTTCAACATCCTAGTCTTAGGGTAATCAACTGATCAATCTAAATATCCTAACCAGTTTAACCAAGTCTATTTTATGTCAGTAATACCAGGTCATCCACTCTGTGTCAGTCACCTATCTCTTAACCACTGTAGAGTTTTACCATTGAGTAAACAAGAAAAAACAAGAACAATGAAAACAATCACTAAAACTGTTTGAGATTTTATTGAAATTTTCTTTTTGTGCTGTCTTTTAAATTGGTTTTCAATTATTATTCCCTTTGAGTAACTTGAGGAAGTATATCTTGACTAAGAGGAGAAAGGACTAGGAGCATAATACTTTTCTTTGTTTTCTACTTGTAGGAATAATTCTGATGATCTGAAAACATCTCATAAGCTAGGTCTATGATAAGTGCCTTCACATCAAGGTAAAATTGCCACACATACCTCAGCTCCATTTATTTGTATGCTACAGGGAGGTTGGAATCATTTCCTTATCTATTTTGAGTAAATTTGTTTATCATGCAATCTGGATACATGCTTAATTTGTCCTAGGATATGAACGGTACAAGGGTCATTGTGGACAAGATTATCAATATTGCATATGACAAGGAAGGAACTCTACTTTGTCAGGTGTGTTTGCACGCAAGCCACATTTAAGTTATCCTGGCTCTTTATGCCTTGATGCTATATTAAAATGGATGTGACATTTAGGTCATCCTGGCTCTTTGTGCCTTGGTGCTTATGACTATTCCTACATTTCCACTCAGTGATGATAAAAAGAAAATTAAAATCTAGTGACTCAGTCCTAGTTTGCATACATATCCTATTTTGCATACATGAGCATATCATATAGATCCATAAGCCCATCATGCATTCATTTGCATTATTAGATCACCATTTTCTTTCATCAAATCATTTATTTTCATATGAAAAGCAAACAAAGACATCCATATTCATCTACATTATATACATACATATTGAAAATAAATGCATTCATATAAAACAACAACATATAGAAAGACATCTCATATAAATAACACAAGTACAGATGAGCTCAAATCATGAATTCATATATATATCTCATCAATGTCAAAGGGTACAAATGATATCAAATGTCATAAGTATTGTCAATCAGGGCAAGAATCATATAAACTACAAAAATGGGGTACAAAATCTAGGAGATATCTAAATATATAACTCTTCACCTCTCCCTCATCACTTGGAGGAGGAGGTGGTGGTTGCTAAACAAGGGTATCATCCTGTCCAGGTGCCCTAGCTCCTTCTAATCAAGCCATGTATTGGGAATATGGCACAACTTGTCTATCTGCTGACACTACTGCACTATAAGATGCTACATAACATGTTGCTCAGCTAGACTAGTGAAGGACCTCACGTTGAGAGGTAGCTAGCTCTACTCTTAGTCTTTGAATCTCCTAGTCCTACTTTTCTCTCACTCTTTGAATCTCCTAGTCCCACTCTTTCCTTAGCCTCTGTAGTTATCACTCACACTCTATGATCTGTGCCTGCATCACTATCGTATGTGTCTGCAAGCCCCACACTTTACCCCTCAAGGTATAGATGATATCCATAGGTGTCTGCCCTCTTGCTCCTCCCTCCTCACCTCCACCACCCCACTCCTCTCTCCTTTGATGTACCTATCTAGGAGAATCCTCATTTCCAGGGTCCGCTACCTCACCCATCTCAACATCTACTGCGGCCTCTCCTCCCCTATCCCAACCTGCATCTCCACCAACTACTCCTAATGATCCTCCCTCTCCCCTCTGCCGCTATTGTCTTGCAACTGGTGCTCTGCTACTACTCACACCTGGATCTCCTCCACCCTTCCTTGATGCCGCCTCTCTCTGAGCTCGGGATGATACATCATCACCCTCATCTATATGGGGTGCATGCTCTCTAGGATCTATGTATCGAGGAAAGGGATGTCTCTGAAACCAATCTCTATACTGGGGAAATACTCTCGCATTTGCAACATCCTCAAGGTATTCCCATCTCTGTGGCTGTAAACCCACTAACTCATGCATGGTCAAGGCATATGACTGTCTAGGCCCCCATGCACGTCTCTCCTCATTCGCAAACCTAGCATATGCTGTAAATTCTTGGGAGATACTCTATGGCCTCCCATATTGCCTCAAAACCCTACTAACTACAAAATGGTCAATAATAACCGAGGATCTACCCAAAAGTGGCCACATCATAAACATATCTCTTCGCTACCTCCTCCAGTCATCCCATTGCTCTAGACCCCTGCACAGTCTCCAAACTACTACTATCAGGTTATATAACTGTCTCCTCCAATAATCACTCTTTCCTAGGTGGGACTATGTGATATAACTAGAATATCTATATACAATAGGCTATCCATCCTACCACTAATCATCCATAATCGGTTTGCAAACTAGGATGTGCTCCCAAGCCCAAATTTGCAAAACTAGAACACCTACCGCCATTCTCTTCACCCCTCTATAGGTGATCTCATGCATCTCATGGTACATATGCGTGAGTAAGAATGAACCCCAACCTAATCTGACTGGATGAATAAGCATTCTCTCTAGCATCCTACCCATCCACATAAGAATCCATATTGTCCCCTATCAGGCATCATGAAGCACCGATAATGCTAGCCAAAATGCACACCAGAGGGAACTGTGCTCCATACCTGCTCAATAGATCATGCCAAGTGATAGCCCGATCCAAGATAGTGCCATCCTGAAATATGCGTCTCAATGCCTCAATGCCCTATTGAGGAGTTGCATCATAATCAACCTTATTTCCAGCAAATGGTATCCTCAGAATCATGTAAACATCCTCAGGAGTGATAGTCATCTCCCTAGTTGGTAGGTGGAAGGTGTTATGCTCACTATGAAATCGCTTAACTAATGCAGTCAACAATTTGTGATTCACATGGATATTAGGCATCTTCAACAAGTATCCATATCCACACAAACCAATGTGATCTCTCTATGTGTTTGATAAATCTCACACTAATTTCATAGTAGGTGGATATGTACATTTGAATAGAATATTTGGCAACTAAACCTACAAAGTTGAACACAAAATAGTCAGTACGTAATACAAATTAAGTTAAAAAGGTGTAAAAAGTGCTCACAAATCCAACTTATCAATCATGGAAATAAAAAATTCATGTTTATGCCTTAAAAAACATACATTGTTTTCCATATGAGTAAGTACAGAAAAGCAGCAACTCGTATGAGTAAAGATTATGATCCGTATGAGTAAACTATCCTATACGAGTTTCTATTCCACACAAGACAACAAAATGCTTACTGAATAACACACTCGTACGATTCAAGGATATACTCCATATGACAAAACTAATGCCTCAATATAAAAAATATTAACGACTAGTTACTCGTATGACAAACCCGAATAAACCAAATGACAAAATGACTAGGGACGAACTTGAATGAAGTTTAGAATGAAAAAATTAAACAAAAAATTCAAGAAATGAGAAATGAAAGAGGCTTAAGATTGATCACTTACCACTACTGGGTAGTTTTGAGGTCGATTATGTTGTCTCTAGCGCTCGAATCGGTGATCTGGAACGAGAATTGCCATTTTTCTCCAGAGAAGGTTTTTGAAATTTTGAACTTTGAGAGGTAAAAATGAATTGAAAATGACCCTTTCAACCCCTTATATAGGTGAAACCCTAATTTTCAAACTTGCTCCAATTGACACAAAAATTGTACTCTTAGCTAAATCAACTGTCTTGAGTCTATTTTTAGGATCGAAATCGAAATATAACATCAATTTTCTAGTCAAATTTTTGCAACGTTGACCACTTGACACTTTCATCTTCGCATCATTCTTTGTATCACTTTGCGCTCAAATATTTTTTGAATCAATTCTGATCTCAAATTAATTCTCCAATTAATCGTCGTTCTTAGATTATCATCAATAAATTATTTTATTAAACAAAATTACCTAAAATCACTGCGATCTCACTATCTTTCAATTTTGCTCCCGAGGGGGCATGCTGATTACATCAACATTATTAGTGATTACATCATCAAAAGTCATGAAAATTTTCAAATCTTCATCTAAAGTTGAGCATAAAATATTTTCAATCAAAGATTAATTGAACTTCAGTCAATCTCTAGGGGCACATCGAGTTTGTCCTCATCTGAATCAAACTTCAAATCGGTGTTTAGTTTCATCGCATCAAATCAAGCTGGACATTCTATTTCTCTAATCAGTTCTTGTTCAATCAAGTTCAGAATTGGTTTTATCTCTTCTCTCAACCAATTCTAGTTCAATCAAGTTCTACATCGGTGATCGTTTCTTGATCCATCAATTTCAGGAACGGTATCTCGTTCTCCATCGGTCCTAAGTTCAATCAAGTTCAGGATCCGTATCGCTCTAATCTGTTAAACTTCATCACTTCAAATCAAGCTGAACATCTCGCTTATCATCGGTTTGAGATTCATCAAGTTCAAAACTGATATCTCTTCGACATCAATTATTCTTTGAGTCAATGTGCTACTTGCACATCAATTCAAAGAGGGGCAAATGTAATACCCTAAAAATGGTCACCTAAACCATGGGCCCCTAATCTCGGCTACATCACCAAGGTCCTATACAAAGGTAATTAAATCAATCATGAGCACCTAATTAATTAATCCTCAATCATCAATGTCACATGGCAAATAAATCATTCTATATTAATTAAATATTTATTGAATTAATTAATCATTCCAAGTAAATAATTTTAATCAATTATCCTATTTATTTAATTAAATATCCTAGCATATTTAATTAATAAATTAATTTTCCATTAAATCATTAAAAAGGAATTAATTTGAAAAAAGAATTAAATTTGAAAAAAGGAATTAAATTGAAAAATCTTAGAAAAGCAATTAAATCAATTAAATATCAAAATTGAATAAAAATATGAAATAAATCAGTTTTTCTGATTTCATCTTAAATTTAGTTCAATTTCCTTTAAAGCTGAGAAAAACAATCAATCACATTATATCACTTGGATTGTACTTTCTCTTGGAGAATCTCGACTGCTCATCATTAATTGATCTTGACCATTGGTCTCTCTCTGGATTTTCTATAAATTCAGGCTCTCATCTCTCATTCAAAGGACCCTGGCGATTTATTATTATCATGTCATTTTTGCTCTAGGTTCATTTATATTTTGTGCATTAAGAATATTACATCTTAGTTTATTGCATATTAATCATGATTAGTGTAATTCATTTAGCTCAATATTAATTCATCTAGCTCAATCTTGCATATCTAGCTTAATCTTGCATCCATTTAGCTCAATTTTGTGCTCATATAGATTAAACCCTTCATTTAGGTGTTGTCTAGTCATAAGTGTTGCATAAAGAAATCCGAGAGCAAGACTAAAACTCACATCTACTAGAAGGTAATAGGTCGCTTTGTAATGATTTACTATTCATTGATTATTGATTTACTAACCATGCATCTAATGACTCAATTGAAGTGTTGTGTATTCAAATATAGATACAGGTCCACTTTTCACACACACACACAAACCAACAAATTTGAGCCTGAGAAAGATGAAGAAAGACTTGTGTTTATAGAACTGGAAGTGTAGAAGATTGATGAGAAAAATGTTGCAAAAATAGGTGCTCAACCGATAAATGCAGAGAGTGATGAAGAAGATGAAGAACATGAAGCAGGAAGCACAACACTAGAATTAGTTATTCCAAGGTATGTTAGGATAAATCACTCAGAAGAACAAATAATTGGAGATAAAAATGCTAGAGTACAAACAAGGAGGAAAATCAGAGAAAATTCTTGTCTGATTTCTACTATTGAGCCGAAATAAGTCAGAGAAGAATTAAAGGATGATGAATGGATTAATGCGATGAATGAGGAGTTGGATCAGATAGAGAAGAACAAGACATGGACACTTATTCCTAGACTGGAAGACAAGAATGTGATTGGAACTAAATGGGTCTTTAGAAACAATTTAAATGAAGAAGGCAAGGTTGTGAGAAATAAAGAAAGATTGGTTTGCAAAGGCTATGCACAAGAAGGAGGAGAAGATTATGGGAAAACCTCTGCAGCTGTGGCAAGGTTAGAAGGAGTAAGAATGCTACTTGCTTATATTGAATTTAAAGGATTTAAAGTCTATCAGATGGATGTTAAATCAACCTTTCTTAATGGCATCCTTGAAGAAGAAGTATACATAGAACAACCAAATGGATTTTCTTTGTCTAAAGACAAAGTTATGGTTTGGAAACTACATAAGGAACTATATGGATTGAAGCAGGCACCAAGAGCATGGTTTGAAAGGTTACATGCACACTTGATCAAGATAGGATTCCAACGTACCAGCGAGGATATTAACATATATCTAAAGACTTATGGAGAGAAAGTATTGATAGCTAAAGTATTTGTGGATGACATAATTTTTGTTGGTAATGATGACTTATGCATGGATTTTGCTAAGGAGATGAAAAAGGAATTTGAGATGTCTTTTATTGGTGAAATTAAATTTTTCATTGGGTTGCAGGTCCAACAATTGGATGGTGGAATTTTTATCTATCTGAGTAAGTATGCCAAAGAGGTGTTGAATTTTTTTGGAATGGAGGATTGTAAACCAGTTGGTACTCAGATGGTGATAGGTTACAAGTTGTCTAAACAAGATGATTCACCATCTATTGATGAGAAAGAATACAGGTCTATGATTGGTAAATTGTATTATACGATTCATAGCAAACTAGATATTGCACATGTTGTTGGATTAGTTGCTAGATTTCAAAAGGATCCGAAGGAGACTCACTTGGTAGTGGTGAAAAGGATATTCTGGTACCTAAAAGGAATAGTAGATTGTGGTTTATGGTATCCTTATAAAGGATTTTTTTCTTTGAATGTGTTTACTAATATAGATTGGGCAGGCAATATTGATGACCGAAAAAGCACTATCGGTGGATATTTTCTTCTTGGAGGCATATTGGTTTCTTGGACAAGTAATAAGAAAACTTGTGTCTCTCAGTCAACAACAAAGGCAGAGTGTGTTGCAACATCAATGAATTGCACACATACAATCTGGATGAGACATGTGCTTGAAGGATTCAGATTTGATATGTTTAAACCAGTAACTATTTACTATGATAATACTAGTGCAATTAATATTTCAAAAAATCTTGTGTTACATGCAAGAAGAAAACACATAGAATTGAAATATCATTTTCTAAGCGAAAGAGTACATGAAAAACAAGTCAGAAAGGAGTATGTGACAAGCAAAGAGCAGCTAGTAGAAATTTTCACAAAACCATTGCCAAAGGCAACCTTTGAGTATCTCTGAGGTAAATTATGGGTCAAACCCCTACTCAAAAAGAACTAGAATGCAGGATACATCAATCTAGTAGGATTATTGACTATTTTTCACTTTGGATTGATGAGATGGAGGCTATTCCGCAGGGGGAGCAACTTAGATGAGTTTGCAGACATGTTGAAGAGATGAGTAGATTTCATGACATGCGATGCTTATGCACCTTTGGCATTGATGTCAAAGGGGGAGAAGAAATATGTTTAGTCATGAGAGAATAAATATGATCATGAGGAGAAGATGTGTAATTGAAAATAAAGTGTAACCGACATATGAGGTGCAATAGAGAAGATAAGAGTTGTAGAGAATGTCCAGAACAGAGAAAAACAATATGAGTTGAGTGTGTTGATGTTTAGTGTTGCCATCAATGCCAAAGGGGAGATTTTTGGCATGTTTGGGATAACTAATACAGATGAAGAATGATGATTGAACTGGTACAAGATTGTTTGAGATGACATTGTGATGAAGAGATTGAGTTTGCACGATGGATGACTTTGATTAGTTATTTGTATTGTCATTGATGGCAGCTAATATTTATTCATGTCTTGTGATATTTACTTATGTTGTATTGTGTCATCTAACTCTTTTGGTCTACCGAAAAGAGCTTACCGGTAAATAATCAAGAAACTGAGAATTAGGACATCATCCTGGAATAATCATCAATTAGTATCATAAAGTATCTATCACCCTGGACTCTTATAACATTTGTAGATTCTGGATTCCATCATATCTGTTCATGAAAATATCTACTCCCTGAAAGTGGTGAATAATCAGGGTTTCTTCCTGAAGTTAGACATGACTAAAGCTTTTGATAGAGCGAACTGGCAATTTCTCCCAAGGATCATGAAAGCATTTGGTTTTGGTGAAAAAGTTATTCAACTTTGCTCTCAACTTATGGAAACTTCCTCTTCTGCTATTATTGTCAATGGTTCCTCGTCTAGTTTCTTCAAAAGCTCTAGAAGCCTTAGATAGGGGGACCCCATATCCCCTATCTTGTTTACTATTTTAGCTGAATGCCTGGGTAGATTTATTCTTAAAAATGTGGAAGATGGCAATCTTAGGGGTCTGAAACCATCTTCATCCAATGTCACTTGTTCTCATGAACAGTTTGTTGATGATTCTATTATTATGGGGGAAGCTTCCATTTTGGAAGCTAAAAATATGAAGAAGGTGTTGAATACTTATGAATCTGCCTCTGGTAAAAAAATTAATTGTGATAAAAGTTCTCTATTCTTCATCAACACCCTTGTTCAAAGGCAACTAAGGATTGAAAGAATTCTTGGCTTCAAAATTTGTGATCTTCCCTCTTCTTATTTGGGGCTTCCTCTATGTATTAAGCCTGAGGATTCTTTCTGGAATAAGCTGGTGCATAGATTTAACTCAAAACTTGCTGGTTGGAAAGGGGCTATCCTTAGTCTAGTGGGCAAAGTTACTCTGCTTAAAGCTACTCTCCAAAACCTACCTATTTATGCTCTTAGTTTGTTCAAAATCCTCAGAAAGTTTATGGAAGCTATTGAAAGAATCCAAAAAAAGTTTCCTTGGTCGGGGATGGAAGTCAAAAATAGAATTCCCCTTATTGCCTGGAATAAAATATGTTCTCCTAAGGCCTCA
The DNA here is from genome assembly GCF_030272615.1 of Cryptomeria japonica. Classification (NCBI taxonomy): domain Eukaryota; kingdom Viridiplantae; phylum Streptophyta; class Pinopsida; order Cupressales; family Cupressaceae; genus Cryptomeria; species Cryptomeria japonica. Next base: position 466,983,636 of record NC_081415.1, read on the forward strand.
GGTGGGTTGGGTTTAAGGAATATTAGTTCCATGAATAAGGCTTTATTAGCCAAACAAATATGGAGAATGAAAGGGGAGGAAAGAGAATGGAACTCTATCTGGAAAAACAAATATCTTTATATGCAACCTTCTGAGGAAGAATTCTTAGATGATTCTTTTATTGTTGAAGGTTCGGCTATATGGAATGTTGTTCAATCAGCTAAAAGTTGGGCTGCTGCTGGACGAATTTGGAACCTTGGGGATGGTAGGAGAATAAGATTTTGGGAAGATAGGTGTATATTGCACAAACCTCTGGAGGAAGTTCCAATCCTTAATGAATGGAAAGACTGGTTCAAAAGAAGGTTTGGGGAGCTGGTCAGAGACTACTGGAGAAATGGGAATTGGATTGATTTTAGCCAGCAGTGTCCGGAGCTTAAGTTCCTTCAGATTGCTCTCTCTGCTAAAGTTCCTAGAGACAACAAAGATGACAGATTGATATGGAGGGAAACCCCAGATGGGAAATATTCTATTTCCTTAGCTATGGCTATCCATAATGAATATGTGGAAGAAATTCCTTTTTGGGCTAAAGTCTGGAACAAGAAGTTAGTTCCTAAGGTTAATATCTTTTTTTGGATTTTCATCCAAAATTAGGTTTTAACCCCGGACAACCTTCAAAAGAGAGGTTTTGTTTTTCCTAACAGGTGTTCTCTTTGTTGCAGGGAAGAAGAGATTGCTTGCCATATTCTTAATCAGTGTACTTTTAGTTAGGAAATCTAGAAAATCATCTTAAGCAAGTGGAACTTGAGATGGGTTTTTCTGAACTCCTTAGGGGAATCTTGGTAGCAATGGTACTGCCCCAATTCTAATCCTAAGATTGTGGAGACTTGGAGACTTACTCTTCCGAATGTTATCTGGAATATTTGGAAAGAGCACAACAATAGGATTTTTAGAGATAAAAGTGCTATTCCTGAAGTGGTGGCTGATAAAATTTACAGGAGTATATTTGAATGTATCTATGGTACTGATTATGGACCAGCTGCTAAAAAAGACTTCAAAGACAGGTGGAACTTCTCTACTACTACTACTAGCAAGGAGAAGGGAAGAGAAGGTTTGGTTTGGTGTTTTCCTCCTCAGGGGTGGATTAAGGCTAACTTTGATGGGGCCTCTAAGGGGAATCCGAGTAAAGCTGGATATGGGGGAATTGTCAAGAATTTTGTTGGAAGTTGCTTAGCGGCAGTGGCTGGTCCTTTGGGGAGTCAAACAAGTCATTTTGTCGAAGCCTTAGCTGCCCTGAACACCTTAATTATAGCCAAGAATCTTAATCATGATAAATTATGGCTCGAGGGAGATTCACTTAATATTATTAAGTGTTTGAAGGGGGAGTCAGAGCCATCATGGTCAATTGAAAATATTATCATGAAAGCTAGGGAAATTATAGCTAGTTTTAAAGATATAATAATTCAACATGCCTTTAGAGAGAAAAATATGGTGGCAGACTATCTCGTGAACCTAGGTGTTAATTATGATTATCAAATGATTTGGCATGGGGAAGATTTCAACATAAACATTAAAGAGCTCCTTAGAAAGGATAGATATACAGGGAGGGAAGGACCACATAATCATGACAGGGATTATTAATAATTTATGCCTTGATGGAAAGGTAATTATTACCTGGCAAAGCGGTAGATCCCCAACCATTTTTTATAATATGTCACATGCTTTGTGGGTCACCCAGTTCAAAATCTTGAGTAACTATGAGAAATAAGTGCTGAGTTTGCAGAGGAACAAAGCTGATAATCTAAATTCGAAGATGGAAGGAGATTTAAGGAGGGAGGAACCAGACAATACGTCAACATGGAAAGTGATGCCGAAAGTGTGGGCAAAGCTGGAAAAAGGGTCCCTCATGAACTTTATGGAGAAGCTAGTGGATTATGACAAAGGTAGGGTAAATCTCACCATTTCCAAAATTTCTGAAAATTGGTGTAATGGCTCCTTTAAAATCTATGGGGTTAAGTTCAAGTTGGATGCAGGACTCATAGCTACTGTGACTAGCATGCCCCATACCTGGCTTGATTTTTTTAGAGACCTTAAAGTATCCAACAATGCGGTTAATCTATTCCCGCAGAAGGAAAATGAGAGGGATAGAATTGGCAAATCCACAAGGGGGTTACTATGAAGCTGCAAATATCAAGAAAATCTGGGGCTGGGTTTTGAATGCTATAATGAAATATATCATGGTTGAGGGCCGATTCTCCAGGGCCCACACCTACCACTTTGTTCTTCTAAACCATTTTAGACATGACAAAAAGGTATCCCTGCCCTTCTACCTTTTTAGGTCCCTTTCTAGGTCCCTCAATAAACACAGTAAGATTCCCTCAAGTCCAGTTCTCCATTGCGGGATTTTGTTTCTTATTTATGAGAATTGTAAAACCCTTGCCTTGCTGGAAAACAAGAGGTTATCTGCCTCTCCGAGGAAGAGAAAGATGGAGGGAGGCGATTCTAGCAAGGAGAAGGCATCTTATAGCAAAAAAAGAATGAGTGCCCCTAGGATGGAAATAGAGGAAATTGAAAAATAAGGCAGTGAAATGGAAACAGATGATTCCAATGGTGATGACAACTGGAAAGATGAGGTGGCGATTGAGGAAGAAAGTGGTGATAATGAGTCTGACAATGAAAGCCCTATCCATAGTGATTTCCCTGGCAAGGACAACAACCATCCTATGGAGGATGTGGAATACAAGGATAATGAGGAAATAGATGTGAATTCCGAGAGGGAAAGGAACAAGGAACCTGAGAAGGATATGACTAAGGATAGTTTAAGCAAGGATAAGGAAAGTGTGGGTAAAGGGTTATTTCTGGATAACCTTAAAAAACTCACTGAGGCAAGACTGGATTATGACAGATGGACCTATGAACTCTTGAAGAACCTGGAAAAAAAGGGGAAAAATATAGATGAGAAGAGGGAAGATGACAACAAGGAGCAAATAAAATGGAAGCAGGATATGGAGGAGAAAGTTAAATCATTGGAAGAAGGGAGAGAGGTGATGAAAAATTTGCTGGGCATTATCCCGAATATCCTGTCAGCTATCACTAAAAACTTAGAGGATATTGATAATTTCTTTGATCATACCAACTCTCCTAAACCGATGGTGGAAATTGACATGGATGATGAGACTATCCAGATTTGTAGCGGTGAAACTACTTCGGTTGGCGGTGCTGCTAAGAGGACCAGGGTGAGTGTCAAGAAAGTTGTGGTTGCTTCTACTAAGGATATCCAAAATATCAAGGATAACATCAAAGATCTACATGGGATTAGCAACACCCTGGCTAATGCCCTGAAAAAAATTAATTAGTTTCTCTTCTTGGGTATGGCTAGTTTTGCTAGCTTTGTGGGGCTTTAGCCGGTTTTCTATGGTTTTCTGCTGGCTTTTTGTTGGCCTATTCTTTTTTGTCTCTTGTTGCTTTTTCTGTTAAGCTCCGTTTGTAAAGGGTTTTGAGGCCCCTTCAAAACCTATTTTTACCTTAATCAAAAACATTTGTAGGTCCACATAGGTCATTATGCACAAGATCTAGAAATCCATCTGATGTATACTGCTTGCTCTTGAAATAAATCCTTGTTTTCTTACCCAATTGACATTCCTTACATACCAAATTAACAAGCTTAGCAATCTTAGGCAAATCTCTAACAACTTGTGTAGAACAGATCTTAATCATTGAATCAATATTAACATGACACATTCTCCTATGCCACAAACAACTTTCATTAATCTGAGCAATCAAACAACTTTTCTCACCAGCATTCAAATGAAAAATGTAGCCTTCAGTATTAGTTCCAGATGCAATCTCTATACCAGTGGCATTTAGGATCTAAAATTTTCCATTCTTGAATTGTAGATCATAACCTTTATCAACCATCTATCCAACACTCAGAAGATTATGCTTCAAACCTTCAATATACAAGACATCATCAATGTTATGCTTACCATCAAAAGAAATATAACCTCTTTGATCACACATGCTTTGTCATCCCCAAATCTAAGGGGAAGAGTATAGGAAAAACAAGTCAGAATGGAGTATGTTACAAGAAAAGAGCAACTAGCAGACATTTTCACAAAACCATTGCCAAAGAAAACCTTTGAGTATCTCAGAGGTAAATTAGGGGTCAAACCCCTACTCAAAAATAACTAGAATGCAGGATGCAACAATCCAGTGGGCTTATTGACTATTTTTCACTTTGGATTGATGAGATGGAGGCTACTCTGCAAGGGGAGCAACTTAGATGAGTTTGCAGACATGTTGAAGATAGCAGTAGATTTGATGACATGTGATGCTTATGTACCTTTGGCATTGCTATCAAAGGGGAGAAGAAATATGTTTAGTCATGAGAGAATAAATATGATCTGGAGGAGAAGATGTGTAATCGATATATGAGGTGCAACAGAGAAGAGAAGAGTTGCAGAGAAGGTCTAGAAAAGAGTGGAACAATATGAGATGAGTATGTTGATGTTTAGTGTTGCCATCAATTCCAAAGGGGATATTGTTGGCATGTTTGGCATAATTGATATAGATGGAGAATTATGATTGAACCGGTACAACTGTTTGAGATGACATTGTGATGAAGAGATTGAGATTGCATGATGGATGACTTTGATCAGTTATTTGTGTTGTCATTGATGGAAAATAATGTTTATTTATGTCTTCTAATGTTTACTTATGTTGTACTATTTCATCTAACTCTTTTGGTCTACCAGAGAGAGCTTATAGGTGAATAATCAAGAAACTGAGAATTAGGACCTTAACTAGTAAACGAGGAAATATTATGATTGTATCTAGTGATTGGTGATGATTGAGGCTTTGTAGTTTGAATGCAATTTTCTATCATTATAACATGTATCTAACTGGAACCGCATCATGTTGTGACAATCAGAAGTTATGTTTATAATTTAAGTTGAGTTTTTTCCAGGGTTCAAGAAGGGTTTAAGGACCGGTAAATAATTCTCTTGACTGGTAATGATTTTTGGTTTGGTGGTGATGTACATCAAGTTCACATGTTGATGATAACGTGACACAAACCACGTGATGTGTTTGAAATATTTTTTGACACATTTGGAGAGAGAATCTCTTGGGAATCTGCAAAGTCCTTAGTGAAATGAGCTAAGGGTTTGACTTTGTACCAGATCAACATGTTGTGATGATTTATAATCATTCAATGACTGATATTGATTTGTAATTGATTGTAATGATCCATATAATGATCTATAATGAGTTGTAAAGATCTATGATGATATATGTAGTAATTCTTAGGGTTTTGATACTAACCTATTTGTAAAGGTTATTTATGCTGGTAAGGTTGATGTTTTAAAGTGTTAGTGATTTCGAGAAGTGTGTGAAGCCTAACCAGGGTGTGTGAGAAGATCTCCTAGAGTGATGCAGACTTAGAACTTAATTGGATTTGATCAAGAAATTAGTTGAGTGCTATACACAGATCATTCACGGTTGGTCTCTAACAATTACAATAGCTAAAATCCCTTAACCGGGTAGGTCCTAATAGGCCTCACATTGTAAAATACCCTAATAGGGTGACTCAATATCTGAGTTCTAAATCCTCTTGCGAGGTTGATCCTAACAGATCAAAGCTCCTAATAGATCAAAGCTCGTAACATATCAAAGTTCCTAACAAGGCTGAGGTAAATCCCTTAACTGAGTGACTCCTTACAGGGTCTTCTCCTAACAGGGCATCATTGTAAGCTTCTAATCGGGCCTGGCTCCTAACAGGGCGCATTCCAAAAGAGTGAAAAATATTTGTGGGTACCAATTCCCTCCGTGGTTTTTCCCTATTTGGGTTTCCACATGAAAATTATGCTATTCATATGGTGATTTTTTTTTATGTAATGTTATGCTTTACTTTTAGTTTATGCATGGTTAATGGACATATAATGTGCATCATTGATATATCAGTTTAGCAGATGTCAGTAGATACCGGTACTGGTAAATGACTCTAATGTTGGTCTATGTTTTATTTGGTGAAATTTTTATAAGTCTAAATTTCAAACTATTGTTAATACTGATTCACCCCCCTCTCAGTATTAACTGGATCCTCTAAGATTAACAATTGGTATCAGAGAATTGGTCCTCTGTGTGCAGAAATCCTAACAACTTGAGGGAAATATTTTGTGAAAGATGTTAAAGAAGGAAGGTCCCAAGTTTACCAAGGACAACAACCAAATATGGAGTGATTGGATGAAGATATACATTAAAGGAATGGGTTCACAATATTAGAATCATGTGATATCTAAGTATGTTGCTCCTACTACCAGTCCCTTGACACCGAATGAACTCAAAGAACAACGGGAAAATATTCAGACTCTTGAAGCAATTGTAAGTACTTTGTCTGACTCTGAGTATATTGATGTTTATGGATTAGAAACTGCAAATGAGGTATGGGAGAAATTAAGTTTAATTTATGGAGGAGATGAACATGTGCAAAGGGAAAAGGAAGAGAGTTTGAGAGGAAAATTTGATGATATGAAAATGGTTGACAGTGAGAACATAGCTCAATATGGTCAAAGGATTAAGGAAGTTGTAGGTGGTATAAAGAGTGTTGGAGGTAAGAGTGAAGATGATACTATTGTTGGTCTCCATTATCTTTCCATTATCTTTCTCAATCTCTTATTGTAGCACTGGTAGGATTTTCTCTTTGTAGAATATCCCAATAAAAATCCCTCATCACTTCTATAATCAAACTTTCATATATCCTCATCTCTCTTGATATAACATTTGCTACTGAATACTCTGAAATATCTCATAGTAGGAATATGACCAAACCATAACTCATAAGGGGTCTTACCAGTATCACCTTTGATGTGAACTTTGTTGAATGTGTAAACAATAGTGCTAATGGCTTCTCTCTAGTAGATCTTCATAATATTCCCTTCAATCAACATAGTCCTTGCAACATCCAAGATAGTTATGTTCTTCCTTTCAACAACTCCATTCTGTTGAGGGGTTCTAGGAGAAGATAATTGTCTTCTAATCCCATGCTTCTCACGGAATGAATTAAATTCATTGGAACATAATTCTCCACATGTATCAAATCTCAGACACTTTACCTTCAAACCAAACTCAGTCTCCACCTTAGATTTGAATATCTTGAATTTGTCCAATGCTTCTAATTTCTCCTTAAAAAATAGAACCCACATCATCCTAGAATAATAATCAATTAGCAGCATAAAGTATCTATCACCTTGCACTCTTCTAGCATTTGTAGGTCCACATAGGTCAGTATGCACAATATCTAGCAATAAATCTGATTTATACTGCTTGCTCTTGAAATAAATCCTTGTTTTCTTACCCAATTGACATTACTTACATACCAAATTAGTAGGCTTAGCAATCTTAGGCAAACCTCTAACAACTTGTGTAGAACAGATCTTAATCATTGAATCAATATTAACATGACACATTCTCCTATGCCACAACCAACTTTCATCAATCTGATAAATCAAACAACTTTTCTTATCGACATTCAAATGAAAAATGTTACCTTTAGTATTAGTTCCAGATGCAAAATTCATTCTATTATTAACAAAGTAATCAATTAGAAACAAGGGAAATCATGAATCCCTATCCTAATCAAAATTTAACAAACAATACAATGGAATAACGCAATTAAGGAACAAGAATCATAAATTAAATCAAATCAAGAACTCCCTGATTCCGTGGCTACGTAGAACTTCCATTGCTCTTCTCCTCTTTGTGGTATGATGGCTCTCAGTTATTGCGCTGGTAACTTGCAAGTGACACAAAGATTCAAAGTTCATGATTGTTGAAAATGGAGATTGGATGCTCAATTTATAGATTTTTGGAGAAGATTGATTGAAAGATGGAACAAAATGATCAAGAGGTGGAACTCAGATGAGCTCAAATGAAAATTGATAGTTGAACTGCTGATTGTAGGAGTGGAACTCAATAGATTGAATAGATTAATTGAGTCAACTGATTGAGAAAAAGCTGACTAAGGGAAGAAAAAGAATGATTGGAGGAAATAAAGAGGATGACACAGAGATCTTAATTTAGAAAAAACTAACTGAAAGATGGAAATAGAAGTTGAAGAGATAAATGATTTAATTAATTAATTTAGCATGTGCTTGCATTTAGATTTAGATTATTAATTTAATCTTTGCATGAGATATTATTCAAATAATTGAATTAATAAATTCAATTTAGCATTTGAATATATTTAGAACTTAACTTTGATTTTCAATTTGGTTTTTGAAATCATGCACATGTAATTGAATTTGGAAGAAACTAGAAGAATATGAAATTACATGAAATTACAATTTGGGGATTTGGAAATGGAATTTAATTAAATTATAAAGATTATTTAATTTAAAGGAATTAAATCATAATTAATTAAATAATAAATATTTAATTAATATTTAGAAGAGGGATGAATGATTAGATGATTAGAGATAGAAATTGAATAATTAGTAATTTATTTAAATAATAAAGATTATTTAAATTGAGGCATTAACCATAATTAATTAAATAATAAATATTTAATTAATATTTAGAAAATGATTAAAATGATGAAATGATGATTAGAGATAGAAAAATAGAATAATTAATAAGATGATGAGGAAATATGAATTTAGAAGCAATAGATTAATTAAATTAATTAAATAATAAAGATTATTTAATCAATTAGAGGAATAATTAGTACATGATCAATGAGACTTTTTTAGGTGTCTGCATTTGTCCCTCTTTGGGACAATGTCGAAACGATGTTATTTCAAAGAAAAATAAAATTTTTGCCCCAATATGCCCCGATGATACTTAGGGTGTAATGCCCCCTCGAGAGATTGTTTGTGCATTAAAGACATAAATGATCTCTCGAAAAAAGAAGAATGTGAGATAAAAGATAGAAGAATGGTTAGTTGATTAAAGATGGATATAGAGATAGAGATAGGTGATTGTTTCAAAGAAAATGAAATTTTTTGCCCCAGTATGCCCTGGTGATACTTAGGGTGTAATGCCCCCTCGAGAGATTGTTTGTGCATTAAAGACATGAATTATCTCTCGAAAAAAGAAGAATGTGAGATAAAAGATAGAAGAATGGTTAGTTGATTAAAGATAGAGATAGGTGATGTGAAGATGATATGAGATAGAATATGAGAGAATGAACCTTAGAATGAAATAGATTGATGTTAGATGATAGAATATGATTTAGAAAGAGATGATGAGAAAAGAATCAGTAAACTAGCAATAAACATATGAGATGATAATGAGAATGAAATTAAAAGAATCACGAACCCGTGTCACATATTTTATTGTGTCAATATATATTCATCACTGAGCCTTATTATTGAACAATGAAGCTTAGCACATCAGGGTATAAGGAACCAAGATGTAAGATATCTCATTGAAAAAACAAACATGTAGCAGACAAGGAGTGAACCCTCCATTCTGGGAATTGTGTTAGGGGTTGAGGTATGTGTGGTGATTTCACCTTGATGTGAAGGCTCTTATCATAGACACCCACTAGAGAAATTTCCCTAGAATTTCATCGGTTCACACCACAAATAGCAAAAAAAGAAAAAAATAATGCTCATCATAGCTCCTCTAGTCACTTGTGGACGTCCTTGAGTAGCATAGAAACAATATCTGTCGCCAAATGATAAAAAGATAAAGACTGACCCAGACAAAATTGAGTAGCTATACTGACCTTGTGCCTTCGTTCTCAGTTGTTTGATGTGATGGTTGATAATGTCTGATCTCAGAAAGTTGCTGACCCCGTTTAAGACTGACCTGTCTGATTTTGAGTGTATCCTCTTCTATTTAAGACAAGATAATGATCACGTTGATATGGATATGATACGATTGATAAGACAGTTTGATCAGTTGATTGCAGATGTTTGACTGGATAGTCGTATCCTTTGTTAACTTTGTGCAAAGTGTTTGCTGGATATCTGCTAGGGTATTTGTTTCTCGCAAGTCATTTTATTGCAAGTTTTTCTGATTGATTGATTTTCGATTTTTAGTTCTTTTCCAAGAGCTTTTTCGATGTTTTTGGATTATGTGGATCAATATTTGAATGTTTTTGGTATTTTTTTCAAGATCGTATTTGGATGTTTTTGGTTGATTTTTTCAGGACATTATATGGATGTTTTTGAATTTTGAGTTTTTCATTATTTTTGGATTTTGAGTTTTTCAATGTTTTTTGGATTTTTTCAGGAGTTTAATTTGATTTTTTTGGATTTTAAAGTTTTTCAGGACTTTATCTAATTTTATTTTTTTGGAGTTTTTCAGGACTTTATCTGATTATTTTTTTTTGGAGTTTTTCAGGACTTTATCTATTTTTTTTGGATTTTTTTAGGACTTTATCTGATTTTTTTTGGATTTTTTCAGGACTTTATCTGATTTTTTTTTTTGTTGGATTTTTTTGGATTTTTTTAGCTATGCCCCTAGTGTGCAGACCTGTATGACATGATGATCTGCAGAATGCATGTGGAGACAAAGAATTTTTTGACATGACCTATATGAATGCAATTTGTAGGATGAAGATGCACTTCCTATTCGAACAAGGTTGAATGTCTTTGTATTTAGCATTTGTAATACACTGATTGAAAATGAATGTGCAAAATATTTCATAGATAAGCGGTCAATTGATCTCTAATGCTCTTTAGAACATTCATCTCAACACACTTAGTGACTAGGATTTACAAATGGAGATGCAACAAACTTCCCCATTGGTTCTTGAAACTTTGATCTTCTTTTGCCCATGTGTGTCCAGATGAGTTAATTCCCACTCTTGTGTTCAGTAAAGATCCTTAGCATCCTATATGACTAGCTACATGGATTATTCTAACTTCAAAAGAATCTCGAATAGAGCCTCGCTGCCAGCAAGCCTTGAGAGCACCGACGAGGTTATAGATTGTAATTTCTTAAATATTGCTCCATTGCTAGTAGGTGTTCATATCCCTAATGGAGTTACTCGCATGTTCCCATAGTCAAGCTTTTTTATCACATTTGTATACATGATATTTCAGTTATATATCATTGCTCTTTTTTCCTTTAGATGGATATTTGGCATAGCTCTTTTTATTTTTATTTTCTTGCCTTGACTTGTAAGTAATGAAACCTACTTGGGTGTGACAATTACAGCGACACTAAAGTAGAATTTCAGATTTTTCAATAGTCGTATGATCAACTAGGTGTCTAGAATGATTTAGAGATCTTATTAATATGTGAGATATAGCAATTGATAGATTTTAGGTTAACAAGTCTCAAATAGTGAAATCACTACCCAACCATAAGTAAAGCATCGTCACAAAGTAATGTTGAGAACGAATGACCTTAGAACCTCAAAGACTTCATGTCTGAATATCTAAGAAAGGAGATGACCCTTGTTTTCCTTAGATGCAAACAGATGATAAATTTGAATAGTTGCATTGTTTTATTGATGCTTCTATATGAAAATGCAGAAATTTTGAGAATGCAACTTTTGAATATGATGGTGGTTGGAAAGAAACTGTAATTGAAGCAGTGCTTTGAATAAAATGATATGCAGTGCAGAAAGTAAAATCTAAACTAACCCAACCCTTAGGTATAATATTTGTGTAGGTAGTTCATTGGTCTCTGTTTAAAGAGTCAGATAAAGATGTGTTTTTCAATAGGATATAAGGACTCAGCTAAGTGTATATGTTCAACATCTCCAATGTTGATTTTCTTATTTTTTGGATTTTGTGGATCATCGTAAGGAAATCTAGCTCTAGAACCCCTGAATTTACCTATAGCATTATCATTTTCAAAGCAACCCAACCATGGTATAGATTCTCTTGCCCCTGGTCTTTCAAGTGTAGGTGTATGAGACAAATTGGTTTTGAAGTTATGACATGAGCGGGTGTTATGTCTATTTTTATTGATGTACTTGAAGAGGATGATGAAACAATTATTGATAAGTTGTTCTGTGTAGTATAATCTGGATTGGTGATTTTATTGATAAGGGGTTCTTGAACAACTTGTGTAGAGGGATTGGGATCAGGAGGAGAAATGGTAAGTTCATTTGAGAGGAAATATTGTGAAGAACATGGAAGATTATGACATGGGGATGAAGGGATGGAGGGATCTTGATCAAGATTTGAAGAAATAATGGGATCTTGTTTAGGACATGAAGGTAAAGGTATGTTTTGATCTTGTCTTGGAAAGGGATTATTAGGAAGGATAGAAGGGATGTCTTGATCTTGTTTAGGAGATGGATGTTGGATGGGACTTGAAAGGATACTTTGTTCTTGAGATGGAAGGGTTTGATTATGAATGGAATAAAAAAGAGCAAGCGGATCATCATAAGATTCTTGGTCGGTGGGATCTTGATCAAAAAATGGGTAGGATGGAAGTGGTTGTTCTTGATCTTTATTTGTTTCAGAACTCATTTCTTCTAATTTTGGATCATCCTCTTGACATGGGGAAGGAGTTTGGATATTCATGGGAGATTCTTGGAATGTTTCAGCATTTTGGCTTGATGAAAAAGGATTTTGAATGAGATCCTCTCAATCATGACATGAATTAGATTGGATTTGTATGATGGATAGCGATTGGGAGGTTGTGTTATTAGATAAAGATGGCATGGATTGGTCTTGTGTGACTTTAGGGGATGATGAAATGGTGGATAGATATGGTTGATTTGGGCTTTGGTTGAGAGGGATTTGATTTTGGTTGAAAGTAGTACAATTTTGGGTGAAAGATGTTTGATTTTGGTTGAAAGAGGTACTTTGAATGTTGAGTTGATGTGAATTTTTATTTGGACTGTGGTTGAATAGGGTTTGATTTTGGTTGAAAGGGGCTTGAATGTTGGGTTGATGCGATTGGTATGATTGATATAGTGGGTTGAAAGAAAAAGAAGGTTTACATGACTCTAATGCTGGTTAAATTGAGGTAGGACCGATTTTGTTGAAGAACGAAGGTTGGCATGTTTGAATGGTCTCACAAGAATTTGAAGGTTGGTCTGATACTGATACCCTCATGGCCATTACTTCTCTCATCATGTTTTCTAACTAGCCCCTATGGTTGTCAGGACTAGCCATGTCTGTCACTTGTTATTGTAAAGTTTTGATTTGTTGAGCTAATATTTCTATGGATGGCAATGGAATACAAATGGAAGGGATGAATCCTCAACCTTCCCTACGAAATGTATAATTAGAATCCATGATGTTTTCTTGTTTGGTTTGGACCTAGGATCACAAAATGTAAGATATTTTCTCCATTTCTCTAAATGTGACAATGTTTGATTGAACCTGACCAACTTGTTTGAGTTGAGGTTGAGTTTGACTGATCCTTTGATTGTGTTTTGGACGTTTGGGGTATGACTTTCTAGGATGATTATGCAAATGATGATGAACTTAGATAGCCATATATGAGGTCTAGATGAAGACGAAGATGATAATGTAGGACTATGTAACTAATATGGATGATAATGAGGACGTAAGTGGCACTATGCAAAAGACATAGGATGATAATGAGGATGTAAGTGGGACTATGCAAAAGATGTAGGACGATAATGAGGACGTAAGTGGGACTATGCAAAGGACGTAGGATGAAAATGAGGACGTAAGTGGGACTATGCAAAAGACGTAGGACGATAATGAGGACGTAAGTGGGACTATGCAAAGGACATAGGATGATAATGAGGACGTAAGTGGGACTATGCAAAAGACGTAGGATGAAAATGAGGATGTGATTGAGGACTATGCAAGGACTTATGCAAATGTATGGACTTCCTAAGATCACAAGTATGTAAGGACTTTTGAGTTTTGGTTTCAAAATGGACTTTGTTTTCTATAACTTCATGTGTAGGACAATGTTTTGTAGTTTTCCAAATTTGAGAACAATTGTTGGTAGGTATGTATAGCTAACTAACTCAATTTTCATACAATCTCGAAAAAATTCAGAGATACGTGGGATAGGGCCTAAAATAGCCCAAGGGACTGACTCAATACTAGTCTATCACAATGATACATAAAAAAGCACGGAATACAATCTTAGGCTAGATAGTGGACACCATTCAGTGAGGCCCCCGCAGCAAAATACCGAAACAAGATGGATAGATAGAGAGTCTGGCAGCATTAGCTCCACTCCACGGTACACACTTCTTAGGCATGCCAGTGTCTCTTACCCCAAAGATCTGAAGATCTTATCATTGAGGGATTTCTATCTCATAATGTAAGGTACATGAGGGGTATCTATGAGGTATGATCCACACTCCCGGAACCACTGAATGTAGAATTTTTGGCAACTAATTTGGTTCTTAGTATTAGGTTTTGAGGGATCCTGATCCAATGATGGATTCTCAAAGCAAGCCGCTTAAGGATTTAATTGAGATTATCAGTGCAGGGAAGGCCCCCACATACATCGAATTCACTCAACACTCTAGCTGCCTAACCAGTATATTTATATAGCGGCTCAAAAAACCTGCTCGAGAGTACGCTCAGAGAGATGATATCCCCAATGCATCCCAATTCAAAGTACCTCTATGGGGTGATGAAATCCCCAGTCAAAGATACCCCTCACTATGTAGAACAAAAGAAAATTTGGATGTCATTGTCACCTTCCTTCTTTCTCCCAAGAGCCCGATGGCGGGTAGAAAGTCAGTTAGTGCAACTGTAGGTCCACCCTAGACACAATGAAAAGTTCTTTTCCCTTAAGAAAATGAAAAATGATTTAATCTAATGCAACCTGATTCACGTTCATTTTATAGCCCAAATTTAGGGGTTAGGTCCGCATGTGCATGCCAATTTTAAACACCAAATCCAAGTATGAAGGCATACATGTCAATTTTAACCATTTGTTGATTTTTAAGCACCAAAAACCAAGTGTGAGATACACGCGTGTCAATTTTAGCCCAAGTTCATTTTAAGCACCAACAAAAAAGTGTGAGATTTTCTGTGCATGTCCTTTTTAACTCTTGTTAATTTTAAGCACTAAAAATTGAAGTGTGAGATTATCCATGCATGTCCATTTTAACTATTGTTGATTTTAAGCACTAAAAATTGAAGTGTGAGATGTGCATGCAAAATTACTAATCTAATCCTCTTTGTGAATTTTCCATAGGTTGCAAACAAAAGATTAGTAGCAAAATAAACCAACAAAAAATAGAAATTCAAAACTTGATAGAGGCGATTACATAATACTACCTGAGTGATTGCGTGTTACTTACTGAGCGAATGCGTGAATCTGACACAGTGAATGCGTAAATCTGATAGAGCAAATGCATGACTTTATCTACTCGATTGCGTAGCACTAACAAGTCAATTGCATGATAGAATGCAGACAAAAAAAAAAGTTATAAAAATATAAGAAAACTAAACCGGATTGATAGGAACCTGCGAAACCAATTGTGAAGCCCTAGCCAAATCCCTCATCATCCATTCAATATTGATTAGATCATATTTAGCTGTATAAGAAAGAACTAGGTTATTATATCTGTCTAAGGCCAGTTGTTCTCCTGAATCCTATATAAATTTTTCTACTTGGAGAACTTTTTGATATCGCTTGGCTTCCCTCCTTTGTTGTTTCGTCCTTCTTGCACCTGAAATCTTGAATTGAACTTTTATTGCCATAAACCGTGTTAATCAAATTTTGAAGTAAAAAAGTAATTTTGATCTTGGATTAACCAAATTTAAGACAAAATTATATAGAACCAATATCAGATAGAAGAAAAATAAAACAACAATTAACCTTGTGAATGCGTGACCCAGAAAGGGCGATTGCGTGATCTGGACAGGGCGATTGCATGACCCTGTCAAAGAGAATGCGTGACCCCAAAGGGTCAAATGCGTAATTCTATCTATGTGATTACGTGATGATGTAAACTCGACTGCGTGATGGAAAATCTTTTCTCGAAATTCTTGCAACCTGAAAAAAAATGAAAAATCCGCACAATCTACAAAAATCACACAGAACACAGAAAAAGGTTAAATTGTTGTTAGTTCACATCGGGTTCAACAAAATGTGTGATGCAAAATTCATTCTATTATTAACAAAGTAATCAATTAGAAACAAGGGAAATCAAGAAACCCTATCCTAATCAGAATTTAACAAACAATACAATGGAATAACGCAATTAAGGACCAAGAATCATAAATCAAATCAAATCAAGAACTCCCTGATTCTGTGGCTGCATAGAACTTCCATTGCTCTTCTCCTCTTCATGGTATGATGGCTCTCAGATATTGCGCTGATAACCTACAAGTGACACAAAGATTCAAAGTTCGTGATTGTTGAAAATGGAGATTGGACGCTCAATTTATAGATTTTTGGAGAAGATTGTTTGAAAGGTGGAACATAATGATCAAGAGGTGGAACTTAGGTGAGATCAAATGAAAATTGATAGTTGAACTATTGATTGTAGGAGTGGAACTCAATAGCTTGAATAGATTATTTGAGTCAACTGATTGAGAAAAAGCTGACTGAAGGAAGAAAAAGAATGATTGGAGGAAATAAAGAGGATGACACAGAGAGCTTAATTTAGAAAAAGCTAACTGAAAGATGGAAATAGAAGTTGAAGAGATAAATGATTTAATTAATTAATTTAGCATGTGCTTGCATTTAGATTTAGATTATTAATTTAATCTTTGCATGAGATATTATTCAAATAATTGAATTAATAAATTCAATTTAGCATTTGAATATATTTAGAACTTAACTTTGATTTTCAATTTGGTTTTTGAAATCATGCACATGTAATTGAATTTGGAAGAAATTAGAAGAATATGAAATTACATGAAATTAGAATTTGGGGATTTGGAAATGGAAGAATTAGTTAGCTAATTAAATAATTTAAAGAAAGTATTTAATTATTTATAAATGGAATTTAATTAAATAATAAAGATTGTTTAATTTAAAGGAATTAAATCATAATTAATTAAATAATAAATATTTAATTAATATTTAGAAGAGGGTTGAATGATTAGATGATTAGAGATAGAAATTGAATAATTAGTAATTTATTTAAATAATAAAAATTATTTAAATTGAGGCATTAACCATAATTAATTAAATAATAAATATTTAATTAATATTTAGAAAATGATTAAAATGATGATTAGAGATAGAAAAATAGAATAATTAATAAGATGATGAGGAAATATGAATTTAGAAGAAATAGATTAATTAAATAATAAAGATTATTTAATCAATTAGAGGAATAATTAGTACATGATCAATGAGACATTTTTAGGTGTCTACACAATCTATACCAGAGTTATTTAGGATCTTGAATTTTCAATTCTTGAATTGTAGATCATAACCCTTATGAACCATCTATCCAACACTCAAAAGATTATGCTTCAAACCTTCAACATACAAGACATCATCAGTGTTAAGCTTACCATCAAAAGAAATAGAACCTCTCTGATCACACATGCTTTGTCATCCCCAAATCTTACTATTCCGCCATCATACCTTTCCATACTCACAAATTTTATTTTATCACCAGTCATATGATGTGAACAACCACTGTCAATCACCCATTCATCTTTCTCTTCAAATTTAGCAACTAAAGCCTTCTCCTCAATAGTGCAACTTGTGGAATAAATAGGTATAGGTCTATCTTCCTTAATGGAAAGAAATAGAAATTCATCTCCTTTTGATTCTTCATTTATAATACCTTCATCAACAACATAATAACAGTTCTTCTGATTTCTATACTTTCGGTTAGGCTTGTAGGGCTTATCATACTTCTTATGCTTCTCATATCTATCATTCCTATCATGCTTATCAAACTTATCATGCCTGTCATACTTAGCCATTCTCTCCAGGAATCTAGAAGAAAAATGTCCTATCTTATTACAAGAGAAACATTTCAAAGGTAGTTTTCCATCATACTTACTGGCTCCTTTAGGCAATCTATGGGAAATCAATGCTTCAAGATTATCCAACTCTTTTTCCTTCTCTTCAATCTCTCTTCTCTCTCTTTCATATATAGATAATTTTTATTCATCAAGATCATACTTCTGCTTACCAGATACAGATGCTGATACTCTAAATGTTGTCTTAGGATTTCCATGTGATTCTCCAAATTCACTTTGCTCAAGTGAAACAATATTTCCAACCAACATATCTCTTGTCACTATAATCACACTCTGGATCTCATCAATAGCAACAACCTTATGTTTATAGGAAAGAGGAAAATATCTTAGCACCTTAGCAACAATTTCATCTTCCTCAATGGTTCCACCAACACATCTAATACCTAGGACAAGGTCATTCACCTTAGCCATAAAAGAGTGTATGTTCTCATAATCTCCCATCTTTAGCATCTCATACTTTTATTACAAACTCTGCAACTTAGCACCTTTTACTTGTTTATTACCTTAATAGAAGATTTCAAGTTTCTCCCAGATCTCATGTGTAGTTTGAAGTTCCATTACATTTATCATTTTAGAATCAATCAGAGCACTAAGAAATGCTTCCTTCGCTCTAATGTTATGTTCATCTTCCTTGATCTCATCAGGAGTAGTCAGTCCATTTGGAGGAGCATAATAGGAATTCTTTGTAATCTTCCAGTAATCCTCTCCAAGAAATTTCAAATACACTTCCATTTGGTTCTTCCATAAAGCATAGTTGCTTCCATCAAACCTCAAACTATCCTTCTTAAAGATAACACCTTGAGCTTCCATCCCAGATCTCCTCAAGTGGTTAAGCTCTTTTCAAAGGATCTAGCTTTGATACCAATTGTTAGCAGCAAAGAGGAAGAAGACTGAGAGGGGGGAGGTGAATTAGTCTTCATTGGATCTACTAACTTAACCAAAAAAATAGATTTGATAAACTACATCAATAATAAAGATAAGAAAATTAACAACACAACACACAATACCAAGATTTTGACATGGAAAATCTGGTTAAAGAAAAAATCACGGTGGGAACTTACCATTGGTAAGATGATACTCTGCAGTAGTATGTGAAATATTACAATGGGGAATGCACATGCATTCAAGCACACTACCAAGAGCTCACTTCTCAAAAGATAATGGCCTAGAAAGCTACAACCCTCAGGGAAGTCTCACTAACTTACAACAAGATTCAGACTACAATTCGGAAGAAATGAAATGAATTAATAACATCTCCAAATGCCTGATTATAGTTTCGGTTAAGCATAGTTGTCTGCTCAGCAACACCAATCTCTCCTCAATCATAACACCAAAGGATAAAACACTTGTTCTCACATACACCACTCTCTAATAATGTAGACATAACAACAACACCTAAATTACATGACAATACCACCTATACATATAAATCATCAACCTTGACAACAAGGTCGGCTAAACCCCCAACCCTCAATTACAAAATTACATCACACGATATAAAAAATAACCACCAAACCAATATAATTATTTACATAGCATAATATGGACCTAATTAAAATTCCCAAATGCTCAACTCCAGCAAAAATCTTGCCAAGATCAACCGCAACACACTACACCACCAAAAATACCGCATAACAAGAAAATCATCACTGGTTCATAGAAACCATAAAATAATTGCACAAGGATCAATGTAGATCACCAAAAAAAATAGGACATGACTAGGATACACTAGCAAACATGTTAAAATCATACATAACAATTGCACCAACACCACTTATAAAATCTTCAATGATCAACATCTGAAACTCAGGAATACAACTAATCAACAACTGTCATGAAGAAAGATAACTTGCAAAGAACCAAATCATGAACCATCTAAAGTGAAGATACACAAGACCATCCCAAACAATATTGCAAAATATCAGTAAAAGATCTTATCATAACATAATATATTAGAGGAAAGCCTAAACTTTGCAAAACAATGATAAAAAAAACAACACTGCAAACCGGATCATAAGATCTTCCCAACCAAAAATCACCAGAGAAAATCACAGGAATATGTTGACATCACTGAAAACAACATATCATGGCAGCAATAATGCACAACAATATCTAATAGTCAGTTATGCATCAAGAGATATCAATATCACTACAGGTTATGTTCTTCGCTATCCCATGACATGAGAAGTGAATGATCGATGGTCATGCGGGATAACGCTTAAGAAAAGAAAATAGTGTTGTACACACTATCCTTCATCATGCACACCATAGTGAAATAGGTCGCACATGGTAACATAATGTATGTGGAACAAGGCAACCTCCCCTTATCCTGCATCGCTAGTTAACCAAAGTATCTAGGTGTGTGAGATAAGAATCTAAGGGGAAGATTGTGATTCGCCTTATCTCGCATAGGTTAAGGAACTACATAAAGAGTTGTGTGGGCTAAAAAGAGTAAAGGTATGCAATGAAGAGAAAAGGAATCTCTTATCCCATATGGGATAAAAGGTCACGTCGAGTGTCATGTGAGATAACAAGAGAGAATAGTGTCTCTTGTAGATTCTTGTACCACACAAGTCTGACACTTTTCTAAAGTGTTATGTGGGATAACTAAAGTGACCCGAGTCACTTGAAGATTCTTACCCCACATGGATAGGTTGGACACATAGATGATGGTGTGGGGCAACATGGGAAAAGAAGTTACTGGCCCTTGTTATCCCTCAGGTATGGATTTTGACTAAATAAGTTTGACATGTCAGCAAGCCTAATAGATATAGAGGTTCACATGGGCGTTGATTGATTTTGACTCAATAATGTGGTATGTACGGAATGAATTAAAGGTAGGTTGACCATATATTTTTGAAGGCAGATTTTTTTGCCATGTATGTAACTTGATATATAAAATTCTCATGCAGAGAATATATCAAATCTTACTGAGCAATTTAGATGACACGTTTGCAAGCCAATAGACTCAGTAATCTAGTTAGCAGTCAACCAAGTTTGACCAGAAATGCTGAACAACAAATTTGATACCATAGATGCATGCTGATAGATGCAGAGGTTTATGTGACAACTGACTGATATTGACCAACTGGTGTGGATACCAAAAATGAAAACAAGTGGCTCTCGAGTGGTTGAGAATGAAATCTAATATGCAAAGGCTGGTGCTTATAGAGATGATGACCAAGTTTAATGAGGTAGTTGATGATCCCTTCAAAGAAGGTCGATAGGAGGATGAAGAATGCATTAATGGTGAGCATGCTAGTAGACTAGTGTGTGGTTCGAGATGATCAACATAAAAGGAGATACGATCTCATCAGACATATGAAGATTACTAAAGATAGTAACCAATTGACTGAGAAGAATGAAGCAATATTTTATGACGATCTAGTTGCAGAGAGAGTTGTTGAGATTTTTGAGGCTTGAGGAAATCTGTCAGGCTGAAGATTACTAAGTATAGTAATCCAATATCAGAAGTACAATTTGAATGCAGGTGGTTTCCAAAGAGAAGGAAATAATTACGAGTAATTATCTGTCTAAAAGGATGTACAAAGAATTAACATCGTCTGCAAGATATGATCTTTCAGAGGCCGAGAAGATTAGATTTGAAATCTATTTTGGATGGAAACCTTGTATGCCAGATGTGACCGAGAGAAGATAGTGTGAGAGGGGGTATGACAAGGGTGAGTGTACTGAGATAGTAGAGATAACTTGATAGATAGAAAGGCTGAGATTTGGAAGTAGGATTGTGAAGTTGCATAGTTGTATATATGGGTAAAAAGGATTCCTATTGAGTAGAGAGTAAATAATAAAGAGTAGTAGTGTGGGTAGATTGTAGAGCCAACAAAGAAATGAAAGGATAAGTGTATGCCACAAGAAAAATGTGCAAGTTGATGAGGAGTAGCTGAAGGTGTGAGTAGAAGCTCTACAAAATAGAGATACAAAAAAGAGAGAAAATAAGAGAGGGCTCAGAAAAGCGTTGTATGCATGCATGCATAACATGATGATAGAGAAATCAATAACCTTGTAGAAAATATTGCATGTAGAGTAATCACAAGGTGAAGAGGAGATAAGTGGGAGTTGAGAGCTAGAGTAGAGGGTAGATAGAGAAGAGCATAAAGTTGGAGTGTAGAGATCAAAGATCAGTGAGTGCAGAGCTAAGGTATATAACATAGTAGGTTATATACACTATGAGAGGAAGAGGAGGAGGAGTGATCATAGTAGAAAGAAGAGTGTTGGTTGCAGAGAAGAGAAGATGACAAAAGGAAAAAGATAGAGAGAAGAGAGTTGAGATTGAAGCCTAAGATCAAAGAGCAGAAAAGCGTCAGGTCAATCTCAAGAGAAGATTTTTTGTGAGTTGCAAAACCTCATTTCCAACAAGGTACTCAAACTGTATTTAATATTTATTCATTGTAAATCTCTAAGTGTGTGCTTAGAGAAGGCATAGGTACTCCTTTGGGTTGGTGCCCTAAATATTGTAATCAAATTTTCTTGTGAGGCTGGATTGGAGCAGTAGACTCCAACAACATTTCTCACTAAGGATTTTCCAACTTTATGAAGAAGTCACTGACGAGGAGGGACCTCAAAGAGATTATTCCAAACTAGTTAGCAAGAGTTAACACAATGAAAAAACACAAATATGATGGAGGCAAATGTAAAATAAATTGTTTTATTGCATGAAAAGTCAATTACATCCAACCGACATCAACCGGGTTACAACATACCGATACACAGGCCTGGTAGAATAGGTCTCATAGGGACCTTGAATCAAATGATCTATCTTCTAAGCACTATCTATTTAATATTCCTTTTATCTCTCAATTGATTTCCCCAATGCAAAGCATGATTATATATATATATATATATATATATATATATATATATATATATATATATATATATATATATATATATATATATATATATATATATATATATATATATATATATATATATATATATATATATATATATATATATATATATATATATATATATATATATATATATATATTGATCCAAAGGACCAAGTCGGCCCAAAAGGATAAAAAACCCAAATGAGCATAAATGAATGAGGTCAGTCTTTGGAAAATCCCAAAGGATGAAATGTAGAAGGTCGGCCACACATTAAGAAACATCAAGATCAATGTTCAATGCTCTAGAAGCATCAAAATGAGTTTTGGTAGATCACCAGAATAGGTCTCAGGCAACCGGTAACTAGAAACTGTCAAGAAAAACCGGTAGTGATAGCTTGCCGGAAAGTGATCCAAATGAGATGCGGTTAGAAAGAAAGTAGGGTGATCAAGTCTTCAAGAAGAATCCAACTTCACAGGAAGCCAGTGTGTCAAAACTGGGACATAAAAAGGAAAACTGAAACTACAATAGTAAAGACAATGTTTTTGGTTGATGCAAGATTTCTATGAATCGAGGATGCTCTTGCATCAGACATTCAAGGTTAATAGAAAGTGAGCCTCTCACTTTGCCGGGGTCAGAGGAAAACCAAGGCGGTCCACTTCTGCCTGAGAAATCCAAGATGAGTCTTCCATTGGTCTGTTCTTCCACTTCACAAGGTATTCTTTGTACTGACTGCTTCAGGTACTACGCCCGACCCTATTGTCCAAAATCTCTTCAATCTAATCTGGTTCCTTCTAGGGAAATTATTTCTCCAAGTCTACATTATTTTCCTCATTGAATTATGGTTCATGGTACCCATGAAGATTTGCAATGTTGAATATAGGTGAAATATTTAGACTATCTAGTAGCTCCACTTCATATGCATTTCCAGAACTTAACTTTCTCAGGATCTTACAGGGTCCAAACTTCTTCATCTGCAACTTATTATAAGTTCCAACTGGGAATCTCTCTTTCCTCAAATAGACCATCACTTCATTGCCAACCTCAAATTCCTTATGTCTCCTCTTCTCATCTGCCTTCTTCTTGTATTTTCTATTCATGTCTTCCAAATGTTGTTTAACCTGAATGTGCAATGTTGCCATGTGATCTGCAAATTCTTTTGCTTCTAAACTCTTTCAGTCTTCAATTCTAATGTCTCTCAATTCTTCTATCCCTTTAGGATGCACTCCGGTAACAATCTCAAAAGGTGTTTTTTCAGTACTTCTATTCACTGAATTATTATAGGCAAACTCTTCTTGTGCAAGGATCAAATCCCAACTTCCAGTTTTATCTCCTACTAGACATCTCAACAAGTTTCCCAAACTCTAGTTAACTACTTCTATCCATCCATCAGTCTGTGGGTGAAAAGTAGAACCAAACTTCAAATCCATTTTCATCTTCGTCCAAAGTGTTCTCCAAAAATAGCCAACAGATTTAGTGTCTCTGTTTGAAAATATAATCTTAGGTAATCCATGCAATCTTACCACTTCCTTGAAAAATAGGTTTGCTATATGCAATGCATCTGATGTCTTCTTATAAGGTATGAAATGAGCCATCTTTGAAAATATATCCACTACCACAAATATAGAATCATTCCCCCTTAGTGTCTTAGGTAAGCCAAGTACATAATCCATACTTATATCCTCCCAAGGTCTTTCCGGGTACTATCAAAGGTTTATACAATCTTGCATTCTAACTACTACCTTTTGCAACTTGACAAACTCTACAACTCTATACATATCTCTTAACATCTTTGTGAATCTGGGGCCAAAAGAACTTCTCACTTACCAATGCAACTATTTTATCAATACCAAAGTGTCCAGCTAAACCTCCACCATGCTTCTCCTTTATCAGGTTCTCTCTCATGGAACTTTTAGGTATGTACAACTGAACTCCCTCAAATGACATCCCATCCTGAATGAAGTAATCCAACCATTTGCTCCTATCAACCATATCCAGTTCTCTATAGGCTTTCCAAGGTTCTACAAAATCTGGGTCTTCATCATACAAGGTCTTTAAATCATCAAAACCTAATACTGTCACTCTCATCTCTATCATCAAATTCCTTCTCCTACTCAATGCATGAAAAACTTTGTTAGATTTTCCACTTCTATGTTTCAACACAAAGGTGTAACTTTGCAAGAACTATACCCATCTCATATGTCTCTGATTCAACTTACTCTGACTGCTCAAATATTAAAAAGCTTGATGATCTGTATACAACACAAACACCTTAGGTAGCAAGTAATGTCTCCATTTCTTCAAGGCTTGAATTATGGCATAAAATTCCTGATCATATACTGAATATCTCTTCCAGGCATCATCCAATTTCTCATTGAAATATGCTATTTCTCTCCCTTCTTGACTCAAAATTGCTCCTATTGTTGTTCCATGTTCATCACAATCTACTTGAAACACCTTATTGAAATCTGGTAAAGCCAACACATGCTACTCAGTCACTTTCTACTTCAACAACTTGAAACTTTTGTTTGCTCCGATTGTCCATTTGAATTCCTTCCTATCTCCCCTCATGGTCTCAGTCATAGGATTAAAAACTAAACTGAAATTTCTGATAAACTTCTGATAAAAACTAGCCAATCCATGAAATGATCTTACCTCTCCAATGCTTTCTGGTGTAGGCCACTCAACAATAGCTTTCACTTTCTCTAGGTCCATCTTCAAACCATCCTTAGATATCACAAAGCCCAAATAGACTAACTCATCCTTCATGAAAGTGCACTTCTTGATATTGATCAACAACTTTTATTCTCTCAACCTCTATAAAACTTGTCTAACTACTACAAATGTTCCTTTTTTGTTCTACTAAAAATTAGAATGTCATCCAAGTATACACTAACAAACTTACCCAAGAATTTCTTCAAAACCTCATTCATCAGCCTCATGAAAGTACTTGGTGCATTAGTCAGTCCAAAAGGCATCACCAACCATTCATATAATCCTTCATTGGTCTTAAATACAGTCTTCCATTCATCACCTTCTTTGATCCTGATATGATAATAACCACTCTTCAAATCTATCTTTGTAAAGTACTTTTCTCCACTCAAACAGTCCATTATGTCATCCATCCTAGGCAAGGGAAACTGATATTTCACTGTGATCTTGTTTATTTCTCTAGAGTCGGTACACATTATCCATTCTCCATTCTTCTTAGGTGCCAATACTGATGGTACTACATAGGGAATCAAACTTTCTCTGATCAAACCTTTCTTCAACAGTTCCTGCACTTGTCTATTTAGTTCTTCATTCTCTGTCGATGTTAAGCAGTGTGTAACTTTGTTAGGAAAACTAGCTCTGGGAACTAAGTCCATGAAATGACTAATACTTCTAACAGGTGGAAATCCATTAGGTATATTATCTAAAATGATGTCCTCATATTCTGTCAGCAAATCTCTTATCTCTGTCAGGTGTTCTCCTTCTGGTTCCGGTCTCTCAGTCCTCTTAGGAATTAAGGAAAAACATATATTCTCATGTCTAAGTCCATCTATGAACTTCCTTCCATCTATAAGATAGATTTTGGCATTTGTACAAACTTCATTCTTCAAAGGTTCCTCTAAAGGAAACAAGGTTTTCTTCGTCCCATTCACCACAATAGTGTATGCATTCTTCCTTCCATCATGTTTTGCCTGTTTATCAAACTGCCAAGGTCTTCCCAACAAAAGATGACAAATGTCCATAGGCATAATATCACACAAAAATTCATCATGGTAATTCCAAATTTTCAATTTTACTAAGCACTGTTCACTTACTAACAACTTCTGTTCATCCTAAATCCATGCTATCTGGTAAGGCTTAGGGTGTTTCAATCTTTCCAATTTCAACTTATTCACCATCTCTTATGAAACAAGATTATACGAACTACCACTATCAATAAAAACTTTACAACACTTACCAGATACCTTACATTTGGTCTTGAACAGTTTCTTCCTCTGTAAGGGTTCTTTATCTTCTCTGGTATGACACAAAGCTCTCCTCATCATCAATAGTTCTCCATCTTCCAGTTTATTGTTTGATCTAGTGGGGTTCTCTTCCACCACTTCCGCTCTTCCGGTAGTCTCTAACTTCTTACATTCAAATGCATGGTGTCCTTCTCCTCCACATTTAAAATAGGTTCCTCTGAATGTCCTTTTGTCTTGTCTTCCAAAGTTCTCATTCTGGTAACTATTTGGTTCTCTCCTCCAGTAGAAGTTTCTATCATCCTTCCAGTATAAACTACCATCTTTTCTTACTTCCTTGTTCTTTTTCTAATCCGTACTAGTTCCTCTTCCTCCTTGAAATCTTCCTTTGGTAAAACTTCCACCTCTACCTCTCTGTCTCTGCTCATGCCTTTTATTCAATTTCTCTTCAGCATTTATTGCATACTGATAAGCCTCTTCAACACTTTCTAATTTGATCATATTGAGTTCATATTGTACAGAAATCTGCAATCCGTTCAAATATCTTGCAATTTGTTCAATTTCATCATCAACATGTCTAGACCTAATGTTCAACTTGTAAAATGTTTTGGTGTACTCCTTCACACTAGATTCCTTCTGTGTCAGACTCTGCAACTTCCAGAACAGATCTACTTGATAATTTGCCAAGACAAACTTTGATTTTAACTTAGCAATCATCCTATCCCATGTCTTAATCTTTTCTTTACCTCTTCTTTGCCTATCAACTTGCAAGTGCTCCCACCAAAGAGATGCATGCCCCTTCAACTAGGTACATACATACTTCACCTTCCTCTCTTCTGCAGTATTTTTAAAGTCAAAATATTTCTCCATCTCCAAGATCCAATCCAACAATTCATCCAAATCTAGCTTCCCATCATATTCTGGTGGGCTAAAATGAGGTTTAGTGTTCGCCCTAGTCAAAACCCTTTAAAACCTTTCCTTCTCTAGATCAATTGCCGATAGGTTTACTTGTTCTATCGAGGCTTCTTCTCCATCCTCACTCGCATCCTCAACATGTTAGCCTCTTCTCTGGGCTATTTCCAAGGCTTCTAACTGGGCTGCTATTCCTCACAATATCTCTATTACAACAAGTTTTGCATTCCCACACGCTCCACCATTCCTAGTTCCTCTTAGTACCATTGATCCACACTAGTCCTTTGCAATTGCAGGCCAGATCCACATTCCACCACCCTACAACAAAATTCAAGACATACAATCCTCTGGAATGAAACTTCACTCTGATACCACTTGAAGCAGACACCAGCGAGGATGAACCTCAAAGAGATCAATCCAAACCTGTCAGCAAGAGTTAACACAATGGAAACACACAGATATGATGGAGGCAAATGCAAAACATATTGTTTTATTGCATAAAAAGTCAATTACATCCAACTGGCATCAACTGGGTTACAACATACCAACACACAGGCCTGGCAGAATAGGTCTCATAGGGACCTTGACTCGAATGATATATCTTCTAAGCACTATCTATCTGATATTCCTTTTATCTCTTAATTGATTCCCCCAATGCAAAGCATGATTACAAATATATATATTGATCCAAAGGATTAGATTAGCCCAAAAGGATCAAAAACCCAAATGAGCAGAAATGAATGAGGTCAACCTCCAGAAAATCCCAAAGGATGAAACGTACAAGGTCGGCCACACATTAAGAAACATCAAGATCAATGTCCAAGGCTCCACAAGCATCAGAATGGGTTCTGGTGGATCACCAGAATAGGTCTTAGGCAACCGGTAACCAGAAACTATCAAGAAAAACTGATAGCGATATCTTGTCAGAAAGTGATCCAAATGAGATGTGGTTAGAAAGAAAGAAGGGTGATCAAGTCTTCAAGAAGAATCCAACTCCACAAGAAGTTGGTGTGCCAAAACTGGGATACACAAAAAGGAAAACTGAAACTGCAAACAAGAAAGACAAAGTTTGGTTGATGCAAGATTGCTATGAACCGGGGATGCTCTTGCATCACTTTGGGTTTTCCTTGTATACCTGGTGTTATGAGTTTTCCTTGTGTGTGTATGTGCAAGTGAGTTTAATATCTCTTTTCATAGTTTATTGACTCTTGTGATTAAATCTTTGTTTATTTAGATTGTTAAATTTTTATTAATTACCATTGATTCAGGCCCCTCTTAGTGGTCTAGTGTGTTCCTTCAACTGGTATTAGAGCCCTAGGTTCCTGGTTAGATATTCCTCTAGATTGCTTAGATTCTGGTGTGTGAATACAATGGCAATGTATGAGTCATCCTCTACTAGTGTACCAAAGTTTGACGAGACAAACTATTTCATTTGGAGTTCTAGAATGGAAGCCTTTTTGTCTGCCCTAGGTTATGATGTTTGCATGTCTATCCAAAATGGTTATTTAGTCCTTTCTACTCCTACTGATCTTGATGCTAAGAAGAAACATGAACATAATATTGAGGCAAAGAAGGCTATTCTAAGTGGGTTGTTTTATGCAGTATCTTTCAAGGTCAATAAATGTAAGTGTGCAAAGAACGCATGTGATAGATTGAATAAAATCTATGGAGAAGAGCCTAGTGCTACTGGATCAGATTGTGAAAGGAAGAAGAATAAAGGAGCATGAGAATGTAAAGATGATAAGAGAATATTAGATGGTTGTTGCACTCAATTTAATCAGGAAAATCAGCTACTTATGGCACAAGGGATCTCCGATGAGGATAAAACATCTAGTTGTGATAGTGTATTTCAATCCAGTAGACATGACCCATTTGGTAGTGATGATGAAGATGAAGGTGATGTTGAATTTGACTTGGAGGAGAACTGTTGTGTACCTTAGAAGAATGGAAATAATTCAACTATTATAAGAATTCAACCACAAAGCAACATGATCTATTGAGGAAAATCCTTGAAGAATCAAATCAGAGTATTGCTGCTATGATAGTTGAATTATAAGAATTCAGAAAGGTGAGGAAATAATACAAAAATATTGAAGATTTTATTGCTGAAGAACAAAACCAACTGAATAAACATCTCCAAGAGTTAGAGAAAACTATTGCTAATCTGAAAGCTCAATTGGATGATGCTGAAAGGATAAATGAAGTAATAAAATCAGATTTTGAGACCAAGAAGAAAAGGAATCAGGAGTTAGAACTGAAAGTGGAGACAAAAGGAAAGGAGTGTCAAAATATAAAGGATGAAATGTCAAAGCTCATAATAGAGCTTGAGAAATTCCAAGATGAGTTCAAGGTGAGAATTAAATATGGATGCAACACTGAGGCTTTGGATAAAATGATGAACAAGAAAAAGCACTCCAAGGATACTATAGGCATTGGATTTGAGGAAGGCCAATGTTACACTAGAAAGGACTCATCCAAGAAAGAAATGCACTTTGCTTCTTCAACTGATAATGGTAGTAGACAAACCTTCATAGTCAAGAATGCTCCAAGAAAGAAGATAGATTTGACTACAACTGCTGAAAACATGAAGATGAAGAATGTTGCTGATACAAAAGGAAAAAGTAGGCTGAATAAAGATGGCTTCATTAGGGATAAGGACACATGAAGAAAGTTTAGAAAACCTCCTGGTAGAAGAAGACCAGAATATGCTACTCCCAATAATGAGAACAAGAAGAGATCAGAGGGAAAAAATGTTGCAAATAGACAGCCCTAGGCTAACAACAGAAGAAGCAGAAATGAATAGGCTAGGTAGCAATATCTCCACACTCTTGGAAAAATAAATTTGTAATTTACAAGCCCTCCTTCTCTGCTTATTGTTTTTCATGTAAAAGTTATGGACATAGGGAAAGTGAATGTAGAAAAGGGTCTAGGAATGATCAAGGTGCATTTTCTAGAAATAAAAATGTAGTTTGTCAATGATATAATGCATATGAACACAATATGTCAAGTTGTAGACATGTGCATAGATCTTCTCCCATCTATGATAGGAAGAGTCCATTTTTTTCTCCACGAAATGTAAATATTGTATGTTATAACTATAATAAAATGGGTCATAGGAGTCATGAATGTATAAGAAAATCATTTTAGTCTAATGGCATCTCCTACACCTCTTCCTACAATAAAAATGTAATGAATAACTATAATGATCATTATGTGAGACAAGTTTTTGCATGGAACAAAGTAAGAAATGTTCCTAGAATGTCCATAAATCAATTTGTTCCATCAACTGGTTACAATGATATGGTATGGAGAAGAAGATCAAATCAATTCAGTAGAAACTCCTCTACCCCTTTGTTTGGGATGAACACAATGTGCTACTACTGCAACAACTTTGCCCACACTGCAAGGTACTATGAGGCAAGAATTGCCAAATCAAGAAAGATGAAAGATGTTTCTCAAAATTTTTCACTTGAGGAAAGAAGGGAAGTCCAACAAATATGGAAAAGAAAACAAGAGGAAATGGCCATGGGAAAGAACTATTCATTCCATGCACATGTGACATCTCTTCAAGATTAAGGAGATGCATGACCTTAGGGGGAGATATAAATTGATCACATTAACCCCCAATTTTGAAAAGTAGTAGTGTAAATAGTGTTTATTGGAAAGGAACCAATAATAGGGATGTTGACTGACATGATGACTGTTTATGTATAGTTTGATTTATGATTGGGTTAGTTAAGACTTTGTATATCTGCTATAATTGCTTGCATTGGTGAAGTTTATGCCTTGTCAACAAATAAATCTCTAGCATTATTGGCATACATTTATAGTTTTTTGTAAAATGGCTTTAGATTGTGGTGTATACTTCTATACATAAGGATGGGTATAGCTGCAAGTAGTGAAAAATATGTTGAAGATTATCCACAATGCACTTCTTTCAACATGAAAGGATGGAAGAATGATGTAGCACACAAGACAATGGATAACATAGAAAAGAAATGTTAAGAGTATGTATACAACATGATGGATGTTGCAGATATGAGGAAGATCGACTTCAAAAAGAGGACTTGGTGGAAGAAGATGAGATGGTATATTTTTATAGTTGATGCCTTGGTAGTACATCAAGATTCAACATTGTTGGCATATTGATTTCCATATAATGGCATCTTCTTGTGGTTGCATAGTCACAAAAATGAGGTTGTGCATGGGTGCACTTGTAGAAGTCTCTTAGAAGGAAACTCTCAAAATAAAAATAGTTTATATTGAGAGGTTATGGATGACTATAGCAAGGAAAATATTGTAGGAGGCATGAAGAACAAAGAATTAGTGTTGAGAATGCGTACATAACAAGGTGAATGTGTAGTCTAGAGGAGAGGTTAAAAAGAATAAAAATGGAAGAAAAAAAAATAGTTGGAGTGTACTGGTATTAGTTCTCAAGGGGAGACAAAATGCATATGTTGAAAGTGGACCACAGGGGGAGTTGAGCAGACTTGATCACAGGTTATTTTTGTAATGTTGGATCATTTCCAACATATATTATAATAATGGTTCATCTAGATACAATGGTGTATACACTCATGTGTCCTAGGGAGAGAAATGAATAGACAAGTAAAGGCATATGAAGTTTGAGATACATTTCATGTTACATACTGTAGATTCAAAGGGGGAGAAGAACATGTCTAAGTGTGTTGGGAGCCAACCCCTTTGCCATTATTGTCAAAGGGGCAGAGTGATGATTGGTGTTGACATCAATGCCAAAGGGGGAGATTTTTGGTATTGAAGTTGTCATTGATGTCAACATGTGTTTGTGCATGGATAAGTTGATGAAGTTGCAAAGAGACATACTAGACAACCACTGGATGAAGATGCAATGGGCATGCATAGTTGATTGATGTCATCAGTTAAGAAGTTGCAATGGTTAAAGTGATGTAGGATGATGAAGTATTAGATGAAGGTCAGATTGGATCATATGGCATTGCATCAAGATGGTAGAGCTATGTAGGTTGAATGTATATGCATGGAGATTTCATGGAGTTAATGGCCTCAAATAAGATTGAGAGGACAATGGAGTCTACTATTGGACCTATAGGTGATTAGAGGACCAAGGCCATATAATTGTGATGTCATGGGGAAAAAATGATTGACCAAGAGCATAAGTGTTATTGCAGAGTCATATAACACACAATGTTATACATACAAGGAGATATAGAAGGAATGCATGAAGTGTGTCATTGGGACATGAAAATGGACAAGGTGGACACAAAAAATTGAAGTGGTAAAGGCATTGAGAAAATTGGTTCACATAAAAAAAAGTATTGTTGTAACTGTATAACATGTAGGTTATCACTGTATTGGTTGCAGGTAGCTACATGACGTAAAGATGCAGTTGTGTATAATCTGTAGGTTATGCGATAAAGGTTGTCAATAACACGTAGGCTATCACCATATACAAATATGCAAAAGGTGACTGATTTGTCAATAACATGATGGTTATGTGATTGGAGAGGTCAATAACACAATGGATATATGGCTGCAGATGTCAATAACACAATGGGTTAGTCGTGTTGGTCTTGCAATAGAAAGTGTCAATAAAACATGATATGTTAGTCATGTCGGTTATGCATCAAAAGATATCAATAACATGGTGGGTTATATTCTTTTCTATCCCATGACATGAGAAGTGAATGACAGATGGTCATGTGGGATAATGCTTAAGCAAATAAAATAGTGTTCCACACCATCTCGCATCATGTACGCCATAGTGAAATAGGTCACGTGGGGTAACATAATGTATATGGAACAAGGCAGACTCCCCTTATCCCGTATCACTAGTTAAACTAAGTAATTGGGTGCACAGGATAAGAATCTAAGGGGAAGATTGCAGATCCCCTTATCCCTCACAAGTTAAGGAGCTACACAAAGAGTCGTGCGGGCTAAAAAGAGTAAAGGCATGCAACGAAGAGAAAAGGAATCTCTTATCCCACGTGGGATAAAAGGTCATGCTGAGTGTCATGCAGGATAACAAGAGAGAACAATGTCTCTTGTAGATGCTTATCCTGCATGAGTTTGATACTTCTCAAAAATTTTGTATGGAATAACTAAAGTGAATTGAGTCACTTGAAGATGCTTACCTCGCATGGGTAAGTTGGACACATAGATGATGGTGTGGGGAAACATAGGAAGAGAAGTTAGTGGCTCTCATTAGCTCACAGGTGTAGATTTTGACTAAATAAGCTCGACATGTCAGCAAGACTGATAGATACAGTGGTCCAAATGGGAGTTGACTGAGTTTGACTCAACAACATGGCATGTACGGAACAAATCAGAAGCATATTGACCACCATTGATAGTATGTTTTTGAAGGCAGATTTGGGTGCCATGTATGCATCTTGATAGATAAACTTCTCATGCAAAGAATTGACTAAAGTTGACTGAGTGATTTAGATGATACGTTTGCAAGATGATAAACTTAGTAATCCACATGGTGGTCAACCAAGTTTGACTAGAAATGTTGAACAAAAAATTTGATGCCACAGAAGCATGCTGATAGATGCAGAGGCTTATGTGGTAGTTGACCAACATTGACCAAGTGGTGTGGATGCTGAAAATAAAGACAAGTGGCTCCCAAGTGGTTGAGAATGAAATCTGATATGCAGAGGTCAGTGCTGACAAAGATGATGATCAAGTTTAATGAGGTAGTTGACAATCCCTTCAGAGCAGGTTGACAGGAGGATGAAGAATGCATTAATGGCGACTAGGCCAGCAGACTAGTGTGCGGCTCGAGATGATCAACATAGAAGGAGATTCAATCTCATCCGATAGATGAATATTTACTAAAGATAGTAATTAGTTTATTGAGAAGAATGAAGCAACATTTAATGATGATCTAGTTGCAGGGAGAGTTGTTGAGCTTTTTGAGGCTCGAGGAAATCTGCCTGGCTGAAGACTACTAAGTATAGTAATCCAATATCGAAAGTATGATTTGAATTTAGATGATTTCCAAAGAGAAGAAATTTATTATGAGTAGTTATTTGTCTAAAAGGATGTACATAGAATTAACATCACCTGCAAGAAATGATATTTCAGAGGCCGAGAAGATCAGATTTTAAATCTATTTTGGAGGGAAACCTTGTATGCTAGATGTGATCGAGAGAAGATAGTGTGATAAGGGGTATGACAAGGGTTAGTGTGCTGAGATGGTAGAGATAACTGCATAGACATAAAGGCTGAGATTTGGAAGTAGGATTGTGAATCTACATAGTTGTATATGTGGGTAAAAAGGATGCCTGTTGAGTAGAGAGTAGATAATGAAGAGTAGCAACATTGACAGATTGTAGATCCAACAGATAAATGAAAGGTTAAGTGTATGCCACAATAAAAATGTGCAAGTTGATGAGGAGTAGCTGAAGGTGTGAGTAGAAGCTCTACAAAATAGAGATACAAAAAAGAGAGAAAATAAGAGAGGGCTTAGAAAAGCATTGTATGCAGGTACGTATAACACAATGATAGAGAAATAAATAACCTTATAAAAAAGATTGCATGTAGAGTAATCACAAGGTGAAGAGGAGATAAGTGGGAGCTGAGAGCTAGAGTAGAGAGTAGATAGAGAAGAGCACAGAGGTGGAGTGTAGAGATCAGAGATCAGTGAATGTAGAGCTGAGGTATATAACACAATAGGTTATATACATTGTGAGAGGCAAAGAAGGAGGAGTGATTAGAGTAAAAAGAAGAGAGCCAGTTGCAAAGAAGAGAAATAGACAGAAGGAAAAAGATAGAGAGAAGAGAGATAAGATTGAAGCCTAAGATCAAAGAGCAGAAAAGAGTCAGGTCAATCTCAAGAGAAGAATGTTTGTGAGTTGCAAAACCTCATTTGCAACAAAGTATGCAAACTGTATTTAATATTTTTTATTGTAAATCTTTGAACGAGTGTTTAGAGCAGGGGTAGGTGCTCCTTTGGGTTGGTGTTCCTTGGGTTGGTGCCCTAAACATTATAATTAGATTTTCTTGTGAGGCTAGATTGGATCAGTAGACTCCAACAATATTTTTCATCGAGGTTTTTCCCACTTTGGGTTTTCCTCGTATATCTAGTGTTATGTTTTTCCCTTGTGTGTGTGTGTGCAAATGAGTTTAATATCTCTGCTCATAGTTTATTGACTCTTGTGATTAAATCTTTTTTTATTTAGATTGTTAAAGTTTTGATTAATTACTACTAATTCACCCCCCTCTCAGTGGTCTATTGTGTTCCTTCATCCTTGTGGACATTGATTAGAACAAAATCTAGCAAACATTTATTAGACCCTTATCTTTATGGTCCATAACATAATACTAAGCAACCGCAATAGGATCTGAAGGTCTTGATACATTCAGATCAACAACATCCCATAGATCTTGATCTATTAGTATATCCTCCATCTTCAACTTCCACATATCAAAATTACTACCAAAAAAATTCTCCACCTCTATTTCCCTTGACAAACTTTCCATATGAAAATTCTTTCAAAAAGATCAAAAATTATCTTTTGTATAAGCTCTCACTCAAATCTAGATTAGTTAAAAAAACCCAACAACTCACAATTAAAACCAAACATGATCAAGCTTTGATTCCACTTGTAAGGAAGTTTAGTAGTATAACAACTTCCTACACTAACCTTGAGAGGAGGGTAATGCAATTTTTTTTATAGATCATTACAATAGTTACACAAAATTTACAGAGATAAATATAAATAGCATGCATACCACAACACAACAATTTATGTGGGGAAAACCCTTTTGAAAGAAAATCCCCACACTCCAAAAGCCGCCCAATATATTATTAAGAAATCAACAACATATTACAATATATTTGTAGAGAAAGCTTCTTATAGGAGTATCACCAATAGGATCCAAACACAACTCAATTGATACCAGACAATAATACAATCCCCTCTTAACATAGGTTTTCCTTATAGGGAAAACACAACACTCAAAATATCCATCATTAGATATGACCTAGTGATAAGAAATCAAGATTTAGAATGATAGGTTATATGTGAAATTTTATTTTGAGGGTGTTGCCCCCTAGACCCCCAACTAGTCATGAGACTAGGGATAGAAAGGGGGTAACCCCTTGAAACACCCAAGTTGGGGGTTATGCCCCCAAACCTCCATAGTTGGGGGCATTGTCCTTGAACCCCTGATAGTCAAGGGCAAGCCCCTAAACCCCCATCATCAACCTTGGCTAAAGATGAGGAAAATGATTGCAAAGCAAGATAAGCACTTTTGAGCGTATTGTCTGATCAACAAATCATGGGATTATTAGATAGATCTACAACTAAAGATATTTGGGATAAATTGGAAACATTGAATGAAGGTGATACCACATTCAAAATTACAAAATTGGAATGCTTCCGTGTCAGGTATGAAAATCTAAAAATGGAAGAAGATGAAAGAATTTCTGTTTTCATGGAAAGAATAAATGAAATTGTTTTGGGTATACAATGTTGTGGAGGAACCTTAAGTGAAGATGAAATTGTTTCTAAAGTTTTAAGAGATTTTCCACTAACATATAAAATGAAAGTTATTGCTATTAATGAATTGAGAACAATGCCTAATGCATCAGTATCTAGAGACACTTTGGTTGGAAAACTTTCAGCTTTTGAACTTGAGGAATTTGGTCCTGTTGCTACTATTAAGATAGATTTAGCTTTCAAGGCATCATCATCATCTGAGAAATTTGATTGGAAAGCCTTTTATGCAAGAGAACTTGAAGAAATTAGAAAGGATAATGAAGAACTGGAAGAACTTGAAGCACTATTTGCAAGTAAAATGCCTAAAGGTCCACTTGGAAGTAAGTATGAAGGTAAAGCACCATTTAAATGTTTTACCTACAATAAGATTGGTCATATGGCTTCTAGGTGTCCTGATAGACATGCAAGATTGAAAGAAGAAGCTAAAAGAACATACAAGCCTAACCCTGAATATCAAAGGTACAAATTTAAGAAGGATAGAGATAAATCATGTTACTATACTGATGATTCTGATGAGGAATCGATAGATAATGGATGGGCTTTTGTTGCAATAACAGAAGATCAACCGACACCTACTATTCAATCGGTAGAGAAGGCCCTAGTAGCTAAAATTGAAGATAAAGATGAATGAATTATTGATTTTGGATGTTCACATCATATGACTAGTGATAAGAGTAAATTCTTAACCTTTTAGGAATACAATGGAGGTCTAGTAAGATTTGGAGATGACAAAGCTTGTTTGATCAGAGGAAAAGGCACTATATCTTTTGATGGTAAGTATAATACTGATAATGTTTACTCTATTGAAGGTTTGAAGCATAATATTTTGAGTGTTGGTCAATTGGTCGAAAAGGGATTTTAGTTACAATTCAAGAATGGTAAATGCAAAATCATGAACAAAACTGGCTTAGAAATTGCAACCAATAATCAGACTATAGGTAATATCTTTCATTTGAATAACAATGAGAAGACATGCTTGATCGCACATATTGATGAAAGTTGGTTATGGCATAAGAGACTGTGTCATATAAATTTTGATTGCATTGTGAAAATCAGTACTATAGCATCAGAATTAGGAATCATCAAAGCAAGTATAAAGACATGTTAATCATTATTAGCTCAATCACAAACACACATTGCAATGATCTAATCCTAAGCACACTCAATAGAGATACGAAAACAAAGCATTCAAAATGAAAGATTATGCAAACCAAATGCAGAATTGAATGCTCCTTCCATGCGGCTCCATTGTTCTTCTTTCCTCTTCAATGGATTTGTGGATCTCACCTACAAGTGCACATAAAATTGAAAGCAAGATTGATGAAAATCTCAAGAGTACTAGAAGCGTAAGTTCGATAGTTTGATTAAGGATTCAGATTCAAGATTAGCTTTGATTGAAAATCATCCAATTTATAGAAGAATTGGATAAATGACAAGATTAGCATGATGCAATTCAAATGGAAATTGCAAATCAATATGACAAATTATGCACTTTCCATGCACAATTTGATTGATCGATAATTGATGACAAATTATGACACATTCTATGTCAAAATTGATTGATTATCAATTATGACAATTTATGACAAATTGAAATGTCATTCCCATGGAATTAGGAGATGAAATAGGAGGGAAAAGAAATTAGAAAATTGAAATTGATGACAATTAGGAATTAGAAATTGATGGAAATATAGGAAATTAGGAACTAGAAGAAATTAGGTAAATTAATTAATAATTTGTCATTTATTAATTAATTTACAAGAGGAAGAATAATTAGCCAATTAAATAAAGATTTAATTGTAATGAGAAGACTTAGGATAAATAAGTAATTTATTAATCCTAAAGGAAGAAATGACAAATTAGGTTAAATGAATAAATCATAAAACCCTAGAAGACGAATTAGATCTTGAAAGATAATTGATTCGATTCAATTTGATTTTGGATTGATAAATGACCAATGTGATAAATGATTTGATTGAGATTGGTTGACAAAAATCAATGACAAATTGACCAAATTGACATGATTGAAAAGGACAAGGATCGATGACGAATCGATCGCAATATGACAAGATTGACAAGGACAAAGATCGACCCAAAATCATGATTGAAGATTGTTGTCGACAAGACCAAATTCAAGAGTGAGATAAAGGAAGAATGTAGAAGAATGACTCGATGTTCGCAAATGATAAAAACCAAGTACGAATCATAGGAGAAATGTTAATGCGACGCAAAAACCTAAAATGAGGCAATGCGCAAATGTTAAAGTATGACTCTGCAAGCGGTGACCATTTTTAGGTGTCTACAAGTACAATTAAGGCAGTAAGAGATTTACCTAAGATTGTTAAGCCTCACAATCCGGTATGTAAGGAATGTCAATTTGGAAAGCAAGTTAGAGAAACTTTTAAGAGTATACCAAAAAAATCCAATAATGTTCTTGACTTAATTCATACTAATTTATGTGGTCCAGCAAGAACTAGAAGTTTACAAGGAGATAGGTATTTTATGCTAATCATTGATGATTATTCTAGAATGTGTTGGGTTACTTTTCTCAGGGAGAAATCAGAAGCTTTTGGGAAGTTCAAACTATTCAAGGTCATGGTAGAGAATGAAACCGATAAGAAAATCAAATGTTTGAGATCAGATCAAGGAGCTGATTTCACATCTAAGGAATTTAATACATTCTATGAAGTGAATGGAATTAAAAGACACTTATCATCACCTCAGACACCCGAATAGAACGGAGTTGTGGAAAGGAAGAACAAAACTATTTTGGATGCAGCTAGAAGCATGATATCAAAAGAAAATCTACCTCATGTGTATTGGAAAGAAGCAATCAATACAACTATTTATACATTCAACAGAGTTCACATCAAAGGTGAAACTGGTAAGACCCCTCATGAACTATGGTTTGGTAATACTTCTACTCTTAAATATTTCAAAATATTTGGAAGTAAATGCTACATTAGAAGAGATGAGTATATTGGCAAATTTTATCCTAGAAGCGATGAAGGAATATTTCTTGGTTATTCATCTAAGAGAAAGGAATATAGATGTTTTAATAAGAGATTGTAAAAAATCATTGAAAGTGCAAATGTGAA
The DNA here is from genome assembly GCF_030272615.1 of Cryptomeria japonica. NCBI lineage: Eukaryota > Viridiplantae > Streptophyta > Pinopsida > Cupressales > Cupressaceae > Cryptomeria > Cryptomeria japonica. The sequence goes on from NC_081415.1 coordinate 467,023,799, forward strand.
GATTGATGAATAGTTTAGAAGGTCTACAGACTCTGAACCGATAGTTGAGATAATCACAAATGAACCTACTATGAGCACACTGGTACAAAATATTGATCCAGTCACACTAGCATCATCTGAAAATTCCACCGTGACTGAAGAACAACAACAAGTGAAAACACCCCGGTATGTAAGATTGAATCACTCTGAAAATTAGATAATTGGGAACAAATATCAAGGAGTTATGACTAGAGGAAGACTGGCAAATGAAGAGGTATGTCTTATTTCTCAAATTGAACCAGTATCAGTTAATGAGGCATGTGAAGATAAACACTGGATTAAGGATATGGAAGATGAATTGGAACAAATTGAAAATAATAACACATGGACATTAGTTCCCCGACCTAAAGACAAAAATGTAATTGGAACTAAATGGGTATTCAAAAATAAACTTAATGAAGATGGTAAGGTAATCAAAAATAAAGAAAGATTAGTGTGTAAGGGATATTCACAGAAAGAAGGAATTGATTATAATGAAACCTTTGCACCAGTAGCTAGAATTGAGGCAGTCAGATTATTCTTAGCTTTTGTAGCACACAAGAACTATAAAGTATATCAAATGGATGTTAAATGTGCATTTCTGAATGGAGATCTTGAAGAGGAAGTTTACATTGAACAACCTAATGGATTTTCTTTGACAGATGACAAAGATATGGTTTGTAGGTTAAGGAAAGCTTTATATGGATTGAAGCAAGCTCCTAGAGCTTGGTATGCTAGATTGGACAAATATCTTTTGAAGATTGGTTTCACTAAAGGTAATGCTGACGACAATCTATATTACAAAGTAACTAATGATGACATCTTGGTTATTGAAGTTTTTGCTGATGATATAATATTTGGAGGAGAAGATGGATTGTGTAAAGACTTTTCTAATAAGATGCAGGAAGAATTTGAAATGTCTATGATTGGAGAGATAAAATTCTTTTTAGGATTGCAAATTTCACAGACTGATAAAGGTATATCCATAGATCAATCAAAGTACTTGAAGGAATTACTAAATAAATTTGCAATGGAAAACTCTAAACCAGCAAGCACACCTATGACTACAATTGATAAGCTATCTTTGAAGGATGAATCAACACCTATTAATCCGACTAGGTACAAGTCTATGATAGGAGGTTTACTGTATTTGACACAAACAGGACTTGATATTATGAATGCAGTATGTATTGTTTCAATATTTTAGACTAATCCTAAAGAAAATCATGAACTAGTAGTGAAAAGGATTTTTCGGTATCTACGAGGCACTACAAATCTTGGTTTATGGTATCCTAGAGATGAAAACTTTGAATTATGTGCATACACATGCAAATTGGGTAGGAGATGTAGATGAAGGAAAATGCACCATCGACAGAGCATTCTTTCTTGGAAGCAAACTAATTTCATGGTTGAGCAAGAAACAAAGTTGCACATCTTTATCAACAACAAAATCAGAATATGTTGCAGCAACAACTAACTGTACACAGGTATTATGGATCAAGAAAATGTTGAAGGACATAAAGGTAAAATGCAAGGAACGTATAATCATTTATTGTGATAATATGAAAGCAATTGATATATCCAAGAATCGGCTATTTCACTCAAAAACTAAACATGTTTCTATCAAATTCAATTTTTGGAAAGAGAATGTTGAAGCAAAAGAAGTGAAATTGGTTTATGTGAATACTAAAGAGCAGATTGCAAATATCTTTACTAAACCTCTGCCTAAGGAAACTTTTGAATATCTTAGGGAGTAGCTTGGAGTTATACCCACACCAGTAGAAACTTAGATAGTTGGGGCATGGCATCAGACCAACAAAATTAAAAGAGAAATCTTTTTTCCGGCTTTGATGAGGAGAGCTACTTCTCAGGGGGAGTATTTGGATAAATTGATAAGTTGGTATTTTGTGATAAATTCTTTGAACTGATTGTATTTGGTTTTGTATTTATTTGGCATTTGATGTCAAAGGGGGAGAGATATCTATGGAAAAACATATTATCTTTTGGGGAGAGATTATTCATTGGGGGAGAGATTGTTACTCTCTGTATCTGTATTTTGATGATCTCTTTGGGAGATTGTTGGCTTTTGGTTTTTGGCATTTCTGTTTTGGCACTTAGATGGTTTTTCCATCTTGTGTTTCTATCAATGCCAAAGGGGGAGATTTTTGTTATTTTGGATATGTTGATATGGTTTTGTCATTGATGTCAACACTTGTCAACACTTATCAGCACTTGGAGATCTTTGATTATGTTCACCGGCATGATCAGTGACTTATGCACAGTCACTAGTATCTGGTTCACCGGCACTTGGAATGACTTGGAGATTACTTGGTTATGCCGAAGAAATTTTTTGGACACTTGGTTTTGGTGATTTATTCATTGGTCTAATCAAGTTTGCATATTTGTTGTTACCGAAAAAAGGTTTAGGATATGCACTAGCAATCTTATCTATTCCATATCAGCATGACACATCATCAAGATGATTTATTTTTATTGTAAATGCATTGAGCCGACATCATGCATCGCATATTGATTCATTTGTAATTGATTTTATTGTAATATCTTTTAGTGAGCCAACCTACTCATTTGGTCTTAGGTTTTGGTATATATGTAAGATCTCATTTATGAGATTATGTGGTAGAAGTGAAAAAATGATTGTAATAAGATATATGTGAATATAAGAAGAGCTATACACGTAAAAATCATTCAAGATTGAAGGAAGGTTTGAAGAAGGAAAATCAAAGTTTAACCGGTACTGAATCTAGCATATGAAGAGAGTAGTACATTATCATTGGATTTAACCATCCAATTTTAGTCAGTGTGACTCCCATTTGGTGATTGAACAGTGAGCTCTAGGTAGTTGGCCTCTCTGCATGTGTAGACTCCATATTGTACACACATACTATCTACAGTAGAATCATCTGATTGTGGGTAAGGTTTCCCACTGTGATTTTTCCCCTTTCAGGCTTTCCACGTACAAATAACTATGTTATGTGTTGTGCATGTTATTTGTCTTTCTATTTCATGCATTAAACTTTACCGGTACTGCAATTAACTATTAAACTATCTACCGACATTAAAATTTTGGTTTACTGACATTGAGCATTAAGTTTGGTTAAGTTAGTTTTGGTTTGTATTTATTGGACAACTGATTCACCCCCCCTCTTAGTTGCCTCCGGGACCTAACATCGTCATGTATCAACATCAACATTTTATCAACAATACTTTTTTATTGTTGCAAGGTTGAGATACCATTTTTCTAATACCTACATCATAATTGGGAAAATTGAACTTGGATTGGGTCAACTATTGTTGTAAGGATGGAACACTTTGAGCTAGATTATTGATAGTGGCTTCGATGGATGGATTAGAATTGGACATATTGAATTGTTGTGGAAGAGTGATGTTATTGTAAGTGGGTGGAGGTTGAGAATAAGGAGTAACATTATGATATGTTGGTATAGGAGATGGTAACAAGGATTTTTATATAAGTGTATGAATTAATAATATTTCCCCCATGTGTAGGATAAACATTTTGTGTAGAGGTAGTCATGATAGAAGATGTATATGTAGGTGCATTAGGAAAGGTTGTAGTCATAGGTATGGAATGCTCGACTAGTAGGATTAGATTAACCAAGAGATTCAACACAAATTTTGATAGGCATAATATTGGTATTAAAAATATGAGAAATTATACATAACACTTCCACACCTAAATTATCACTTTGAACTATTCTCTTCAACCCTTCAATTAGGGAGATTGCCTCATTATTCGGGTGTTCTTGGCCCATCTTGTTGGCCATTTGGTGGAATCGATTGTGTTGCATTGATGTTTTTTCATTGATGCCAACACTAGATATTTGGATGCTTTACTGACACCCTTCTAGTCCCGGTTAGTTAACTTGGATCTGGCATGATCCGGTAGACTCCGGTACAATATGGTGATGGAATCAGCTTGTTCATGATACTTATACTCATATTTGGTCAATTGGTTTTTGTCTGGAGATTTGATGCTATCCTGCTTCCTTAGAAAATTTGTTTTTGATTTCGGTGAGGGTTTCACCGACAGAGCTTTTGATGGAGATCTTTAATTAATTGCATATTTGGTGTTGGTGCAACTTTTGAAGGAGTTTCAGGATGCTATTGGTGATCATGTTTGAGACTTGGCGGATGGAGATCATTGCTAAAGTGTATGGACCTATACTTGGTCCTGGTAGATCTAGGTTATGGACTGGCTTTAATGTAACGTGTGGATATGACCTATTAATGTATTTTTCAGGATGTCTTATGTGTTGTTTGGTCTAAGGCTGACATGGTTTGTAATTATGTAATCGGTTTATTATCTGGTGGCTGACCTGATTATTTATGGTTGAGGGTTTGTATATATAGATGTAAGATCTTGTTGTAGATCATCATGGTTAATGTTAGAGATCATGGTCAAGGAATGTAATATATGAATAATGTAATATCATTTAGGCAGAGGAGTTGGTCGATCATTGGAGATCGAATTGGGTTTATGTAAGAGGATTTAGTCCTCTGGTATTGAGATTAAATGGAATTGTACTCAGGCATAGGAGATGCTATCTTTTGTAGTTCAATACTTCTCTAGATTGTATTATGGATCTCTATGTAGTCAGTGAGGCTCCTTTTGTAATGAGCAATGCAATCTAGGTTGTTGGCCTTCCTACAAGTGCAGGCCCCTCAATTATAATTCACATACTTACTTTAGAAGTATTATCTGACTGTGGGTAGGCTTCCCACCATGGTTTTTCCCTTTACCAGGTTTTCCATGCACAAATCTTGGTGTTATGTGGATGGATTTTATTCTATGATTATTGTTTATGCTTAATTGGTTTATCTGCTATTCCGGTATTAATGTTTTGAGTTCCAATATTAAAGTTTAAATTGCTAATGGTTCCTGTAATTTGTAAAATCAATTCACCCCCCCTCTCAGTTGTCTTCCAGTTATTTGAACTATCTAACAATTGGTATCAGAGCTTTTCTCCTCTCTGCATAAAGATTAACTGCTTGAGGAAGATCCTATGGCAACTAATAGTTCAAGTTCATCTAGTTATTCTAGAGCTATCTTTTGAAGGAATATTCCAAGGCTTGATGGAATAAATTACACAGTATGGAAGATTAGGATGGAGACTCATCTGAGATGTCTTGGCAAGGAGATTTGGGAGATCACATAGAATGGTGTCACACCCTATAATCTAGGATCTGGCAATCATCCTCTAGAAAACTTGGACAAGGATCTTGAGAATGATTGTAGAGAAAGAGAAGCCCTCCTATGTGCACTTTTTGATCAATAAATAATGAGATTAACCGACAAACCATCTGGAAAGGCTATATGGGATAAGTTGGAGACTCTTAATTAAGGTGACCTTACAATGAAGATTGTTAAACTTGATGGTTACCGGGTGAGATATAAAAAAATGAAGATGGAAGAAGATGAAAGGATTACTGCATTCATGGAAAGGGTAAATGAGATTATTATGAGAATTCAATGTTATGGTGGAACTTTGAGAAAAGATGAAATTGTTTCTAAAGTCCTAAGAGCCCTACCATCAACTTACAAAATGAAGGCTACTACTATTAATGAGTTGAGAACAATGGCTAATACAACTACCAACAAAGATACTTTGGTTGGGAAACTATGTGCTTTTGAGCTTGAAGAATTTGGACCTTCTGGAGATGTGAAGACTAAACCTGCTTTTCATGCATCTACATCTACAACCGATAAGCAAGACTGGAAAGATTTATATGCAAAGGAGTTGGAAGATATGAAAAGAGAAGATATTGAGTTTGAGCAACTTGAAGCACTATTTACTAGAAGAGTACCTAGAGGACCGGTAGGAAGTAAGTATGAAGGAAAAGCACCTTTTAAATGTTTTGCATGTAATAAGATTGGTCATTTTGCATCTAGATGTCCTGAAAGAAATTCAAGATTTGAAGAAAGAAATAGAAGATTATTTAAGTCTAACCCTAGATATCAGAATAAGTATAAATACAAGAAAAACAAAGACAAATCATGCTACATAACAGATGAGGAAGGCATTACTGATTCTAATGATGAACCAACAAAAGACTTTGCTAGTGGATTCGTCAGTGGGAAGGAATGGGTATTCCTAGCTATCAAGGAAGATTATCCAGTTCTGGAAGAGAATGTACCTGAAGAGAAGGCACTTGCTACTAAAATTGAAGACAAGGATGAATGGGTAATTAATAGTGGTTGTTCACATCATATGACTGGAGAAAAAGGGAAGTTTCTGTCTTTGCAAGAATTTGATGGTGGTCTAGTTAGATTTGGAGATGAAAAACATGTATGATCAAAGGAAAAGAAAATATATCATTGGATGGTAAGAAAAATACTGACAATGTTTATTATGTTGAAGGTTTGAGGCATAATCTTTTGAGTGTAGGACAATTGGTAGACAAGGGATTTCAATTATAGTTCAAGGATGGAAAATGCAAAATCATTAACAGATCTAGCTTGGAGATTACAACCGGTACACAAACAAAAGGTAATATGTTTCATTTGAACTCTGGTGAAAAGACATGTTTGATTACACAGATTGATGAGAGTTGGCTATGGCATAAAATACTATGGCATAATGCAAAATTATTCAAAAGATCAAATCATTGGGGATAAGAGCAATGGAGTGATGACAAGAAGAAGACTAACAACTAATGAGGTATGCTTAATTTCACAAGTTGAACTGATATCAGTAATTGAGGCATGTAAAGATGAATATTGGTTGAAAGCTATTGAAGAAGAATTAGTTCAGACTGAGAAAAATAGTAGATGGACCTTGGTTCCCCGACCTAAAAATAAAAATGTTATTGGAACTAAATGGGTTTTTAGGAATAAATTGAATGAGGATAGTCAAGTTATAAGGAATAAGGCTAGATTGGCTTGTAAAGGATATTCTCAAAAGGAAGGAATTTATTATGGATAAAATTTTGCACCTATAGCTAGGATTGAAGCTGTAAGATTATTTCTTGCCTATGCTGCTTATAAAAACTACAATGTTTGGTAGCTGGATGTTAAATGTGCATTTTTGAATGGGGATCTTGATGAGGAAGTTTATATTGAGAAACCTGGTGGTTTTTCACTATCAGATGATACATATATAGTTTGTAGGCTAAGGAAAGCTTTATATGGATTGAAACAAGCACCTAGAGCCTGGTATGCAAGGTTGGATAAATATCTTTTGAAGCTTGGTATTACTAAGGGCAGTGTTGATAGTAATTTATATTATAAAATCATTGATGATGACATACTGATTATTGAAGTATTTGTTGATGACATTATTTTTGGAGGTGAAGATAAGTTATGCATATAATTTTCTAAGAATATGGAGAAAGAATTTGAGATGTCGATGATTGGTGAGATGAAATTTTTCTTAGGTTTGCAGATTACTCAGATTGACAAAGGTATTTTCATCTATCAAACTAAATATGCTAAGGAATTATTGAAGAAATTTGGTATGGAAGATTCTAAACTGGTAAGTACTCCTATGGTTACAAGTGAAAAATTGACAAGAAAACATGTTTCTACATCGGTAAATCCTACAAAATACAAATTTATGATTAGAGGTATGCTTTATTTGACTCAGACTAGGCCTGACATTATGAATGTTGTTTGTATTGTTTCAAGATTTCAAAGTGATCATAGAGAAAATCATGAGATGGTGGTAAAAAGGATTTTTAGATACTTGCAAGGTACATCAGAATATGGTCTGTGGTACCCTAAGGATGATAGCTTTACTTTATGTGCATATACAAATGTTGATTGGGTTGGAGATGTTGATGACCAAAAAAGTACTTCCAGTGGAGCTTTTTTTCTTGGAAAGAAGTTGGTTTCATGGATCAGCAAGAAATAGTCATGTACTTCTTTATCTACTGCTGAAGCTAAGTATGTTGCTGATGCTACTAACTGTACACAAGTTTTATGGATGAGGCAAACATTGAAGGATATAAAGATGGATTGTGATGCACTGATAGTTATTCACTATGATAACTTTGCTGCTATTGATATATCAAAGAATTCATTATTTCATTCTAAAACAAAGCACATATCTATCAAGTATAACTTTTTGAAGGAGAAGGTGGAAGCAAATGAAGTTAGACTCGTTTATGTGAATACTAAAGAGCAGATAGTAGATATTTTCACTAAACCTTTGTCTAAGGAATCATTTGAGTACCTGAGAGATAGATTGGGAGTTTCTACCCCTCCGGTAGAGACTTGATTGATGTGGTTTTGCATTAGTTCAACATGCACTATTAGAGATACTATTCATTTAGGAATTGATGTGGGATGCTACTGCTCAGGGGGAGTAGTCAACTTTGTGATTCAAAGGCTTATGTTTTTTCTTGGATATTTCTATCAGATTTCTAGAATTGATGTCAAAGGGGGAGTGATATTGATGTGAAAAAGAAAAAAAAATGGGGAGAGATATTGATAAAGAAAAAATCAGAGTTATATGTGGGAGGTTGTTGGCTATCTTCCAAAAGGGGAGACTTGTTTGGCATTTCTTGGTACTTAGATGTTTTTCACATCTAGTGTTGCCATCAATACCAAAGGGGGAGATTGTTGACCATTTGGTGGAATTGATTATGTGTTGCATTGATGTTTTCTCATTGATGCCAACACTAGCTGTTTGGATGCTTTATCGACACCCTTCTGGTCCTGGTAGGTTGAGTGGTTTCTGGTTAACTTGGATCCGACATGATTCGGTAGGCTCTAGTATAGTATGGTGATGGAATCATCTTGTTCATGATACTTATACTCATATTTGGTCAGTTGGTTTTTGTCTGGAGATCGGATGCTATCCTGCTTGCTTAGAAGATTGGTTTCTAGTTCTGATGAGGGTTTCATTGGTAGAGATTTTGATGGAGATCTTTAATGAATTGCATGTGTTATTGGTGCATCTTCTGATGGATTTTCAAGATGCTATTGGTGATCATGTTTGAGACTTGGCAGATGGAGATCATTGTTGAAGCATATGGACCTATACCTGGTCCTAGTTGATCTAGGTTATGGAACGAATTTAATGTAATGTGTGGATAGGAGCTATTAATGTATTTTTGGGATGTCTTATGTGTTGTTTGGTCTAAGGCCGACATGGTTTATAATTATCTAATTGGTTTATTGTCTGGTGGCTGACTTGATTATTTATGGTCAAGAGTTTGTATATATAGATGTAAGATCTCATTGTAGATCATCATGGTTAATGTTAGAGGTCATGGTCAAGGAGTGTAATGTGCAAATAATGTAATATCATTTAGGTAGAGAAGTTGGTCGATCATTAGAAATCGAATTGGGTTTATGTAAGAGGATTTAGTCCTCTGGTATTGAGCTTAGCCAAAACTATACTCAAGCATGGGAGATGCTATCTTTTGCAGTTCAACACTTCTTTAGATTGGAGTATGGATTTCTATGTAGTTAGTGAGGCTCCTTTTGTGATTAGCAGTGCGCTCTAGGATGTTGGCCTTCCTACAAGTGCAGGCCCCTCAATTGTAATTCACATACTTATTGCAGAAGTATTATCTGACTATGGGTAGGCTTCCCACCATGGTTTTTCTTTTTATCAATTTTTCCACGTACAAATATTGGTGTTATGTTGATGGATTTTATTCAGTGATTATTGTTTATGCTTAATTGGTTTATCTGCTATTTTGGTACTAATTTTTTGGGTTCCGATATTAAAGTTTAAATTGATAATGGTTCCTATAATCTGTGACAACTAATTCACCCCCCCCTCTCAGTTGTCTTCCAATTATTTGAACTATCTAACACATCCATTGTTGAAGATTGTTAAATTCCATGTCAAGCTTCCATAATTGAGCACTAGTAACCGTAGTTTGTGAGTTGTCATCTTCATCATGAGAAGTGTGAGGTGAATGAGGATATACAATGTTAGGCACATCATGTGTTAGATTATAGGAAGTACCAACACTCACATGGAATAAGTTATTTAACTTAGGTTCCATACCCTTGGTATTTAAACTTCGAGAAGCCCTAAATCTATAACTTCTTTCCATGGGAATATTGGATATAAGACTAAGGGTAACAAAACTCATACACAAGATAAAAGATATTGAATGTAAAGATTTTAACCCACAAATGTTTTGATAATGCAAGATATATGTATGATTAAACAATGCAATTTTTTTGTAAAATGATTGATTAACCAATAAATTAAGAAATTTCAATTATGAATTTAAACACAAGATGCTTCTAAATCTATAAATGATATGTAATAAAAATCATATCTAAGCATATAATTTAAAAATTATGTAACCCATCAATTAATTTTAACACAATACCTAGGGTTTTGTTAATTTAACCTTTAAATTGATGTGATTTAAGTGAAAAGAGGTAAAATGAATTAAATGTCTAAAAATCATATCTAGACATAAACAATCAAAGATAAGCATGAGCTATGACAAGCTCACCAAAATGTAAGATGGTGAAAATTAGGGTTTCACCACCTTAATAGGTAAATCCACTAATTTTCACGGGATCACCTTACATTAAGGGAACAAGATCAAACTTGATTGATCCAATCCTAAAAGGACTAAATTCATATAAGGTTAATTCTTCACTTGTTAGAGTTGAAAACTAAATTTGAATTAGGGTTGACTTTCAATGCTAGATCTAGGACAAACAATAAAAAATTGACATAAAACAATAACAATAGAATGTTCCATATGTCATGTAGAGCTAGCAAGTGATATCTAAGGAGGGAAAATATATTAGAACCCATGATGGAAGATTCAGGTTAAATTGTTGGGATTGAGGGGAGCAAGTTCCCCTAGTCCTCCAAATATCAAGGGTAGAGAGACTAGATGTTTTCTAGATCAGGATGACACATATAATCCGCTCTCAAAAGGTCGTTATAAATTCTTGAGACCAAGGGGATTTGATTGCCCTCGTTCTCCACTTTTAATTCCTTCAAAAGCTAAGTCTAATTATTGTCTTCTACACTACTAAATTCCTTGCTTGCAGCTTCTGAGAAAATCTTTTGCACATAGAAAGAAGGAAAGAGGTTTGTTTGATGCGGGTTTTACCTAGGTCAAACCCCAGTTTAGGAATTAACCTTAAACTGATAAAGGAATTGAAATAGAATTGAAATCAAATGCTTTCCTTTTGAGGGAAAGGCTAAATCTAATCTAAAAATGCTTGAAATTGATACCTTGATGAAGTTTTCTTGAATCCTCACGCAAAGGCTTAGAATATAATGTAGATTATCTTCATAGAAGGTTGATCATGGATGATTTAACTTGGATGCTTGATCTTGACTTCACCTTCTCCTTCAATTCTTGATGAATACTTGAATACTTTCTCACATAGACTTGAATTGATTTCACTAGAGTGTAATTGAGCGATCACTTGTGATTTTACTAGTTACCAAATGAGGGGTTAGGCTTCCTTTTATACCTAACTGTGCATTAATGTTTGATTTTTGGAGAAAGCCAACATAGTGCCAAATTTCCCACCTACATAAAATGACCACTGTGATGTCCTATTTTGGTTCTTGGTTAGGAGGACCAAGGCATCTAGGGCATCTAGGGCATCTAGGTCCTATCAATCAAGACTGAAAATGGGACAATGGTTGAGTCAAGAGTAAAAAATGTAGATTTCAAGATGGTATGAGAAACATCAAAGGAGAGATTGAGTAGTAGAGGTTGGAACTTCTAGGTGAAGGCTAGGTGAGGAAAAAATTGTATAAGGATATAATTTACATCACTATAGGAAGATCTTCAACAATTTGTGATTTAAGAACACTTAGGTGGAGAGGAAGTCCCCTTGATCAAGGGTATGTTGAGGCTGATTACAAATGAAGAAGATGGTGTGAACGTGTTACATAGAATTTATCATATTATGGATACTAATGTTATGCCAATGAAAATTTATGCTAGATTGCTTCATCATTCAAATCCTACAAATCGAGTTGGGTATTCTATTCTAATGTCTTTGCTTAAGGTAGGCTTCTAAATATACATCTTCCATCATGGCTACCTCCACACAAAATTATAATGCTACACATGCTATTCATGTGGAATCCTATCAATGAATACTCCTACATACCTCCTTTCATTAGCCCTCCGTTCACTTCCCAACCATCTCCTTCACCCACTTATCAAAATGTTCTACTTACTTATTCTAATGCTTCACCTACCTATCATAATGTCACACCTCCATCACAATCTAAGATATCCAACTCCAATTTGGTCCAAAATGTTTCATCTTTGCAACAACATCTGGCTTCCATAACCCAATCCAAATTCAATCTTCCTCTATGTGATACCACTAACCCACTTTCTAATGACATCATTCATACTCTTGTCTGATAATACTTGAAGGTTCCTTGTTTGGAGACATATGATGGAATAGGTGACCCCCAAACTCATGTGAAAATAAAAAGAAATGAGGAACAGGGAAAAATTGTAAGTAATCTATCAAGAAAAAGAAGAGACAAGTACCATAAATGTAGAAAATGGAACTCTACTCCAAGTAAAAGGGTGGAAAATATCCTCTCTCAAATTTTAGAAAAAATGGAGAAGGTTGGGCAAGGATCCATATAGGCTACTAAAGAATCCCTTAAACATATTGTTTGAAGAGGACAAAGGAGAACAAGAATAAATATTAAAGGATGTGGTTATACAATCAAAATGGGGGGTAATAGAAGAAATTGTGAGAGAGACTCTAGAAGAAATAAAATGGAAAATATAGTTGCAACAAGAACAAATAGTGCTTAAATATCCTAAGAACATCCTACCTTCTACTTATGTATCACCACCATTTGACCCCATACAATAAATAAAAGACTCCTTTGCACATCAAAAGAAGATAGAAACACGAACCTCACTTTTTATATATGCCATACTGCTCATATATTTCCCTAATGTAAAAGTTTTAATTATTGTTTATAATACATAAACTTGAAGGGATCACATTATAAAATAACATGTCGACACAAATGTTAATATGGAGGGATTAGTCACTACACTACATAATAGAGCATCACATCTCTGTAGCAAGGAGTATAAGGTAATCATACAATACTATAAGCTATCTATAGACCCAAAAATATATTTCTTAGTATCATGGACTATAAAAGGACCCATTTCCATCCATTTATTTTTATTGATTTAATTTTATTCTTATAGTAAAAAAAAAAACAAAAAAAACTAACACTAATACAATTATGATTGCACACTAAGTGAATATTGTTGACATTGTGTTGTCATTGATGTCAAGCGGTATAGCATTACTGGTGTGGGAGATTGAAGTGTATTGGTGACATTGATGTAAGCCAAGTAGTGCGGTCACCGGTACACAAGTCAGTGTTGGCATGTGTTGTAGACATGCACTAGAGACTAGTATGGTATGATGACTGGTAAGTAATGTGTTGGATTTGAGTGGATACCAACCAGAATGTTACAATAATCACATCAACACTGGAGGCGAAGCATGTACAGTCCACTAGTAAGAGTTGGATGTTATACAACATGACTCCCACCAGATGAAGAGACGAGTGACAAAGAATGTGCTGCTTTAGTAAGCAAGGATGGCATATGTGAAAGCTATCTGGTCATATGTCAAGTTGAAGATGCATCTACTCCTTAGGGATATCACATTAATACCAACAGGTGACATAGATCCCTTCCCACCAGTTAGTGGTAATGCCTTGCTTATCCCAGTTTACTTGGCATACATCATGACTCTCTGGGATAAGATAGTCTGAGTAAGAAGAGGCAGGAGATTGGATGCATAGACTGGATGACTAATATAATAGATGAGGAAGCCTCCATAGGATATGTTCATAGATGTGCACCGATTCAGCATGAAAAGACATGTTTTGCTACCGAGGTCGAAAAGGAAGAGTTAAGATGGTGAGTTTGCCTCCTTGGCAAATCAGTTGAAAAGAGAATCAGTCAAATGAAAATGAGGCTCTATAGTTGCACACATGGAGTTACCAGTATGCAGATGGAAAGTGGTGTTCCTATAGAATCAAAATGGATAGAGAAAGCTGGCATGAATATATCATGCACACTACTAGTATGAAAGCAGAAACATGTAAATTGGTAAACAAGGAGAATACCGACATACTGCCAAGTGGACAGAGAGACAAAGGAGAATACCGACATACTTGCTCTCATTCTATTGAAGATGCACATGATATGTCATCTAAGATTGCTGCTGAAGATTGATATGATTGATGACCGGACTAACAGGATCAACCGACACAAGGAAGGAGAAGGCAAGAAGGTTAAGCGGTAGGCAAAGAGAGACTAGTGGTGTGAAGAATATACTAGTTATATGATATTGGTCGGTGACCATGTTGGTTCGACATAGTGAGCCAAGGTGGATGTCGACAAAGGTGCTAAGAAAAGACATACCATCAGAATTACTAGAGAACTAGTAGGGTTAGATGTCTGGCTAGTGTGCACCAGTTGAGCATTTGGTCAGTGATCCTATCTGAATCGACACAGAGGTCTAAGCTGAGATGGATACCGACAAGGATGCCACATGGATTTGAAGTGCAAAGATTGCAGAAGTTGATGAAGTGCCATGACAATGAGGTTGTTGTAGAGTTGGTTGATATTTAATGTCGATTGTGACTGTTATGGGTGGATTTGTAGAGGAGTTGCGGCTTGAGGAAGGACATATCAAATCGGATCCATGGAGTGTACTGATTGATGTAGGATGTCTAGATACAGATCTAAGTAGGTGAAGCAAACCATCAAACTATTTATGGTGATTGATCAAAATATGAGCTGACAGATTGAATGCAGATTGCTAAAGATGAAAGGCATGCACTGGAAGGAACGATGTTGGAAGTGATGTACATGCAATCATCTCTGAGACATGATTTGAGGAGATTTGATTGGATATGGTATGGCTTGTTGGTTGAAGAAGAAACCCTAATTGTGCCAAGGTTTGAATTTATGTTTTGGTGGGAAAACCTAGATATATGTATGCAGACCAAAGACCAGGAGATGAGGATGATGCATGCCACATATTGATGTGAGGACTGTGAAAGAGTATCAAAGGGCCAACCAATCAGTGACTTCAAAGAAGTTCATATAGACTATGTGTTGGAGATGCAACTGGCAAGAGTGTATTAATCAGTAAGGTCAAGGCCACAAGTAAAGAAGTATTTAAGCATGAATGCCAGTTGAATGGTGAAGAAGAAAAGATAGTGAATTGACAGTGAAAGATAGAAGTGGATGGGATAAAGGTGAACTGACAAAGAAGAAACAGAGTAGAAGTAACCAGTAGAGAAAAATCGGTAAGGCAACAACAAAAGAGTGTACTAGAGAGAAAAAGATAGTGATCCACTAGAAAGATGAAGAGAGTGTAGAGTGACAGGAAGAGTAGAGAACCGGTAAAACATAGAAGGGGTGATACCGGTAGAGAGATTATATGGAGTGGTTGCAAGATTCACTTGTAACAGGTTATTACTTTTGTATTTGGTAATGTTTCTTTGAAGATCACTAGGTTGGTGCTCGGTGTAGGGCTTGTAGCTCCTTTGGGTTGGTTCCCATATATAGAAGGGGTTGTAGCTCCTTTGGGTTAGTGTCCATAAACTACAGGAGTGGTATTCCTTGGGTTGTTGCCCTAAATTTTGTAACCAAAGTATTTCATTGTGAGGCTGGATTGGAGCCGTAGACTCCATCAACATTTCTCATCGAGGTTTTTCCCATCTTGGGTTTTCCTCGTATATACTGGTGTTATGGGATGTGCCCTTGTGTATTTTTGTATTGCATTGTCTTGATTTATCTTACCAGTAGACCCACTAGGTAATAGGATGATAACTGATATTCACATATAGGGTAGATAAAGGGAAAAGTTTGTAAACCACTGATTCGTCCCCCCTCTCACTGGCACATTATGTCTAACAAATATGACCTAAGGTTTGATGCAAGGGAATGTGATGTAATGGGCCCAATTGTGAGTTATCACAAGAACTAGGGTTTTGATATATATTATTTCAAGGGGTTCATGTAGCTAATATGACTAACAAAATATTCTAGATAGTGACTTGTCATTTATCCTTTATGATATAAAGATGTAAAGGATTTCTTCTAATGGTAGACCTTATTTATGATTAATCATTTGATTTAAATGAACCAAGGGTGATATACTTCATAATTGTCTTAGGCACACAAATTGAATTTTCTAGCATGAAAAATGGTGAGTAATGGCTAGTTGGGACTTATTTTACTTGGAATCATGATCAAACTCATTATTTTATAAAATGAATCAATCCTTTGGTTGTGGTCTTGAACTAGGTCAAAGCAACACTATAGTCTTGAAATTGGAAAAGGAACTAATATCGAAGGATGTGACAATTGTCAAACAAGGGGTTAGATTGTATTTATAAACATGGAATTGAATTTGCGGTTAACAAGAATGAAAAATCATTTAAAATATGCTTAGAGATCAATGTACTTAGGATTTGCCCAAATTATGGTAATAAACAAAGGGTAAAAGTGTAATGGATATGTTGAACACACCGTATGAATAAGGGGGGGATTAATCAATCTAGACCTTAAAAATACTTAATTTCTAATCTTCAAACTTTAAACTATAACCATATAATCACAACAGTAATAAATCATAAAAATATAAAGCACAACAAACACATGAACACCTGAATTATATGGAAAACCTAAGGAAAAACCACGATGAGAATCAAACTCACAATATGAATATAAATTATTACAATTGTTGCCTCCAAAACCTACTACTCCTGAGAGGACTCACAAAACTAATGCGGGCAACCTTAGGTCAAGATACAAATGACTTGCAAAGTTGAAACTAACTATTTCAAGGAAAGATACAGAAAGCTGCCAAGAGACTCACTATCTTATAATAGAGAAAGGTAGATGAATTAAAAAAACCAACATATCCTTATCATGAAATTTTCCTTGGACCACTGGGTCAAGTGACCAAGATCATGACTAACATATCTAACTTCAAAATCTATCTTAAAATTGTGTCATACAGAAGATAATATTATCAAATCTCCTCGCAACTAACCATCACACAACCTCAATATAAAATTTACTTGAAAACTACCAATTTATACTAGTAAATTTTCACACCTTCCATACCTTCACTCATACATATACACTCCTTTATATACAATATTAGTCATCAAACTCTTGACTAGGTTGACCATAGATAGATTTAACAATAGTACATAAATTTGGCCAATCGGACCAATAACAACAATTACAACCTACTCTAGGAGATAAAGAGGACCCAAAAGCATTATAACGTATCCCTTTCAAATGTTTCCAATGAACCACACACACTAATACATCTTCCAAAGTCAACGTCAAATGAAACGTGTAGAAAACCATTAGAGAATGTTAGCTAACTAGACCAAAAACAAATCTTCAATGTAAATTTCACAATGTGGATCTACACATGCCATGGTGAGAGTAAAAAAATCCAAACTCATCCTTCCTAGCAACATAAAGGAAAATGATATGATCCAAGTAGATTGCAACATCACTATTAACCAAAAACTAGACCAAATGACAATAGAAAACTCAGAACATCATAACTCAACTTGATAATCCAATTATCACCTGAAAATTGAACTAGAACACTACACAAACCACAAGAACATGTCCTCCAAACTACAACACTTGAATCCACATATCTGGAAGCCACCAGACATTCTTTGAACCTATTTTGATAGACAACCTTAATGTCAGAAACATAAAAAACAAACTCTGGAATCTGAGCAATAGAGTACTTGCAAATATGATAGTGTAATATACACATAACATAAATATTATATTCATTTTTACACAACATAATCTACACATACTAGAGGAATGCAAGGCATTATCCTACCAACACATTAAAAAAATACTTCAACTTCTCCATAAGACAATTAGAACACAAATATTGTTTCCTACATATTGAAACTTCCATCGTACCATCCTTACTTGAAACCACAAAAAATACCAAAACACATAAATACTCTTTCTTTCATATTGAAACTTACACTCCACCATCCTTACTTCAATATCAATTACAATATAATATAGGTTGACATCAATGACAACATAGGTTAGAGTTCCATAAATGACAACAAAGCACAACATCTCAAGTTTCCAACACTCTCCCCTTTTGTCATTGATGACAACACACATATAGAATCAATAGCAAAGACAAATGAACTCAACTTGTATATCTCTCCCCATTTGACATCATGGACAAAGGGTACTATACTATATCTTCTCCCCCTTTGATAGAAAGGACAACAAACACAAATTTGAATAGATCTACCTTCAATTGAAATTATTTCTCCCAGTGAATGCATCACATTAGATTGTAACCTGAAATATCACAAGAGAATATAATAATCCCCTTTACAAGGATGTAATAATTTAAAAAAATCCCCATCCTTATCTACTCTGCTAAGGGCAACACCAACATCAATCCAAGAAGCAAAAATAGAGACCAGAGAACTCCCCCTAGATAGATGCACTACTACGTATACTTTTATTGTCATCAATATTTTTGTTATTTCATATTTCTTATTTTTTCTTGAATCTATTAGGATCATTCTAGAAACATTATCTTTAGTAATTTCTTCCTCTACATTATCAGAATTGGCTTTTAGACCTACTCCAACATAGTAGCTTTCAAGAACCCAATATCTTTGTAATTACAATAATTTCTCCATTTGTATGCATGATCAATTCTTTGTAGACTTTTGAATTCTCACCAATGATGAGGTAGAAACTAAAATCTCTGCCATCCTAAAATCATGTTCAACATCAATTCACAAGGAGGGTCGTAAGATATTCATTTCACTCTCCCCCTTAGATAGTGCATGTTTTCTAGTTACTGGAAGAAGAATTAGCACCACCAGAGGGTGCAAACCCATCCTCACATTTTTCTGCCACGTTTTCTTCTATTTTTTTCACTGATATCTTTTGCATCTTCTCCTTTTATGCATTGACATAAATATTATTTATTGGACCATTATTCCCATTTCTTCATCTACAAAATTAGGCAATGTGTCCAAATTTGTTATAGTTGTAACATACCTAACCTTGTTGAGAACCATTTCCATTTTCTATGACATTTCTGTATCTTTTGGTACTTCAATTCCTTTTGATAACACTTCTCCACTCAACATCCTTATGACTAATTTTTTTACAAGTTTAACAACGTCCATCGAAAGACTAAACATTCCTACCATTTAAATTCTACATCATCCTACTTCTACACTTATTAGCCTTATGACCAATCTTATTACAAATGTAAAATTCATCATTAAATAGTTGAGATCTGATCTGATTTCTGAATTCACTAGCTCTATGTCCAAGCTTATTGCATGAAAAATAGTTATCATTAAAAGTTGATGAGTACCTGATTTGAGAAAGAGGAGCATGAGACTTCTTGAACACTTTCTTGTTTTAGATTTGAGAGAAACCATTTTTGTTATAGTTCCTTCATCTATGACATTTTCTCTACCAACCACATTCATCTTGTTCATGAACTCTCACTTGTCTTCTGTCAAATTCTTGTCTATAGGGTTAGGTATTGGTTCCAGTATTCGACTTTCCTCTATGAGATTCAATTCTTCTTCTACTATATGCACCAAAATTTTTATAGAGGTGGGAATTTGTTACCTCTAAGATGATGAATCTTAGAGAACAAACTATCCACCACTACCTCATTTAAACTAGCATTAAAGGTGAGCCAAGGGATACAAACAACAAAACTAGATGATCATGCCACAAAGAAGACCTCTGAACAATCATGTGAAGCCTCTATCTTTAGGATGAATGCATAGAGCTGGGACACAAGCGCAGTGTGCTATTGTCATGTACAAACAAAGTATAAATATTGTACAATAGACTCGAATACAACAACATAACTAAATTAACAATGTTGTGATAAATAAAGTAAAAGAGATAGAATGTTAACAGTTAAAATAAAGTAAAGCAAAGTTGAGGGAAGCTTACAACCGGTCCATGATTGAAGCCTCGAGCAAGATAATTTCCTTTCTTTGATTACAAACCTACACACAAGCAAGTGAGAGAAAATGTTGGGGATTGTGTTTAGAGTCTGCCTCAATCAGACCCCAAGATAGAGAAAATGTTGGGGGTTGTGTTTTAGAGTCTGCCTCAGTCAGACCCCTAGTTTTGGTGTTTCCACCTCCATGGACAACCCAGATTGATAGATAGATCAAAAGTTAAATAACTAGGATGATAAAATGATCAAATAGATAGGGGATGTGATAAATCCCAAGATGCTCAAAAATGAGATAAATAGATAGATATTACCGAATAGGCCTGACAAAATCCAAGAGAGTTGCAAGTGATAGTTTGAGATCTTGAGAGTGTTGTTGCAAACTAGAGACTGTTGTAGCAAGTGAGAGAGAGAGAGAGAGAGAGAGAGAGAGAGAGAGAGAGAGAGAGAGAGAGCAACCTATGAGAGACCAAAGAATAAGAGAGATTGTGTCCATAATCTAGAGATCTTGAAAGAAGAGAAATGATTCATTTAAAAGAGAGAAGAGGAGGGAAAGAAGAGGTCGACGAGCCATTTAGAAGATTCCAAGTTGTTTACACTGACATATGCAAGTGACAAGTGGAAAGGCATGCTTAGAACCAATATTCAAACATTGAGGTATCATAAGACTAATGTGTGATGCGTTAATGCCCATGTGACACATTATTGACTGAATAAATCATGCTAAAAAATGACAAGCAACAAGAGAAACACGTGACTAACATGACACAAAAGCTGAAGTATAGCTTTCAGATAGGTGACTTGCATCCTGAGAGGGAAAAGGTTGTTGCAAGGGCTGAAGTGAGCCTACTCAAGTGCTAGGGGAATGGATACCAAAGTGGTTACAAAAGATGTAGGTCGAATTACAAAGGGTATGCAATTTTTGACACTGCATTTTTTCCCCACTTTAGCGGGCTTATGAATGAACATGAATATGCATGCTAAAGAAAATCTACTAAACAAGAAATAATATCATGATACCAAAAGGATACTATAGAGGAAGCAGATAAATCTCCAAGCCAAGGAAGCTTGTTCCCAAGCTGAAGACCTACAAAATAGATGCATTAGATAGAAAAACCTACACAAGAGAAAAGGGCTAGAGAATAAGGGAATCCCAAGACAACAGGGTTAGAACATGATAAAAGAAAAAGATGAAACACACACAAAAGCATGAAACAAATAAACTATGATCTTGAGTCAATAAAGTAAACGAGACCTTGATGTAAAAAGTTGTCTCAGTACCATGTGTTGTCCTCAAAATAACAAGAAACAATAGATAGAGGAATTAAAAAATGAAGATAAGAATGCAAGGATTGATCACTTCAAGGAAGAATGCACCCAGAACTCAGAGAAACAATCAATATAGAAGAGATAGTACATGACCTAGACACTAGCTTGATGCATCACTAGTGGTCATGTAGACATGATGACGATAAAAAAGATAGATCTATCAAGTCTTGTTATGCCAGATGATCAAAGATAAGTAGCACCAACCTCGCTCAAAATGAAGGGCACTACTAATAAGGATAAAAAATATAGATGTGAACCTAAAGTAGAGGAAGATAAAGAAGAGAGCCGTGATAGGGAATCAAATTTTCCTTGATCAGACAAAATTGCCCCCAACGAGATGAAGCCAAGATTTGGAATAGATATTGTTACTCGATACATCTCAAACACACTAGCTAAAGACTAACATGTCGGATGATAAGATAAGGGATAGAGATAAATAATAGATAAGACAATGTAATCAAAATGAGCCTCACTTTGGAGGAAAGCCCCTTGTTACAAAAAGTTACAAGACAAGCGACCACCATGATATGAGATACGTTGGTATGGATAGAAAAGTGCATTATGCTAGATAGCCATACGATAGGGCAATGAGATATGCCGGTATGGATAAACGTATGATATGGCAATGAGATGTCGGTATGGAAAACCATACGATAGGGAAATGAGATATGCTGGTATGGATAATCATACAATAGGGTGATGAGATAGATAGATTTTGTCAGCATGGGTAGCGACATGCTATATAGCCATGCGATTGGGTGATCAAAGATAGATTTGCTGGCAAGGGTAGCAATACACTGGATAGCCACGTGATTGGGCAATCAGAGATAGATTTGGTAAGTAGTAGATTGGCCCATACAAAGGCAAACAAAAACCATAGATCAAATAGTTTGGCCCCCATCTAGGAAAAGAAAATGATAAAGAAAAAGATCAAGTGGTTTGGCCCTTGTTGGTGTAAAACAATGGATGTTTAAAAATATGGATTTTAAGTTTGTATCAGTTTTTTAGTTTACTGATTCGCTCCCCCTCTCAGTAATCTACCAGATACTTATTCTTTCATCATACCATAAATTGGTATCAGAGTGTGTCAGGTCCTCTTTAACCTAAAGCCTAACAGCTTGAGGAAAATGATCTTGTAGATCATGATGAAGAAAGAAGGTCCGAAGTTCAACAAAGATAACTATAGGATATGGAGTGACAGAATGAAGATTTACATTAAGAGTCTTGGAAGTCAATATTGGGATCATGTAGAAACTCTGTATGTTGCACTTACTAGAACCCTGACTGATGATCAGAAGAAAGAATAACAAGAGAATCATCAAGCATTATAGGCTATTATAAGTTCCCCGTCTGATGCTAAATATGTAGTTGTTTATGGTCTTGAAATTGCATATGAAGTATGGAAAAACTTAAAGAGATTTATAGCGATGATGAACATGTTAAGATTGCTAAAGAGGAAAGTTTGATGACATGAGAATGTCTGAAGGTGAGAATATCCAGTAGTATGGTCAAAGGATAAAAGAGATAGTTGGTGAAATAAAGAGTGCGAGAGGGAAAGTGGAAGATGCCATAGTGATCAGTAAGGTACTGAGAAACCTGCTACCGGTCTATGCTATCCGAGTTGTAGCTATTCAGGAGCTGAAATCCATTGACAAAACTAAGGTAACTCTTGACTCTATCATTGGCAAACTTATTGCTTTTGAACTAAATGGCTATGATTGTAGTGTACAGAAATCAAAATCTACATTTAGAGCTTTTGTCTCTAACCTAGTTATGAATCTAGATCCAACAAAGATGCTGATGATGAAGACAGTTTAGTGGAGCTTGAAGCATTATTGGCAAAACGACTGCCTAGAGGCACTGGGAAATATAGAGGTAAGCTACCGTTGAAATGTTTTTCTTGTAATAAGATTGGTCATATAGTAGCTAACTATCCTAATGGTGAAAATGAATACACGAGAGACAAATTCAAGAAGTATAAGGGCAAAGGAAAGAAAGGTTGTCTTATTGCTATTGACAGTAGTATTACTGATGAAGAATTTGATGATGATGTTGTTGGCATATGTGTAGAGTTGGATGACATGATGATATTATATGTTGTCATTGATGTCAATATGCTGAAGTATGAACTAGTATATTGAAGAAAGCAAACTGGCAAGAGAACTAGTATGATGGTATGAAGTGAACCGGTATGTTGGAATGTGAACCGGTATTTGCAAAGTTTGTATCGGGGTTTCATTTGATATGACTATCAGTTGGTAGTCTTAGCCTTAGGGTTCCCGGTTGATGCATTTCAAGTCTGTGTGATTCGACTAATGACATCCTATAATGAGTTAGCATTGAAATGAAGATCAAATCATGTTGCCACATCAGCCTTGTGCATGTGAAGAATTTCCTTGAGGATCTTGCATGAAGAAGATTGATTCTATCCACCTTGGGAATGTGCAAAATATTAGCAAACAGTGGAGAGCGCGTGATGGGTTATCAGCTTCCAGAAGCGGTGAAGAACGAATGATGGAGAACATCTTGAGATTTGTTCAAGATTGTTTTACCCTATGCAATGTGATTGAACAGTCAAGATTGGACCAACTGTATTGTTAACCTAGATGCTTAGGGTTTTAGGTTTTGGCTACCGACCTAATTGTATTCTATAAGGTCGATGATGATTTGCATTGTGAAGATGTTGGCAAATGATTGTATGTGAGGTGATTCTTGCTAGACCAAAGAAGTAAGTAGATACCTATAGAGTGTAATTGCAGATGTAAAGAAACTGAAGTGGATCTACCTTGGCATTGAGTGTTGTTATCAGATCAGTGTATTACCTGTTGACTTCTAACCATTTCAATAGTTGGAAAATCCCTTTATCGGGTAGCTTTAACAGGCTTTTCATAAATACTTTAATAGGGTGACTCAAAATCATTGAGTTCTTCAAATCATCTTGCGAGGTAACCTTTAACAGGGTTCTAACCTTTAACTGGATATTTAGCCATCCCTTAACCGGGTGATCCCTAGCAGGATCGATTCCTAGTAGAACCTGTTGTAAAGTCTTTAACCAGACTAGGATCTTAATAGAGTGGACTTCAAAAGTGTTCGAGAAAAACTTGTGGATATTCATCCCCACCGTGGTTTTTCCCAGTTGGGTTTCCACGTGAAAAATTAGGGTGTTATGTGTGATGCTTTTTTATGTGATGTCTTAGTGTTTTATGTTAAGTGGTAATGCAAGTTGATCTAGTGGTCATTATATTTCTGATGTAGTACTTGTTTAAGCATATGAGTGAAGTGGAAATGAGATAGTAGGTTTTTTGAAGATCTAAGTGTTACCGTTTTATGACTTTTGCAGTCACTGTGTTTTACCGGTATTGCCTTGATTTAGATCGGTGATGTTATTTACTAATTAGTGCAGTCTTCGTAGTTTAAGTTGTTAGAGAAAGTTTTTGTCTATACTGATTCACCCCCCCCCTCTCAGTATCTGTTGATCATTTACTGTTCATCAGTATTCATCAAATGCTAGTGAAGATATTGTGTTTGTAGCTATTAAGGAAGAGATATCTAATCAGAAGGCACTAGTGTCCAGGATGGATAATTCTGATGATTGGATCATTGATAGTGGTTGTTCACATCACATGATCGATGATTGGAGCAAATTTCTTTCCTTGAAGGTAAGGGAGTTATTTCACTTAATGGGAAGAGCAGTGCTGACGATGTCTATTGGGTTGAAGGCCTAAAGCACAATCTTTTGAGTGTGGCACAACTTAATGACAAAGGATACCCATTGGAGTTTAGAAATGGTAGAGGTAATCTATTTCATCTTAATCCTAAAGTTATCAACTATTTGATTGCAAAGATAGATGATAGCTGGCATTGGTATAGGATATTTTGTCATATAAACTTTGAGAATATTGTTAAAGTGAGAAAGTCTAAGACAGAAAGAGGTATAACTCAGATAGACAAACTGATTAATTCTCTTTGTAAAGAATGTCAGTTAGGAAAGATGACTTCTTCAACTTTCAAGAGTAAGTCCTTCTCAGTGGAGCACTTGTTAGATTTGGTTCATATAGATCTATGTTGACCAATAAGAACTAGAACCATCTCAGGTGATAGATATTTCATGATCTTCATTGATGACTGTTCAAGGATGACATGGGTCACATTCTTGAAGGATAAGAATGAATCTTTTGGTAATTCAAAGAATTCAGAGCCTTAGCTGAGAAAGAGAGTGGAAAAAAGATAAAACGTCTGAGAACAGATCAAGGCGGTGAATTCACTTCTAAGGAATTCACTAAGTATTATGATGAGAATGGTATCAAGAGACAATTATCTACACCAAGGACACCACATCAGAGAGGAACAACCGGTCAGTTTTGAAGTAGCTAGAACTATGTTGATACAAGGAAGTGTAGCGAAAACATTTTGGAGAGAAGCTATAAGTACAATGGTCTACACAATGAACCGAGTTTTGGTAAAAAGAGGTAAGGAAAACACACCTTATGAATATTGGTATGGAAGATCACCTGATGTTAGCTATTTTAAGATCTTTGGTAGTAAATGTTTTATCAAAATAGGTGATTACATAAGAAATTTTGAAGCTAAGAGTGATGAAGGCATATTTATTGGCTATTCGACCAAGAGTAAGGCCTACAAATGCTTCAACAACCAGACACAGAGAATTTTTTAGAGTGTTGATGTTCATGTAGATGAATGTCCCAAAGTTTCAGATGGAACCAGTTCAGAGGAAAAGGATGAAGATCCTTGTATTTTTCTTTTGGAACCTAAAACAGTTAAATATGAAACTGGTAAGGCAAATCCTAATGTACTTGTTCAACCAGAATAGATAATTTTAGAGGAAGAAGATGATGAAGAAGTTGAACCTAAAGAGAATGATCATATTATTCCTAGATATGTGAGACATAATCATAGTCCTGAGTAGATTATTGGGGATAAGGATGCTAGAGTACTAACTAGAAGGATAATAAGAGAGAACTCTTGCATTCTCTCCACCATTGAACCAAGAAGTGCTAAGGAGGCATTTGGTGATGATCATTGGGTGAAAGCTATGGAAGAATAATTGGATCAAATTGAGAAGAACAACGCTTGGACCTTGGTACCTAAAGTGGTAAACAAGAATGTCATAGGTACTAAATGGGTGTTCAAAAATAAGTTAAATGAAGATGGTGTTGTAGTTCACAACAAGGCAAGATTAGTTTGCAAGGGTTATGCGCAAGAAGAAGGAGAAGATTATGGTGAAACTTTTGCACCAGTAGCAGGATGGAAGGAGTTAGAACATTACTTGCATTTGGAGCCCATAAGAAGTTCAAGGTATACTAGATGGATGTTAAGTTTGCATTTTTGAATGGGATATTGGAAGAAGAGGTTTATATAGAGCAACCTGATGGTTATGCATTGATAGATAAGGAAGACATGGTATGGAGATTGCATAAAGCTTTATATAGATTAAAGCAAGCACCCAAAGCATGGTATGAATGTCTTCATACACATCTAATGAAGATAGGCTTTGCAAGAACTAGTGATGACATCAACATTTATCTCAATTCCGAAGGAGATAAAATACTGATCAGTGAAGTATTTGTTGATAACATTACATTGTCAAATTACACTATGTTGTTCATAGTCGACTAGATATTGCCCATGCAGTTGGTATAGTTGCTAGATTTCAGAAAAACCCAAAGGACGCACATCTGATAGAAACCAAGAGAATTTTTAGATATTTGAAAGGTATAGTTGACTATGGGTTATGGAATCCATATGGAGGAAACTCTGATTTGAAGGCATACATTGATGCTGATTGGGCAAGAGATGTTGATGACTAGAAGAGTACTACTGGTGGAGCATTCTTTCTAGGAGGAAGGCTAGTTTCATGGAGTAGTAAAAAGCAGAGTTGTACTTCACAATCTTTTGTGGAAGCTGAGTATGTAGCAGCTTATATGAATTGCACACAAGCTATTTGGATGAGGCACATTTTGGAAGGTTTTAAGATAAAGATCTCAGAACCTATAAATATTTTGTGTGATAATACAAGTGCAATTAATATTTCTAAGAATCCTGTTTTGCATGCAAGGACTAAGCACATTGAATTGAAGTATCATTTTTTGAGGGAAAAAGTTCAAAGTAAAGATGTTATCTTAGAGCATGTTTCTACTTAGGAGCAGCTTGCTGATATCTTTACCAAACCTCTGCCTAAGACCACTTTTGAGTATCTTAGAAGTCAGTTGGGGGTTGTCCCTCTTCATGAGTTCAATTGAACATGAAGCTGATTGCATCAGTCCATGAGTTACTTGTAGAATCTTACATGGATTGATGTTTTTGGAAGTGGATGTATTCCATAGGGGGAGCATCAAGTTGCAGTATGTTGATGCATAGTGAGAATTTGGAATTACATGTTTTACATTCAATTTGGAATTGTTGTCAAAGGGGGAGAAGAATTATGTGATTGAGGAGAAGAATTATGTGTCTAACTAGGTGAACCAGCGGCAGGCTAAAGATAGATAGAGCATGGTGAATACTTGGTAATGTAAACTAGGATTCCTATTCACCAATCCATAGCAACAATCAGAGGCGTTGATATTTGTATTTCCATCAATGCCAAAGGGGGAGATTGTTGGCATTTTGCATATAGATTGCATTAATGATATGCTATCATTGATGTCAATTGAACTGATGAATGGTATTCATGATATTGTTGATGTTATTGTTGTTATTTCTATTGTCTTGTAACTAGTATGATAAAATTTGAGGAAGATGTTGTAAACTGGTATATGGTAGTTTGTAAGTTGAATCGGTGTAAAGGTTTAAAACTTTTCTATGTTATATAACCGGTAAACCATACCAGTTGTTTTTGATAAACCCTAACTGATCAAGTTTGTTGGTTTAAGATCTAATATTGAGTGGTAATGACACACGTGGTCATTGTATGAGGATACGTTCAATTTATTTTGGCGTTTTTGTTGTCTTGAAAAGGAGAAAAGTGGATTGCATCTAATGCATAGCACGTGATGAGTTACAAGTCTGATGAAGTGGTGGTCATGGAGCTGTTGGAATTTTCTTGAAGAATGTGAAGAGATTGTTATGATTTCTAACGATCAAGATTGTACCAACTTGTTTGTAATCTTGATGATGAGAATTAGGTTTTTGTTGTGTTATTGACTTAGTTGATTTGTATTTAAGGTCCATGATATTGTTTTGTTAAGTGTTGGCAAAGTTGGCAAGATTGGTAGAAACTAGTTGAGTGTGTTGTTACCTAGCTGGTGGATGGATTTGCAGTTTGAGTAGAGGCAGATTGAAGCTTAAGAAGGATTTGATCAAGAAGATGTAGTGCTATTTAGACAGATCAAGAACCCCTGTTGTTTTCTAAAAATTACAGCAGAATTTGAAATCCCCTAACTGGGTAAGCTCTAACAAGCTTTGTTACTTCTTAAATCCTCTAATAAGGTGGTCCATTAGTTTGGATTCTCAAACCCTCTACCGAGGTTACCCCTAACAGGGTATTGTGATTTTCATCAAGGCATATTTGTAAATCCCTTAACCAGATGATTCCTAACAGAATTAGTTCTTAACAGGACTTATTGTAAAAGCTTTAACAGGCTTGGCTCCTAACAAGGTGAACTTCAGAAGAGTTTAGATAGCTATCCTTGTGAGTCTCATCTCATCGCAATTTTTACCTATTTGTGTTTTCCATGTATACATATTTGTGTCAAGTGGTGAATGCTTTTGTGGTTACGATCTTATTTGTTGATTTGATTGACTACTTAACTATTCTAATATGGCATGATACTGGAAGCATTGAGAGATGAATATGTTGACATATGATTAAGCATTTTTTATGTTTAGGAGGTTGAAGTTGTTTACTGTTAAGTTTTCATAACAGTCAAACCAGTTGATGTTGGTTGATGTTGAGTATTGATCTTGACAGTGAAAGTTTACTTTGTGAGTTTGATTTTGAGTTTGGGAGTTTGTATCAGTTTTTCAGTTTACTGACTCACCCCCCCATCTCAGTAATCTACTAGATACTTATTATTTCAATCCTTGACCTTGTCATGCCTTGTTGTCCAGTCCTATCCACGTTGCCATGTTTCTATCAATAAAGCCCTATTTCATCACAAAAAGTCTTCTATGCAACTACAACATCAAGGTTAGAACTAGAACTCCCATCCATATTTCATGATCATTTATAGCAACACATTCATCAACATACAAAGATAGTAAATATTTATATTTGCATTCATAATATTCACTATTTTGTCAAAATAAAGGTTTCAAACTATAAACAACATGATCATAAAATAGGTTCAAAAAGTTAGTCAAAACATAATATATCCCATCAGTAAGTATATAAGAGTCCTAAGCATGGTAAAATGACTACAAATAAAGGTATAAAACTAAGACTCATTAGCCCTCACCTAGGCAATCCTGAAAAAGAACTCACCTAGGAAAACATGAAAATGTGATAGAAGGATAATCACCATTGCAGGTGAGAAATAGATAGTCACCACAATGGATGGGAGATAGATAGTCACCATGATGGGTGAGAGATAGATAGTCACCATGATGGGTGAGAGACAAAGACATGATAAGAATGCAAAGCAGGTTGAAATATGATAAAGAAAAAGATAGAGATTCACCTCAATGTCACTCTCTATGCAAACAAGAACAAGGAGGCATATCAATACATGAAAGATTGATGACACTTGATTGATGAAGCTATTGAATCTTATCATTCAAGGCCTTACATTCAATATTAGAATGGCCAAGAACTTGATGTTATGAACAGAAAGAATCATTCTTAGGAAACATTATGTGTAGGAGGAGGAAAAGAAATCAAGGGATCTTTAAGAAGCCCCAACAAAATAAGCTCTTGATCAGATAAAGGATGGGGAGCAAGAAGAAACCCTTTCCCTTGGGAAGAAGAGTTTGAATTATCACAAGAAGAAGATGTAGGAACATTAAAGAATGAAGGGGATAAAGACAAAGGAGAAGCTTTGTAACCTAAACCCACTCTAAATGAGTGTAATTTTGATTCCAAAGGGACCTTAACTCCTTGAATCATGCACCCAAGAACATCTCCTTTGTATCCATACTTGGAAGAAATATTGAATCCTAGACCATAATGTGATTCCAACTCCTCCAAAGTGGGAGTATCACCTTTAATGGTGTAGCCAATGGCGTTCACATGATCTTGCATTACAGAAGAATAATCATCTTCGATAGTGGGTGTGAATGATACTTTTAGAAGGTTAAGGTGGATAGGGTTGACTTTATATTCTTCGATGAAGGAGCTTGTAAATTCTAAGGAACCCCAATCATCACTAGTAAATGCATTTAACTGTGAGGAAGGAGATGGAGCCTTAGATTGTGCATATGTCTTAAAAAGATCAAGTGAGTCACTTTCAAAAGGAACACCATGAATAGATTTTACCTTCTTTGGAGAAGGAGTAGCTGTAGTCACATGAATGATTGGTCTCTTAGGCCTTTTAGGGGCAGAAGAGACATAAATGACATTCACAGACTCATTATGATGTAGAAGATTTAGATGAAGGAATTTTCTCAACATCGACCTTTGGAAAATTAGATATGAGTCGAGACTCATAATTCACTAATGCATCATCTCTAGAAGAGAGTGCACTAGAATGAAGAGATGGTAGAGTAACATTAATAAAGGTGTCAATGCTTTCATCCTCTTGTAACAAAATATCCTCTAAAAAAAAAGATATATTACAAGAAGGATCAAAGACATAAAGTGACATAGGTAGAGCTAAGTCACCATCACAAGAATGAAAAGGAACATCATTATCACTTTTGAAAAAAATTAGAAATAGAACTAATACAAAAAATTAACAAATGCATTTTAGAAATAATTAACTAATTTAAAGAAGCAATGCATGATTGAATGAATGATAAACAATGCTTTTGAAATCAATATAGAAGAAGTGTTCATGTCGAGTTCACCAAAATGTAGAGGTGGGAATTTTTTACCTCTAAGATGATGAATCTCAGAGAATAAACTATCCACCGCTACGTCACTTAAATTGGTGCTAAAGGTGAGCTAGGGGATACAAACAATATAATTCGATGATCATGCCACAGAGAAGACCTCTGAATGATCCTGCGAAGCCTCTATCTTTGGGATGAATGCGCAGATTTGGGATATAGACAGAGTACATAGAACGCATAGTGGATGCGAATGCAATAATATAACTAAGTTAACAACACTATGATAAATAAAGTAAAAGAGATAGAATGTTAACAGTTAAAATAGGGTAAAGGAAAGTTGAGGGAAGCTTACAACCGGTCCATGATTGAAGCCTCCAGAAAGGTAATCTCCTTTCTTTGATTACGAACCTGCACACAAGTAAGAGAGAGAAAATATTGGGGGTTGTGTTTTGTGGTTTGCCTCAGTCAGACCCCCATTTTTGGTGTTTCCACCTCCATGAACAACCTAGATAGATAGATAGATCAAAATATAAATAGATAGGATGATAAAATTATCAAATAGATAGGGGATGTGATAAATCCCAAGATATTCAAATATGACATAAATAGATAGATATTACCGAATAGGCTTGACAAAAGTCAAGAGAGTTATAAGAGATATTATTAGAGATTGAGAGTTTTGTGGAAAAATAGAGACTCTTGTAGCAAGTGAGAGAGAGAGAGAGCAAGAGAAAGTTGTGAGAGCCCAAAGAAGAAGAGAGATTGTATCCAGAGTCTAGAGAGATTGAAAGAAGAGAAAAACAAGATTTAAAAGAGAGAAGAGGAGGGAAAGAAGAGGTCGACAAGTTGTTTAGAAGATTCTGAGCTATTTCCACCAACATATGTAGGTGACAAGTGGAAAAGTGCGCTCAAAATCGACATTTAACATTGAGATATCGTGAGACTAACACACAACGTGCTAATGTACGCACGATGCGTTATTTAATGAATGAATCACGCTAAAAAATGACAAGCGAAATGAGAAACACATGGCTAACATGACACAAAATTTGAAGGATAGCTACTTAAAGTTGTCTTGAGCATCCTGAGAGGAAAAAGGATGATGCAAGGGCTAAAGTGAGGTTACTAAAGTGCTAGGGGAATGGACACCAAAGTGGCTACAAAAGATGTAGGTTGAATTACAAAGGGGTATGCAATTTTTGACACTACACTTTTATCTTCTAAGGCATTCATCTTTATTATAGTATTAGGGGTAGCCTAGTCAGATTACAAACTTGTGCCAGTAAATAATTGCCTCCATTATTGTCCTTCACATAGTAAACATTTTCATTAGTCTTTGTACCTTTTGCAACCAATCTTCTAGAGATTCCCTTTCTGATTTCACATCTAGACCCCTGAAATATGACCTTATAACCTTTTCTACACATCTAACTCACACTTAATAGCTTGTGTCTTAGACCTTTAACATAATAAGTATCTTCATTTTTATACTTACCATCAATAGAGATGCTTCCTTTTCCACATATGGGTGCAACTTCTTCTCTTGCAAACTTAACTGATCCATATCATTGATCATATGGTTTGAACATCTAGATTCAATGATCCATGTTTTTGGTTCCACTTTCACATGTAGTGCAATCTTCATACTTACAAATTTCTCATCTTTATAACTTCCAAGCTATTCATCATTCTTTTCTTTTATAGTCAGGAAAAATTATTCTTCATTTGAGTCATTGCCATCTTCTTCTTCAAATGAGTAGACCTTTGTTAAACAAAAACTCTTCTTTTGCTTCTCTCTATCATCTATTCTAATATCTCTATTATTTCCTCTATAGTTATTCTTTCCTTTGTTATCATCATTATGTATTCCACCATAACCTTCTTTATGCATACATCTAGAAGCATAGTTACCTATTCTTCCATAATTGAAACATTTTAGGGGAAACATACCTTTGTACTCTCAGTTCCTCTCCTCAATCTTCTAACAATTTTTTCTTCAATCTTATCCAGGTCTTCATTCTCTTTTGCTTCTTCTTCAAGCTTCTTTGTACCTTTGAATGCAATTTCCTTCCTTTCCATTTTGATGTCATCCAATTCAGAAATCTCAAAGACAACGAGAAAACCGAGCTGATCCACAATATACTTATTCATTCCATGGCTTTACTTAATGACATACTTCTTATTTTCATTACAACTTTACTTTCTTCTATCATTCCACCAACACCTCTCAGAGAATTTATAATTTTATTAACTTTATGAATGCATCCTTCAATATTTTCATCATCAAACATTTTTCAAACTTGTGCTTTAGATTTGTAATCTTGGCTTGCTTTGTCTTCTTATCACATTCAAATAAACTTTCAATTTCTCCCAAATTTATTTAGCTAACTTGGCCCCTATGGCTTTGTTGGACACTACATCATTCAAACAAGTGATAACTACAACTATAATATATCCATTACTCTCACATGCTTTGATTTGATCCAAAGTTGTAGGACTATTTTGTGGAGTACCTGTAACCCTTCTTAATGATTTCCCAAGTTTCAACAAACATAGTTGCCAAATGATGTTCCATCCTTCCTCTCCAATAAAAATAATTAATGTCATAAAACTTTGGAGCCTTAAATGTGTAGCCTATGCCATCCCAAACCTTCCTCAAGAAGTTAAGCTTCTTAAGTCAAACCTTGCTCAGATACCAATTATTAAACATACCACAAGATTGAGAGTGGCAGATGAATTAGCCTAGACCTCAAAAGTACTTAATTTATTATCTTAAAACATTAAACTATAACCATATAATCACAATAGTAATGAATCATGAAAACCTAAATCATAAAAAACACATGAACACTAGATTTGCGTGGAAAATCCAAGTAGGGAAAAACCACAATGAGAATCAAACTCACAATATGAATATAACTTATTACAATATTTCATTTCAAACACAGTACTCTTGAGAGAACTTGTAGAACTAAGACACACAACCTTATGGAGAGATACAAATGACTTGCAAAGCTCAAATGCATAGTTTTAGGGAAAGATATAGAAAGCTGCCAAGAGACTCACTATCTTCCAATAGAGAAAGGAATAGTTGAATTAAAAGAAATAAGATCTCTTGATCATTAATTTTTTCTTGAACCACTGATTCAAGTGAACAAGATCACGGATAACATACTTGACTTTAAAATCTATCTCAAAACTCAGTCATACAAAAGATAATTGTAATGATGGGGAAATAGGATACACAAAAAAAAGAATTTATTTCAATTCCCTACCATACATTAGAAGTCGGATGATCCACTAGGCTCAAGAAATGATCCTCCACTATGAAGTACTTGAATATGACTATGTAAATGTAAATGAGATAGGATTAAACAAGCTCAAATTGACAACTTTTCGAATGAATAGAAAGACAAAAAACTAGTAGACCAATTTTAGAAGAGGAGACAACAAAATGGACTGTAACTGACCTATTGTTGGATTTGGTTGTTGTCATTTCTGCTGCTAGGATATTTTTTTATCATTGATGTCAACATATTCCTGTGATTTATTCCGGTGAGTTTGGGAAGATTTTATGATCCGGTTTGGAGTTTTTTGTTCTATCGACTGTCGGTATTTCCTCTGGTATATTCTGATGTGATCAAATCTTGTGCTGAGACTTTGGGATATTATTTTAGATTATCTTGTGTATCTTTATTTCATATGGTTCATGATTTGGAGCTTTGCAAGTTATCTTTCTTTGTGATATTTGTTGATTGGTTGTGTTCTTGAGCTTTCTAGATGTTGATCGATGAAGATTTGAAAAGAGGTGTTGATGCAACTATTTCAATTGGTTCTAACATGCTTTCTGGTGTTTCCTAGTTGTGTCCTATTTTTTTTTGTGATCTGCATTGATTGTTGTGCAATTTTTTGGTGGTTTTGTCAACCAGTGTTGATTTTTTGTGTTATGCGGTATTTCTAGTGGTATAGTGTGTTGTGGTTGTACTTGGCATGATTTACGGTGGATGTGATCATTTAGGAATTTGAATTAGGTCCATGATATATAATGTAAATCATTATATTGGTCTAGTGATCGATCTTTGCATCATATAATGTAATTTTTGTAATTATGAGTTGAGGGTTGAGGGTTTAGCCGACCTTGTTATCAAGTTTGATGATTTGTATATATAGGTGAGATATTCATGTAATTTTGGTGTTAGTATTATGTTTGCATTATTAGAGAGAGGTGAATGCATGAAAAATATATTTATCATTCAGTGAAGTATTGAGGTGAGATTGGTGTTGCAGAGTAGACATCTGTGCTTAACCGGAACTGTCGTTAGGCATTTGTAGATGCTAATATTGTAGTTCATTTCTTCCAGATTATAGTCTGAATCATATTGTAAGTCATTGAGCCTTCCCTTAGGTTTGTAGCTTTCCGGGCATATATCTCTTGAGTAGTGAGCTCTAGACAATGTGCCTGAATGCATGTGAATTTCCCATTGTAATATTTTCACATACTACTGCAGAATATCATCTTACTATGGGTAGGTTCCCACTATGGTTTTTCCCTTAATCAAGTTTTACACGTCAAACATTTTGGTGTTGTGTAATGTGTTGTCTTTGTTTATCTATTCATTGATGTATATGTTTTGGAGTTTAATTTTCTGAGATCTGGTGAAGACTAGTTCACCCCCCTCTCTCAGTCTTCCTTCTTGATTGTTGCTAACAATTGGTATTAGAGCTAGATCATTCAATAGAAGCTTGATCACTTGAGGAGATCCAGGATGGCATCTCAAGGTATTCTTTTCAAGGAGGATAGTCTGAGGTTTGATGGAAGTAACTATACTATATGGAAGAGGTGGATGGAGGCACACTTAAAATGTCTTGGAGAGGATTTGTGGAAGATTACTAAGAATGTCTATGTTGTTCCTCATAATGGACCATCCACTCTTCATGAAGTTAAGGAAGAAAAATATAACATAAGAGTGAAGGAAGCATTGCTTAATGCCTTGACTAATTCTAAAATGACAAATGCTATGGGACTTTAGACCACACATGAGATCTGGTATGAAGGTGATAGTCAAGTGAAAGTTGCTAGGTTGTAGAGCTTGAAAGGAAAATATGAGACATTGAAGATGGGAGATGATGAGAAAATACATGCATACATGGCTAAGGTTAATGAACTTTTCCTTGGTATTATAAATGTCTGTGGAAAGATTGAGGAAGATGAGATTGTTGATAATGTGCTAATATCTTTGCCTCCTACTTATAAACATAAGGTTGTTGCTATAGATGAGATTCAAAGTGTGACTACAGTAACAAGAGGTGTTAGTTGGAAAATTTGTTGCATTTGAGCTGAGTGAATTTAGAGAATCACATGGAAAGTTTGAGACCGCATTTAGAGCATCAATATCAATATCTAGTAAGAAGAAGTATGATCCTGATGAGTATAGGATATCCAGATATGAAAGAGAAAGAAGAGAGATAGCAAGGAAAGTAAGAGAGCTTGATGAGCTTGAAGCACTGATTGCTCAGAGATTGCTTAAAGGTATCAGTAAGTATGATGGAAAGTTGCCCTTGAAATTTTTTTCTTGTAATAAGATAGGACATTTTTCTTCTAGATGTCTGGAGAGAGTGGCTAAGTACGACATACATGATAAGTTAGATAAGCATGATAGGAATGATAGATATGAGAGGCATAAAAAGTATGATAAGCATTATAAGTCTAACCGAAAGTTTAGGAACTAGAAGAACTATTATTATGCAGTAGATGAAGGTGTTACAAATGATGAATCTGAAGGAGATGAAGTTGTGTTTATTGCCATTAAAAAACATAGACCTAAATCTATTGATTCCTCTAGCTATTCTGTTGAGGAGAAATCTTTGGATGCTTAAGTAGAAGAGAAGGGTGAATGAGTGATTGACAATGGTTGTTCACATCATATGACTGGTGATAAAAGAAAATTTGTAAGCATGTAAAGGTATGATGGTGGAATAGTTAGATTTGGAGATGACAAAGCCTATGTAATCTATGGGAGAGGTTCTATTTCTTTTGATGGTAAGCATAACATTGATGTGTTGGCAATTGACACTAAATTGATTGGTTTCACTATGTTGTCATTGATGGAAACATGGTATTGTGTTTTGACTTCATGTTTTGGTTCAGTTGTGTACCGACAGACACTTCACAGATACTACACTGGCACTGGCACGACAAGATAGAAGGATTTATTTAGTTACCAACAATGTAGGCCGACATGGTTTAGTAAAAGGTTATCGGTACTGGAGGCCGACATCTCTTGAATCTGACATTGGCAATTGGTTTTAATATTTATGCATTTATGTTATCTGGCCAACATGTAATTTGATATTGTGTATATCTTTGTAAGTCAATATAAGGCATGAAAATTGTATAGGGTATATAGGTCAGTTTGATAGATCATTTTGATATATTCATGTGATAGGAGATTATGGATATGTGAATGTAATATGATGCAAAATATATTAGAGAGATTATGTATGTAAGGAAATTCATGTAAGGGTTATTCCCGTAAAGGGTTTAAGGGTGTCAGACTAGAACAAATAGAGCTTAAATCAGAACAATATTCTAGCATAAAAGATGTTATCTTAGCATTTCAACACTTCTCTGGATTGTAGTTTGGATTTATATGTAGTCAATGAGGCTCCTTTCATGATTGAGCAGTGTGCTCTAGGCTGTAAGCCTTCCTGCAAGTGCATGCCCCTCATATTTTGTAATATCTCTTCATATGGCCAGTAGATTGATATTGTGGGCCATAAATCCCACTGTGGTTTTTCCTCTTTGAGGTTTTCCACATATAATTTTGTGTGTTATGGTTCTCATTTATGTGATTGGCTTATTGGTTGCTTTACCTCTTTCAATTCTGTGTGTACCAGTATACTGGTTAATTTATGCATGTTTTAATAAGGCTAGATTTGATCATTCTGGTATAACACCGATTCATCCCCCCCTCTTAGTGTTATTGGATTCCAACAATTGGTATCAGATCTTTGTGCCTCGGAGGATGTTTAACAACTTGAGGAAGATCCTGAATCTGGAATCCATGGATATGGCTTTGGAGAAACAACTTGAGATGGCACTTGAAGATTATGATGCTGAAAGGTTGAAAAAATTAAAGCTACAAGATGAATTGAATTCTACTAAGGAATTCATTCTTTTCCTATAGGAGATGTTATCATTTGTTGAAGCTAGGAGCAAGGAACTTTTGCAAAGTTAGGATGATGAAGAGAAAGATGCACTTAAGGAACAATCTCAGAAATTGAGTCAGGAGAACTGTTGGCATTTTTGATGTCTATGTTGTGATTGTCATTGATGGACACACACTTCTATTGAGATCCCCTTTATATGTATGAGCTCATGCTCAACCGGTATGTTGTACTCTAGTCTTTAGACTAGTAGTGATTTTGCAAAATGTGTTTTCTCGATCTGAAGCGGCATGTCGACCCCAAGCGGTTCGCAGATCACAAGCAGTACAAGGAAGAAAAGCGGCACAACACATTCTTACCAGTCTTCATTTTTGTCAAACCGACAACCAGCATTTTTGTCAAACCGGCAACTGGCATTTTGTATGAATTGGTAACACTCTGTGATGAGTTACCAACCGACATTTTGTGATGAGTTACCAATCCACCGATTGTTTGACGGTGTCGACACATTGATGGTGATTCTTGTGTCGTGTTACTGAGTATGTCTAGATTCACTGAACCTAGGAAATTGTAATGTAATCCTATTGGACCGACATGAAATTAGATTCCTTTAAAAGGACATCATGTCTAGGGTTTTATAAGTTGTTGAAAGAGCTACGAATAGGGTTTATGTTGAGCTAGGGTTTAAGGTGAAAGAGTAGAGCGATCTTATGAGAGGAGATTGAGTTGTAACTTAGAGTGAGATGGAGAAGACTAAAGTAATGTTGGAATGCATTAGCTGTGAGCATACTGGATCTAACTAAGTAGTTTGTACTAGTAGATAGATCAAACACTTGTTGATTACTCACATCTTTGACAAGTTTGTAGCCCTTAACCAGGTAGGCCTCAAAGCCTTTGTAAAATCCTCTAACAAGGTGGTTCACACAT
Organism: Cryptomeria japonica; assembly: GCF_030272615.1. Lineage (NCBI taxonomy): Eukaryota > Viridiplantae > Streptophyta > Pinopsida > Cupressales > Cupressaceae > Cryptomeria > Cryptomeria japonica. The sequence goes on from NC_081415.1 coordinate 467,063,211, forward strand.
GTGAATCTAAAATCCTCTAACAAGGTAGTCTTTAATCAGACTTATCTCCTAACAGAGATTGAGATTCTTAACAGGATCTATTCTGGTGAAGAACATTGTAAGACCTTAACTGGTCTGACCTTAATCGGTCTGGTTTCTATTCTGCAGATAGTGACTTGTGAGTTCCATCTCACTGTGGTTTTTCCCAGTTGGGTTTCCATGTCAAATATCTTGTGTTATGGTTGTATTGCTTTTGTGGGTGAATAGTTTATTCACATTTTGGTTTGTATGTGTGATAACCGGTTTGATTGTCAGACTGCTTTACCGGTTTATCTCTAGACTATGTAAGTGTTTTAGTGCAAAGATTTTTGGCATACTAATTCACCCCCCCTCTTAGTATTCATCAATTGGTATCAGAGCCAACCTTTCTATAAGTTTAACCACTTGGAAAGAGATATGGGAGAATACACATTGAGGGAACTTACTCAATAGCTCACTAAGTCTGAGCAAGCCTATGATGATCTTATGGTCAAATATAAGGCATCTCAAGCAAAAAGAAGAGAACATGCAAAGAGGCTGATGGAACTATCTGAAAGTAGTTCTGAAGATGAATCTAACATGGAAGCTATGATTGCTGAAGTGAATAAGCTGAATGATTCAAACTCTAATCTGAGAAAGGAGTTGGAAGGGCTGACTATTCGGTTTAGTCAAGAACTTGAGAACTGGAGAAAGGCTGAAGATCTGGTAAAAGACAGAGATCATGAGATCTCCAAGTTGAAACAAGAGATTAGTGCACTAACTGCTCGCCTTCATGAGAGCAGAATGGAGAAAGAAGACATGCGAGGAGAACTGAACATTGTTATCTTAGAAAATGTGGGTCTTATGGAGACAAATACTGCTATTTCCAAAGAACTCTTTGAATCAAAGGAAATACTAGCTAAGTTTGGCAAAAGTACAGTCAGGCTAGAGCAAAAGCTTGAATCATCTAGACTGGCAAAGAATACTGATGGTCTTGGCTTTTCTGAACATGAGGAAGGAGAATCCTCAAGGACAAATGCTGAAGCATCAAAGAAGCAACCGACACTCAAAGGAAAAGGTAAGAAAAAATTCAAACCTGTTTTCTTTAACTGTCTTAAAGAAGGACACACTGCCAATGTGTGTAAGAGAAAAACCTACAATAATTTTCCTTATTTTATCAACAATATACCTAGATCCAATAAGTTCAATGGTCATTGTTATGCATGCAACAAGTTTGGGCATAGAGCATTTGAATGCAGGTCTGTAATGGATAACACCGGAAGATATCCTCAGAGGACCAAAGGAATTGGTCCTGAATCTTTTATGAACCGGAACCACAACCGGTTTAATGTCCTCAACCATCAGTCAAGAAGTGGTGGTCATCAAGCGGCAACCAGATGGAGAGAAAGTTGTATGATCTATCATGGTCATGGTCACACTACTGCAACATGCAGAAGGAAGAATGGAAACATGTACAATGGACCTTGGAGAACACCTAGACTTGTTTGCTATCACTGCAACAAACTGGGTCACATTGCAAGATTCTATAGAATCAGAAAAAGTATATCTGATGATATACCGGTCACTCAGGAAGGAGAAATAGATGTTAAAATAGTTCAAGAAGACATGAAGAAAGTATGGAAGAAGAAACCAGTATTATTGGAGGAGGAATCGGTTTCTGTACCCAGTTCAGGAAATATCTGAACCGGCAAACTAAGCCTCAAAGGCTTAGGGGGAGCAAATGGAAAAATGCTTTCAAACCCCCAGTTAACACCAGTAAAAGACCTTAACTGGTATGCTACACCTATCACTTGGTAGAAGACCGAAAATGATAAAGAGGCAAATCAGGGTTTATGCCCTAATATAGGAGCATTAATGATGGTAGGTGAGAGACATGTATGAATGCAATTTTCAAATCATTTCTCACTATCTATTTTTCGAGTGAAGAAAAGTTTTCAAGTGCAGAGCAAAGAGAAGGCGATTTGAGCTTAGATTTCAAGGAATTGGAGAGATTTGAAGGAGATTCAAATATAGTTTGCAATTGGCAGTGGAGAACTCAAAGCGGTGATTTGGCATCCGACGGAGAGCGAAGCAAAGTAGAATTAGGAAGCCCTAAATTCTCATTTGAAAGGTATTTTTTGTATTCTTGAAATACTCTTCAATGGCTTCCACATCTCATACTAGTTCAAGCACATCCATTGAGTCAGAAAATTTCATTCAGAGGAAGTCCAAGTATAATGCTTTGTCACAAGTCCCAGCTGGAGTCATAGTCAAAGAAGGAATTTTTGACTATATTGATTGCAAGATAGAAGACATAGGGTCCTTGGCCATTCACACTCAATTAGGTCTATTTTGCGGAAAGGATAAAAGGATCAAACTGGAGTTTAGTATCTTAGAGAAGAAGAATCTCCATAATGTGGTGTATTTTTTGGAAGATTTCATAGAGGATCACATCAGAATCATCCTAAGCAGAGTCCATGGTGAGAAGATGTACCTGGAGAGAATGCATGATATCATGCCTGAGGCTATTCATGCAGTCACTAGTCTCTGCAACATAGGGGAAGTACCAGCCCTGAGAACGGTAAGCAAAATGGAAATGATCAAGCTCACCGGTTTGACGAGTGATTCACAAGGTATGACAGTTAATTCTATCAAGGATGAACTGGTAAAATATGCTTGCATGGTGGTAGGCTGCAAGACATTCTTAGCCAGTAGGATTAATTATGTATCTGCTACAGTGGTAAATGCCGCTTACCAGATGATTATAGAGGATAAATCATTTGACTTATGCACCAGTATGCAAAGGCAACTCCTATCAAATCTCAAGGCAATCAAAAAGGACAATTCACTGAGATTTAAATTTGGACAACTACTGGTAGGATTGTTTTTCTATTTCCAAGGCTACTTTTTGAGTGTAGGAGATGTCCAGTGGTCCCCTGACCAACTGGTAACCAAACAGATAAAGGAAAGTGTGCAAGCTATTGGAACTAGCTACCCTAAGATCCTAAACAAATACTTTGATGAGTTTAGAAGAAAAATCAGTTAGAGGATGCGAATCTTAGGTGACATAGTGAAGAAGTATGAAGACGACATCTGTTTCACTATTCAGGTGGACAAATGTCTAATGGAGGCTGTTGAGCCTAGAGTGGAGGAAGTGGAGCCTATGGGCTATGAAGTCATGTATGACATCCTGGAAGGGTATACTTCAACCCTTATTGCCTCGCCTCTTGATCCAAAGGCGAAGCAAACCAGAACCTACTTGGAGAGGATCGCATCGGTTGAAGAACCATCGGTGAAGAAGGGAAAAGAACCGACAGCCAAGAAAGCTAAGGCAGTGCCTGCGGCATCAGCACCAGCTACCACTGAGACTCCAAAAGTGACCAAGCGGTCACTGACAAAGAAGAAATCGGAGGCAACACTAGCAAAAGTCTTTGAAAGAAAGAGGAAGACTAAGGCAAATGAACTGGACTTTGAAGAAACTGAGTCTGATGAACAACCAAAGAAGGCTAGACAGACCAAGAAGGTGAAGAAGAATGAACCGACAACATCCGCACTAGTAAATATAGATATCTCCTCTTACAAACCTTTGACACATTGTCAAAGAATAGTAAAGAATATTTAGGAGAAAGTTACTTCATGATTTAATTGATTATTATGATGATTTCAATAGTGAGGAAAAAGATGAAGTACTGCAGGAGATTATTCTTTATTTATGTAGAAATGACCGGTCACCATCAAAGATTAAATCTCAGACACCGGATTTATTATATAAAGCATTGGATAATAGATGGCGCATTGCCATTGAAAAGGAACAGGAGATTAGGGAGAAAGTTTTTGCACATTACTTCCCCAAACTCTCAAACTCATAATTATTTGATGTATTGGATCAAAATAAAGGTCTCTTCTTCACAAGGAGAAGAAGACTCTCGTTGTTGGAAGGAAGAGTTGATGATGTAGAAAAGGATACACATCAACACATGGCCCATGCTATCAGTTCACACAAAGCTCGAATGGCCAACCTCCAAGTGGAAAAGGAACTAGTTATTTCCAAACCGGATGAAGTTTTTGATGAGGAAGGAAACCTGGTGGAGGAACCAATTGACACCATAGATGTCGATGCCCTGGATAGAGAAGATGTCACTCGGGGAACTGAATAGGGGCAACAGGCCGATCAGGGTGGTGAACAAGCTGTGGACACACAACAAGTGGAAAAAGACAAAGAAGAAGATAAAAAGAAGAAGGATGAAGATGAGAAATAGAGAAAGGAGGAAGAGAAAAAGAAAGAGGAAGAGGAGAAAAGAAAAGATGAAGAGAAAAAGAAGCAAGAAGAAGAAAGGAAAAAGAAAGAAGAAGAGGACAAGGAAGAAAAGAGGAAGAAGGAAGAAGAAGGAAAGAAGAAGAAAGAAGAGGAGAAGAGGAAGAAGGAAGAGGAAGAAAAGAAGAAGGAAGAGGTAGAAAAGAAGAAAAAGGAAGAGGAAGAGAAGAAGAAGAGGGAAGAAGAAGAAAAGGAAGAGTAGAAGAGGAGAGCAGAGGAGAAGAAAAAGGTTGAAGAAGCCAAGGAATGTGAAGCAGCAAAAATCTCTCAGGTGGAGACTCCGAAGGCAACCAGAAGTCAACCCTCACCAGTTGATCTCTCTAGTCCTACCAATCTCCAATCTGCAAGTGAGTCAGAACTTATGTAGAGCATCAAGGTTGCTCAAGAGCACCTTGAGATCATCCACAGGAAAAAGGAACAAGACATCATTTAGGTAGCTGTAGACACACTCACCAGTTTAATCCCTGGTACTAATCTTCCTGACACTGATTCATCACTAGCACAACTCAAACTTCTATGTACTGTAGTGGATGATCAACTGCAGAGCCTAGAAGAAGCAGCTGAGGCCAATGTAAAGAAAGAGCACCAAAAGGCTCTTAATGTTGCTCTGGTGAAGAAACTAAATGAGCTTAGGACTGAACTGTCAAATGATCAAAAGGACATAAGGAGTGCTTTGGATGAGGGAAACTTGCTACTCAACAAAATCTGTCAACCTCATCTATTTTGTGATGATGTGCTAGCTAAGAAGCAATAGCTTCAAATGGACTTATAGTCCTACTTACGCACATTCAAGACTCCTTATGACTCCTTTGCGGCATATGGGCAAACCATTCACCAGTTCCAGATCTAGTCAGCCAAGATAGAGCAAGAGATCAGCACAAGATCTAGGGATTTGCAGGAACTTCAACTAGTATTACTTCTATGACTGCAAATTCTTCAGAAATGGTATCTGAACCTGGAAGCATTGATAGTCACCCAAGAACTAAGCATAACAGAGGCCATGGAGGAACAGGTATCACAAATGCAGACAGAGAAGGAAGTGGTGACCTCCCTACTTGAGTCTTGGTCTCTCTGCATGAAACAATTTTTGTAGGACTACAAAGCAGTTTTTGACAAGAATTATTCATTATTGTCATTAACTATTTTATATATATGGAAACAGGTTTTTGCAGCGGTACTTTGTCATTGTTGGCAAAGGGGGAGAAGTACATGGTTTTAATTAAAATTTTGATGGTCTTAAATTTTGAAATTTTGATATATCAGGGGGAGAAGTATATCAAAGGGAGAAGTATCTTTTTTTGAAATTTTGATATATGTTGTGATATATGCTATATGCTCTGATGATTATGCTCTGAATGCAAAATTGCTATACACTCTGTTGATTAAGGGATAGTGTATATGCTTAGGGGGAGCAATTTTGTTAGTGGCAAGTTTTTGTTGTAAAACACTTAGATGTCAAAATTTTAATTTCCTAAGTGTTGCCATCAATGCCAAAGAGGGAGATTGTTGTCATTTTTGATGTTTATGTTGTGATTGTCATTGATGGACACACACTTGTATTAAGATCCCCTTTATATGTATGAGCTCATGCTCAACCGGTATGTTGTACTCTAGTCTTTAGACTAGTAGTGATTTTGCAGAATGTGTTTTCCCGGTCTGAAGCGGCATGTCGACCCCAAGCGGTTCGCAGATCACAAGCGGTACAAGGAAGCAAAGTGGCACAACACATTCTTACTAGTCTTCATTTTTGTCAAACCGGAAACTAACATTTTGTATGAACCGGTAACACTCTGTGATGAGTTACCAACTGGCATTTTGTGATGAGTTACCAATCGACCGATTGTTTGACAGTGCCAACACATTTACGGTGATTCTTGTGTCATGTTACTGAGTATGTCTAGATTCACTGAACCTAGGAAATTGTAATGTAATCCTATTGGATTGACATGAAATCAGATTCCTTTAAAAGGACATCATGTCTAGGGTTTTATAAGTTGTTGAAAGAGCTGCAAATAGGGTTTATGTTGAGCTAGGGTTTAAGGTGAAATAATAGAGCGATCTTATGAGAGGAGATCAAGTTGTAACTCAGAGTGAGATAGAGAAGACTGAAGTAATGATGGAATGCATTAGCTATGAGCATACTAGATCTAACCAAGTAGTTTGTGCTAGTAGATAGATCAAACACTTGTTGATTACTCACATCTTTGACAAGTTTGTAGCCCTTAACCGGGTAGGCCTCAAAGCCTTTGTAAAATCCTCTAACATGGTGGTTCACACCTGTGAATCTAAAATCCTCTAACAAGGTAGTCTTTAATCAGACTTATCTTCTAATAGAGATTGAGATTCTTAACAGGATCTATTCTGGTGAAGAACATTGTAAGACCTTAACCGGTCTGGTTTCTATTCTGCAGATAGTGACTTGTGAGTTCCATCTCACCGTGGTTTTTCCTAGTTGGGTTTCCACATCAAATATCTTGTGTTATGGTTGTATTGCTTTTGTGGGTGAATGGTTTATTCGCATTTTGGTTTGTATGTGTGATAACCGGTTTGATTGTCAGACTGCTTTACCGGTTTATCTCTAGACTGTGTAAGTGTTTTTGTGCAAAGATTTTTGGCATACTAATTCACCCCCCCCCCCCCCCGCTCTTAGTATTCATCAAGAACATGGTTATGAAAAATGAAATGCAAGTTATAACTATGAGGATGTCTAAGGAGATTGAGGACATAAAGAAAAAGGAAGAAAATCTTGTTGTATCCCTGAAGAACAAATTTGAAGAATGTGGTAGGTTGGTTCATGAGAATGATATGTTGAGAACTGATTTAGTACAATCCCAAAGTAATGAACAAGAGCTTGAAAGACAAATGATAATTCTAAGAGAATATCTAACTACTGCAAGTGAGTAAAAATAAAAATTCAAGATTAGCTCAACACAACTAGATGAGTTATTGAAGAGATAAAGGCAGATTGGAGATTCCAATAGACTTGGATTTGAGCAAAGAAAGAGTCCCGATACTGCTAATGAAGATCAAAACCACAAGGCACTGGTAAGGAAATTTAATGCATATAAATTCAATGGTAGATGTTTTGTTTGCAATATATTTGGTCACATGGCTAGACAATGTAGAAACAAAGGAAATCAAAACCCTGATTCTGCTCCCGATAAATGATCTAAATGCAATAAATATGGTCATAACACAGAAGATTGCAGAATGAATGTTAAATACTATGCATATGAAAATTTTGGACATACGGCTAATTAGTGCAGGTCAAGCAATTTCACTAGTTTTAGGAAAGCAATTCAGAGGAACAATGTTACATGTTATGCATGTAATGAGGTTGAACAAATTGCTAAATTCTGTAGAGGCAGAAATCCACCGGTTGGTAATGGAGGATGAAATGAGAAAGGAAAACAGAAGGTAAGTGAAATCTAGCAAGATCATACTCAGAGATGGGTTAGGAAGACTTAAGAGCAATCATCAGATGGAAATGTCTTGGTTACTTATCTAGTAGATGAGGTTGCTCCTGCACTGGTAGGTAGCTCATCCGATAACTGAGGAAGATTCCTTAGGGGTAGGCAACATTCATGAAGATTTTGTATATGCCTTGGGAAAAGGTTCTGGAAGATGTTGTAGACATTGAAGATGATTATCCGACATGGATATGTTCTGTTCAAGATCCGATATCTTTAACCGGTAGTCATTTATGTCAATGGAAGATTAGGGTTTTTCATGGAGGTTAAAAGGTCGAATTCACTTCATTATTGATCACCTTGCATTCAGAGCAATTTCAGAGCGATTAAGAGGAACTAAGAGCGATCAAGGCATTTGAGAGCAATCAGATTTCTTCTTGAGCGATTTCACCGGTGTCTATAAGAATTTGTTAAAGGTTTTCACTGAGAGAGATCAAAAGGTATTTATCTTTAAACATGGAAGCAGGTTCATCATCTATTCCTATTTTTGTTGCAAACTCGACTATAGTAGAGGTTAAGGACTGCCCTCGACTAGTTTTCAAGCAGTATCTGTATGTGGCTACCCTGGAAGATTCAGTTGGAGCATTTTCTCATGTTCCAGAGGGAGTTGTCTATGTAGAAGATGTTAGCGCATATATTCACTCTCATATAAAGGACTTGGGAACATAAAAAATTAAGGGAATGTATATGAGTGAGCTGATGGGAGAATCTGGAAAGATCAAAATGACATACAAATACATTGAAGACTTAGGTTTTACCAACATTCTAGACATTTCAAAATTTGAAGATGAGATAACCAGATATGTTTCAAGCAGAGTACATGGGGAATTTATATGGTTAGATAGACCTTACATGATCACCAGGGAAGTCATCCAGGCAATCACTCATTTACCATCAATTGGGCAACATCTAGACAAGAAGATTTTGAATGATTTTGTGAACAAAATCATCGGCATGACATCTGATAGGAGATCTATGAGAGTGAGAATTATTACCGACACAGACATCAAATTTAGTAGCATGATCCTTGGGTATAAGGTAACTCATTCAAACTGATTGAATTCAATTTCTAGTTCATGCATTTTAACTACATACAAAATGATGAGAGAGGATGTGAAATTGGATCTATGGGGTTGGATGTTAGATGAGTTGTTAATAAACCTAGGGAAGATTAAGGGAAAAAAGAAGGGAACCTTCCAGTATGGCAACTTGATAGTTTGCTTGATGTTTATTTTCATGAATGATACACCCAGTTTTGGTAAAAGGCAATGAAAATTTGACATCCTAGTAGGGAGACAATTAAACCAATCAATTGCTTCTTTAGGAAGTCAGAGAGATGATAAGGTATGGGGAAATTTCAAAGCATTTCAGAAATTTATGAGGTCTAGGGCAAGGGAACCTAAGCATATTGTAGAAAAATATTCAACTAACATATGCTTGATGGTGAAGAAGGATGAAACACTTATGGAAGCAATTAAGCCCTAAAAGATTTAGATTGAGAAATTGGGATATGAGGTGGACTCACAATTCTTGATGCCTATGCAAAAATGCTAATTGATGCACCTATTGATGAGGCAGAGAAGCCCTATGGTACTGCACGAAAGAAAACACATGAGGTTGAAACAAAGTTCAACTAGAAGAAGAGAGAGAAGCAGGAAGGAAAAGAAAAAAAAATTGTTGAGAAGGTCTCACATGACATTAAGGCATTAATTGATGCTATCTTGGAGAAAGGCAAGAAGAGGAAGAATCCACAAGTACACATTGAGCCTGTTACATCAGAATTTGAATCTGAGGATGGCACATAGTTGGCATTCAAGAGGGTTGTTAGGAAGAGAACAGAGGAAAAAAAGGTTGAAGCTAAAAAGCAACTGGTTAGGAAGGTTACATTGAAAATATCGACACAGAAGCAAGCACCAAAACTAACCACTTCAGCTGCATTCAATACTTCAAAGAGGAAGAAGAAGAATGACACTAATACAACTATTCAATCTAGTAAGGTTCCACCTAAAACTTGTGTAGAGTTATTAGATGAAATCACTAAGGATGGCATGTTAAAGAATGTACATTTCTACTATGATCATTTAGATGAGGATGAACAAAGAGAGGTACAAGAAGAAATCTTATTATACTTAGATATTTATAAGAAAGCCTTAATAAAAATTGAAAATCAAATATACCATCTGAATTGTATAATATGTTAAATGCTAGAAGACTGTCAGCTATGCAAGAAGATAAGCATATTAAAATTCAAGAGCTATTATCTGTTTGTGTTACTATTGACTACATCCATTGATGGTCAAATTTTGTTTTTGGAAAACCAAATTTCTATTTTTGAGAAGGAAAGAGACAAAATAATAAGAAGAGCCAGAAGTGTGAGAGGCTTGGTGAGTCCCCAATTGGATTCACTCAGTGTGCATAAGAAAGAGTGTATGGATATGGTGGGAAAGCCCACATCGGCAGAGGTAAATGAGAAAGAGTCATTTGCACATATATTAAGTGGACTTGTATCTATTTCTGACACATTCAAAATAGGTTGGGATACCTATCTTGAGCTACTAGAGAAGGGATCCAAAAATTTTGAAATTTGTTAAGCTCCAGTAAGATATTTTGGGATATTCATCGTATGATTTTTTGAATCTTTGACATTCTTTTTAGAATTTTTGTTGGCATAGATGTCAAAGGGGGAGTCATATAGATGTGAAAAAAAAAAGGATTTGGATAGGGGGAGTTATGGAAATATGGGAGTTATAGATATGGAGATGTGGAATGGATATTCAACTCAGGGGGAGCATGCAGGATGAAACCGACAGATGAAACCTTGACCATTTTTCACATGAGTGTTGCCATCAATGCCAAAGTGGGAGATTGTTGGCAATTGACACTCAATTGATTGGTTTCACTATGTTTTCATTGATGGCAACATGGTATTATGTTCCAGCTTCATGTTTTGGTTCAGTTGTGTACCAACAGACACTTCATAGATATCACACTAACACTGACAAGACAAATATTTCTTTGGTTATCAGAAATGCAGGCCAACATGGTTTAGTAAAAGGTTATCGGTATTGGAGGCCCACATCTCTTGGATCCGACATCAATAATTGGTTTTAATATTTATGCATTTATGTTATCTGGCCGACATGTAATTTGATATTGTATATATCTTTGTAAGCCGACATAAGGCATGAAAATTGTATAGGGTATATAGGCCATTTTGATAGATCATTTTGATATATTCATGTGATAGGAGATTATGGATATGTGAATGTAATATGATGTGAAATATATCAGAGAGATTATGTATGTAAGGAAATTCATGTAAGGGTTATTTCGGTAAAGGGTTTAAGGGTTTCAAATCAGAACAGACAGAGCTTAAATCAAAATTGTATTCTGGCATAAAAGATGTTATCTTAGTAGTTCAACACTTCTTTGCATTGTAGTCTGGATTTATATATAGTTAGTGAGGCTCCTTTTTTTAATGAGTATTGTGATCTAGGCTGTAAGCCTTCTTGCAAGTGCAAACCCCTCATATTTTGTAATATCTCTTCATATGGCCAGTGGATTGATATTGTGGGTCACAAATACCACCATGGTTTTTCCTCTTTGAGGTTTTCCACGTATAATTTTGTGTGTTATGGTTCTTATTTATGTGATTGGCTTATTGGTTTCTTTACTTCTTTCAATTCTATATGTACCAGTATACTGGTTAATGTATGCATGTTTTAATAAGGCTAGATTTGATCATTCCGGTATAACACTGATTCAACCCCCCCCCCCCCCCCAAGCTCTCAGTGTTATGGATTCCAACATGATGATGTCTTGTATGTTGAAGTTTTGAAGCATAATATTTTGAGTGTTGGATAGATGGTTGATAAGGATTATGATCTATAATTCAAGAATGAGAAATGCAAGATCTTGAATGCCTCCAGTATAGAGATTGCATCTGGAACTAAGACGAAAGGTAACATTTTTCATTTGAATGCTAGTGAGAAAAGTTGTTTGATTTCTAAGATAGATGAGATTTGGTTGTGGCATAGAAGAATGTGTCATGTAAACTTTGTATCACTGATTAAGATTAGTTCTACGCAAGCTATTAGATATCTGCCTAAGATTTTAAACCTGTCAATCTGGTGTGCAAGGAATGTTAGTTGGGTAAGCAAACAAGGATTTCTTTCAAGAATAAACAATATACATCTGATGGATTACTAGATCTTGTGCATACTGACCTATATAGACCTAAAAAATATTAGAAGTGTGCAAGGTGATAGATACTTTATGCTTCTAATTGATGATTATTCTAGGATGATGTGGGTTGTCTTTTTGAAGAAAAAATCAGAAGCATTTGAAAAATTTAAGATATTCAAAGCTAAAGTTGAAACTAAGTCTAGATTGAAGCTGAAGTGTCTGAGATCTAATAGAGGTGGAGAATTCTATTCTGGTGAGTTCAATTATTTCTATGAAATGCATGGAATCAGAAGACAACTTTCTGCTCCTAGGACTCCACAACAGAATGGAATTGTTAAGAGGAATAATCGTATTGTTTTGGATGTTGCAAGAACCATGTTGATTAAAGCAAATGCTCTGAAGGTTTATTGGAGAGAAGCTATTAGCACTATAGTCTATACATTCAACATAGTTCAAATCAAAGGTGATATTGGTAAGACCCATTATGAGCTTTGGTTTGGTTATGTTCCTACTATGAAATACTTCAAAGTCTTTGGTAGAAAATGTCATATCAAGAGAGATGAGGATATTGGAAAGTTTGATACTAGAAGTGATGAAGGTATCTTCTTGGGATATTCTACAAAGATAAAAGCCTACCCATGCTATAATAAGAGACTGACAAAGATAGTTGAGAGTGCAAATGTTAAGGTAGATGAGAACCTTTGGAAGGAGATTAGAGATTATGATGATGGTCAACATGTTGTCTTAGCTCTTATTCAGCCTCAAGAGCCTAAGAACAATGATTCGGTAGAGACTATTAATCTAGATGTTGTTGTTGTTGGTGATGATGTGGAGGAACTTGAGGATCAGAACAATCAGAAGACTCTGAGGTATGATAGATCGAATCATTCAGAAAATCAGATTATTGGTGATAAGAATAAAGGTGTGATGACTAGAAGAAGGTTCGTTGTAGAAGAAGTATGTTTGATTTATAAAGTTGAACCTAAAGATGTTGTTGAAGCCTATAAAGATAAAAATTGGATAAGAGCCATGGAAGAAGAGATAGATTGGATTGAAAAGAACAACACTTTGGAACTTATGCCTAGACCTAAGGATAAAAATGTTATTGGTGCTAAGTAGGTTTTTTAGGAATAAACTAAACGAAGCTAGTGAAGTAGTAAAAAATAAAGCTAGACTGATCTGCAAAGGGTATTCACAACAAGAAGGGATTAATTATGAAGAAAAATTTTCTCCGGTTGCTAGAATTGAAGTTCTTAGATTGCTACTTGCTTATGCTACTTATAAAGATTTCAAGGTATATTAGATGGATGTCAAATCTGCATTTTTGAATGGTGATCTAGAGGAAGAGGTTTGCATTGAGCAACCTGATGGATTTTCACCGTCGGATGATGGAGACATGGTATGTAAGTTTAAGAAAGCACTTTATAGATTGAAACAAGCTCCTAGAGTATGGTATGCTAGATTAGACAAATACTTGTTGAAATTGGGATTTACCAAAGGTGTTGCTAATAGTAATTTGTACTTTAAGATTGAAAATGATAACATTCTAATTGTTGAAGTCTTTGTTGATGACATTAGCTTTGATGGTAATGATGATATGAGTATGAAGTTTTTCGGTGATATGCAAAAAGAATTTGAGATCTCTATGTTTGGTGAGATGAAGTTTTTATTAGGTTTGCAGATTGCACAGACAGGAAAAGGTATCTTTATATCTCAAACTAAGTATGTGAAGGAATTGTTGAAGAAGTTTGGACTAGATGATTCCAAACCAGTTGGAACTCCTATGGTGACTAGTTTTAAACTATCTAAAAATGATTAATCCCTTAAAGCTAATTAGAGTTTGTACAGATCTATGGTTAGTGGACTACTATATCTTACTCAAACTAGGCCTGACATTATGCATGATGTGTGTATGGATGCTAGATATCAAGTTGATCCGAAGGAGTCATGTCACTGTTGTTAAGAGAATATTCATATATCTTAAGGGGAATATGGATTATGGTTTATGGTATCCAAATAATGATTATTTCATGTTGTGTGCCTAGACTAATGCAGATTGGGATGGTGATATTGATGACCGAAAGAGTACTACCGATGGAGCATTCTTTTGAGGCAAGAAGTTGGTTTCATGGGCTAGCAAGAAACAAGATTTGGTATCTTTATCTACTGTTGAAGCTGAGTACATTGTTACTGCTAGTAATATCACTCAGATAGTTTGGATCAATCAAATGTTGAAAGATATAAGATTTATTCATGATGAGCCTATTGTTATATACTATGATAATTCCAGTTCTATAAACATGTCAAAGAATCTAGTGCAACATTCAAAGACTAAGCACATATCAATCAAATATAATTCCTTGAGAGAGAATGTTAGTGAAGGGAAGGTGAAGTTGGAGTATGTATCTAAAAAGGAATACATTGCTGATATTTTCACTGTCTTTGCCTACAGATACATTTGTCTATTTCAGACACAAGTTAGGGGTATCCACCCCTCCTGATGAGAATTAGATGCATTGAGTTGCATTGATCTGGTGGAATTATGAGCCTTATTCTTTTATCCAAATTGATGAGTGTTGTAAAATTGGAGGAATTGATTATGTGTTGCATTGATGTTTTGTTATTGATGGCAACACTGACTATTTTGGTTGTTTACTAGTTTCCGTTATGTTCCAGTAGAGCAGTTGGATTATGATATTGATTTAGTATGATCCAGTATGCTTTGGTTTGTGGAATTGGCTTAGATATGTCATTCATGCTTTTCATATGTGTATCATGATTAGTTGGTTCAGGATTTGATAACTCAAGAGATATCATTTGTTCTAGTAAGCCTTTTGGTCATCGATAAGGATTCTACCAGAAGAGCTTTGTTGAAGATATTTTGATGGATGTGATAAGTGGTATTGGCACGACTTCTAGATGGATTTTGGGATGCTGATGGTTATCTTGTATGTGTTCCTATTCATCGGTTGTGTTGGATTTGGGTCTGGACCTAATGCTATCTTATTCGGCTAGGTTATGGACCAATTTATGTAATGTGTTGGTGGATGATCTTGATGCGTTACTGGTTGGATATATTGACTGGATTATGTTGTTTTGGTCTTAGGCTGACTTGGCTGATCATTGGATTGCAGGTTTATGTTATTAATTTATTGTATTATCTTTTAGGTGGCTGACCTAATTGTTTAGGTTCTGGGTTGGTATAAATATGATGTAAGAACTATTTGTAGGTCATGGGCATATTCATGGGTTTATGGGATATGTGATTATCTATGTGCGAATAAGGTTGTAATCATATGCAGAGGCTTTGGTTGATCATAGGTGATTGAATTGGGTTGGTGAAAGAGGTTTAAGACCTCTGCTACTGAGCTTAACTCAAATTGTATTCAGACATAGGAGATGCTATTCTTGCAATTCACTCTTCTTTTTGGATTGTAGTCTGGATTTATTTTGTAGTCAGTGAGGCTCCTTTTGTGATGAGAACTATGCTCTAGGCTATTGGCCTTCTTGCATGTGCAGGCCCTTCTTTATGTAATCACATACTTACTACAAAAGTATTATCTAAGTGTGGGTAGGCTTCCCACCGTGGTTTTTCCCTTTATCAAGTTTTCCACATATAAATATTGGTGTTATCTTTTGTGGATGGTTGGTAAATGTTCTGTGGTTTATATTTATGCTTAACTGTTATATTTGTTATTCTGGTAATAAGGTTTTAATGCTTAAATTTCTATAATTTTTTAACAACTGATTCACCCCCCCTCCCTCTCAGTTGTTCACCAGTTATCTAAGTTGTCTAACAATTGGTATCAGAGCCTGGTCCTCTTTGAAAAAGCTTAACCGCTTGAGGAAGATCCTATGACATATAATAGTTCAAGTTCATTTGCAGTTGTTTTTTGGAGAGAAATTCCTAGGCTTGATGGAACAAATTATAGAGTACAAAAGATTCAGATGGAGACTCATCTGAGATGTCTTAGTAAGGAGATTTGGGAGATCACTAAGAAAAGATATGTACCTCATAATTTGGCATTTGGCAATCCTCCTCTGGTAGGCTTGGATAAGGATATTGAAAATGATTGTAGAGCTAGAGAAGCCATTTTGTGTGTACTTTCTGATCAACAAATTATGGGACTAACTGACAAACCAATTGCAAAGTCTATATGGGATTAATTGGAGACTCTGAATGAAGGTGACCCTACTATTAAAATTGATAAACTTGATGGTTACTAGGTGAGATATGAGAACTTGAAGATGGAATAAGATGAAAGGATTACTAATTTTATGGAGACAATGAAATTCTTCTGGGAATTCAGTGTTGTGGTGGACCTTTGAGATAAGATGAAATAGTTTCTAAAGTATTAAGAGCTTTTCCACTAGCTTATAAGATGAAGGATAATGAAATTAATGAGTTGAGAACAATGGAAAACACCTCTGTTAATAGGGATACCTTGGTTGGGAAGTTATCTTCTTTTGAGCTTGAGGAATTTGGTTCTTCTGGAGTTGCAAAATCTGAACTTGCTTTTCATGCATCTACATCATCTACCAATAAGAGTGATTGGAAAGCCTTATATTCTAAGGAACTGGAGGAAATGAAGAAAGAAGATGAAGAGATCGAGAAACTTGAAGCCCTATTTTCTAGAAGATTACCTAAAGGTCCAACAAGAAGTAAGTATGAAGGAAAATAACCTTTTAAATGTTTCACATGTAATAAGATAGGTCATTTAGCATCTAGATGTCCTAAAAGGAATTTAAGATTTGAGGAAAGAGAAAGAAGATCATTTAGGCCTAACCATGATTATCAAAATAAACATAAGTACAAGAGGAACAAATACAAATCATTCTTTTATGTGGATGAGGAAGGTGTGACTAATTTTGATGATGAACTGACACAAGATTCAACTAGTGGATCCGACAATGGTAGGGAATGGGTATTTTTGGCCATCAAGGAAGATGATCTGATACCTAAAGAAAAGGCCCTTGCTACTAAAGTTGAAGACAAGGATGAATGGGTGATAGACAATGGATGTTCACATCACATGATTGGAGATAAAAAGAAGTTTCTATCTTTGCAAGAATTTGATGGCAATCTGGTTAGATTTGGAAATGACAAAGCATGCATGATCAAGGGAAGAGGAACTATATCATTGGTTTGTAAGCATGATACTAATAATGTTTATTATGTTGAAGGTTTAAGGAATAATCTTTTGAGTGTAGGACAATTAGTGGATAAGGTATTTTAGTTACAGTTCAAGGATGGAAAATGCAAGATTATCAATAGATCTGGATTGGAGATTGCAACTGGTACTCACACTAAAGGTAACATCTTTCATTTGAACTCCAGTGAGAAGACATGTTTGATTTCACAAATTAATGAGAGTTGGCTATAGCATAAAAGGTTATGTCATGTGAATTTTGATTACATTGTAAAGATCAGTTCTACTAAGGCAGTTAGAGATATACCTAAGATTGTGAAGCCCTATAATCCAATATGTAAGGAATGTCAAATGGGAAAGCAAGTCAGAACTTATATTAAGAGTATAAAAGACAAATCTAATGATGTTCTTGATCTTATTCATATTGATTTGTGTGGTCCTATTAGAATCAAAAGTTTTCAGGGTGATAGATATTTTATGCTAATCATTGATGACTATTATAGAATGATGTGGGTTACTTTTCTAAGGGGGAAATTTGAAGCATTTGAAAACTTTAAAATATTTAAATCTAAAATTGAGACAAAGATAGGATTGAAGATTAAATGTTTAAGGTCTGATCAGGGTGGAGAATTCACATCCAGTGAATTTAACAGTTATTGTGAAAAGAATGGGATAAGGAGACAGTTATCTACACCCCTGACACCTTAGAAGAATGGAGTTGTGGAAAGGAAGAACAAAACTATCTTGGATGCAGCCAAAACTATGATGATGAAAGCTAATTTGCCTCATATCTAGTGGAGAGAAGCTGTGAGCATGAATGTATACACATTCAATAGATTTTATATCAAAGGAGACACCGGTAAGACACCTTATGAGATATGGTTTGGTCATACACCTACAATTATGTATTTCAAAATGTCTGGTAGTAAATGCTATATCAAAAGAGATGATTCCATTGGAAAGTTTGATCCTAGATGTGATGAAGGGATATATCTTGGTTATTCTAATGAAAGAAAAGCATATTGATGTTATAAAAAAATATTGTAGAGAATTGTGGAGAGAACTAATGTCAAGGTGGATGAGCTAAACAAAAGTCAAATCAGAACTTATGATAGAGAACTAGCAGTGGAAATGAACATAATGTTGAACCAGATACTCTAACAATAGCAGAAAATTCAATAGTAACTGAAGATTAGAGAAGAGGAACTAAAAATCATAAGACTCCTAAGTATGTTAGGTTAAATCATTCAGAAGATCAGATCATTGGAGACAAGAATAAAGGAGTGATGACAAGAAGAAGGTTGGCAAATGATGAGGTATATTTAATTTTTCAAATTGAACCGACATCAGTAATTGAAGCATGTAAAGATGAATGTTGGATAAAAGCTATTGAAGAGGAATTAGATCAGATAGAAAAGAATAATACATGGAATTTAGTTCCCCAACCTAAAAATAAGAATGTTATTGGGACTAAATGGGTTTTTAGGAATAAATTGAATGAAGATGGACAAGTTGTGAGGAATAAGGCTCGATTGGTTTGTAAAGGATATTCTCAAAAGGAAGGAATTAATTATGATGAG
Organism: Cryptomeria japonica; assembly: GCF_030272615.1. Taxonomy (NCBI): domain Eukaryota; kingdom Viridiplantae; phylum Streptophyta; class Pinopsida; order Cupressales; family Cupressaceae; genus Cryptomeria; species Cryptomeria japonica. Next base: position 467,081,908 of record NC_081415.1, read on the forward strand.
AATTTTTCTCTGATAGCTATGATTGAAGCTATGAGATTATTTCTTTCTTATGCTGCCCATAAGAACTACAAGGTTTATCAGATGGATGTTAAGTGTGCATTTCTGAAAGGACATCTTGAAGAGGAAGTTTACATTGAGTAGCTTGATGGATTTTCATTTTTAGATGACAAAAACATGGTTTGCAGGTTAAGGAAATCTTTATATGGATTGAAACAATCCCCTAGAGCTTGGTATGGAAGATTGGATAAATATTATTTGAAGCTTGGTTTCACTAAAGGTAATGCTGACAGTAACTTATATTCTAAGATCATTGATGATGAAATATTGATTGTTGAAGTCTTTGTTGATGATATCATTTTTGGAGGTGAGGATAAGTTATGTATATAATTCTCTGATAATATGAAGAATGAATTTGAGATGTCTATGATTAGGGAGATGAAATTTTTCTTAGGTTTGTAGATTACTTAGACTGATAAAGGTATTTTCATCTATCAAACTAAGTATGATAGGGAGTTGTTGAAGAAATTTGGTATAGAAAATTATAAACCGGTTGGTATACCTATGGTTACAAGTGAGAAATTGACTAAGATAGATGCATCAACACCGATAAATCCTACAAGGTACAAGCCTATGATTAGAGGTTTGTTATATCTGACTCAGACTAGACCAGATATAATGAATGTAGTTTGTATTGTATCAAGATATCAGAGTGATCCTAGAGAGAATCATGAGAGTGCGGTGAAAAGGATTTTCAGATATTTGCAAGGAACAACTAAAATGTGGTTTGTAGTATCCTAAAAATGATGATTTTACATTATGTGCATATACAAATGTAGATTGGGCTATAGATGTTGATGATCAGAAGAGCACATCTGGTGGAGCTTTCTTTCTTGGAAAGAAACTTGTTTCATGGATCAACAAGAAGCAGTCATGTACCTCTTTATCTACTACTAAAGCTGGGTATGTTGCCGCTGCTAGTAACTCTACCCAAGTTCTATGGATGAAGCAAATGTTGAAGGATATGGGTGGATTGTAATGAACTGATAGTTGTTCACTATGATAACTCTGCTACTATTGACATATCAAAAAATCTAGTATTTTATTCTAAGAAAAAGCACATATCTATTAAGTACAACTTTTTGAAGGAGAAGGTGGAAGAAAATGAAGTCAGACTGGTTTATGTGAACACTAAAGAGCAGATTGCAGATATCTTCACTAAACCTTTGACTAAGGAATCATTTGAGTACTTCAGAGATAGATTGGGGGTTTCTTCCCCTCTGGTAGAGACTTGAGTGACGTTGATTGGCATCAGTCTGGTATGCATTTATAGAGCTATTACTCATTCTAGATTAATGTGTTGGTGCTACTACTCTAGGGGAGTAGTCAGCTGTGTGGTTTACTAGATTTATGATTTATTTTTTATGTTTATGTCAGATTTTTGGCATTGATGTCAAAGGGGGAGATTTATATGTGAAAAATAGACCTTAATAGAATATCAGTCAAAATGAGATCAGAGCTTAACATGAATATCATTCACAAGGGGAGTTTTTTAACTTCATTGTAATATCCTCTTATGGGAGACTTGTTTGTCATTTCTTGGCACTTGGATGTTTTTCACATCTACTGTTGCCATCAATGCCAAAGGGGGAGATTGTTGGAAAATTGGAGGAAATGATTATGTGTTGCATTGATGTTTTTTCATTGATGGCAACACCAACTATTTTGGTTGTTTACTGGTTTCTAGTAGGTTCCGGTAGAGCGATTGGATAATGATATTGATCTGGTATGCTTCGGTATGCTTTGATTTGTGGAATAGGTTTGGATATGTCATTCATGATATTTAGATATGTATCACGATCATTTGGTTCAGGATTTGATGAATCAGGAGCTATCATTTATTCTAGTAAGCCTTTTGGTCACCGGTAAGGGTTCTACTGACAAAGCTTTGTTGAAGATCTTTTGATGCACATGATAAGTGGCATTGGTGTGACTTCTAGATGGTTTTTAGGATGCTGATGGTTATCTTGTTTGTGTTCCTATTGATCAGTGGTGTTGGATCTAGGTCTGGACCTAACGCTATCTTATTCGGCTAGGTTATGGACTAGTTTATGCAACATGTTGGTGGATGATCCCGATGAATTACCGGTTGGATCTATTGATTGGATTATGTTGTTTCGATCTTAGGTTGACTTGGTTGATCATTGGATTGTGGGTTAATGCTATAAATTTATTGTATTATCTTTTAGGTGGCTGATCTAATTGTTTAGGTCTCGATTTGGTATAAATATGATGTAAGATCTCTTTGTAGATCATGGGCATATTCATGGGTTTATGGGATATTCAATTATCTATGTGCTAATAAGGTTGTAATCATATGCAGAGGTTTTGATCGATCATAGGTGATTGAATTGGGTTGGTGAAAGAGGTTTAAGACCTCCGGTATTGAGCTTAACTGGAACTGTATTCAGACATAGGAGATTATATTCTTGCAGTGCACTCTTCCTTTTGGATTGTAATCTAGATTTATTTGTAGTTAGTATAGATCATTTTGTGATGAGAAATGTACTCTAGGTTGTTGGCCCTCCTGCATGTGCATGCCCCTCTTTATGTAATCACATAATTACTACAGAACTATAATCTGACTGTGGGTAGGCTTCCCACTATGATTTTTCCCTTTACTAGGTTTTCCACTTTACAAATATTGGTGTTATCTTTTGTGGATGGTTGGAAAATGTTATGTGGTTTATATTTGTGCTTAATTGTTATATCTACTATTTTGGTATTTGGTTTATGTATTCTAGTAATAAGGTTTTAATGCTTAAAGCTCTATAATCTGTTAACAACTAATTCACCTCCCCCATCTTAGTATTTTACCGGTTATCTGAGTTGTCTAACAATGAGTTGGTGTTGCTCCTTTATTGGAGTAGTTTGTTGATTTGGTTGTGTGTCCCAATTGGAGAGATATTCATGATTCATGTTTTGGGAGAGAGTTTGGTTTCTTGTTTTGGAGATATTTGGCATTGCTATCAAAGGGGGAGAGACACCATGTGAAAAACTACTTTATCTATCTTGATCTTAGGGGGAGTTTTGGTGCAGGAGCACCTAACACAAAGGCACAAAAGGAGTCTATAAGAGGATAAAAATCAATTCATAAGCATATTCAATTAGATTTTCATTTGTAATGTCATTTTGAGTCAATATGAATCAATATGTAAGGCTAAAAGAGCCCATTGTAATGAGTTGTCCAAATTGTCCCAATAAGGTCTTGAATTAGTCATTTGGTAAAATTTGTATAAAATAAACTTGAAGGGGTAAAATGGTGACAAAAATACATTATTATTCCATCCTAATATGTTTTGAAGGTTATTTTTAAGGTTTAAAGTCATTTGAGTCAAAAGTTGTAAAAGTTGTAAAATGTAACTTTTCAAAAGTTGTAAAAAGACCAAAATGGGAAGTTGTATGGTCATAAGAGGAAGTTGGGTAGTTGTAACTTCCATGTGAAGATGAAAAGGATACAAAACCTCTATAATGGTTTTTAAAAAGAGTATGTAAAAATTGGAGAAGGAATTGAAATGCATTGGAAACATTTTGGTATCATATTTTCATTGTTTTCAATCTCTTGTTTTGTGGTCTTGAAAGTTTTTCCTCTTGTTTCCAGGCCTGGTACGACCATGTACATCCTGGAAATAAGTGTATTTCTATAATTATAGTATAGTATATTGAATCATATTTCCATTTATTTTCGTTTGAGTTGATTTCATGCATTTTTGAGAAAGTTATGAGAGTTTTGGTGAAAACCGTTTGGAACTACCCAAAACCCCGATTCACAGTGACCAGTTTTGGAAAAATCATCATAACTTTGGATTTAACCATTGGATCTTTCTATAAATTGAAGAAACATTCTACAACCAAGAAATGGTCGTCCCTTTTTGGAACTAGACCTACTGGTAAATCCTCCCTACCTCCTGTTAAGAATATTTTTGACCCTTCTGGTGGTAAGTTCGCTATCTCTATCCCTGACCAGATTCTGGACCATAATATCAATAGTATGTCAAACTCCTTGTTAGGGAAATTTATGGGTTCGCATCCTAATATTGAAGTTGTAAGGGCTTTTGTCAAACGAAAATGGGTCCTCAAGGGAAATGTTGAAGTATCGGCTTTACCTAAAGGCCTTCTGTCTTTTTCATTTTCATGTGAAGAAGATAAGGTTAAGATTCTGTGTGGGAGCCCCTAGATGGTAGGAAAGATAGCTCTTGTCCTTAGAAAATGGTATACAAACCAAAACATGAAAGATTCTATCCTGGTGCAAGTTCCTGTCTAGATAAAGCTACCAAGATTGCCTCTTGAATATTGGGCAGAAAGTATTTTCTTTGGAATAGAAAGCTCCTTTGGAGAGTTTCTCTTAATAGACCCAGTCACTGCTTCAAAAAGAAGACTAACTCATGCAAGGTTCTGTGTAGGAGTAGCCCCTGAAGCAGATATGCCGAAGCAGATAGATATAGTTTCAAAGCTAGGAACTTGGAAACAACACATCGAATATGAATCTATCCCTTTTGCATGCTTCCACTGTAAAAAAGTAGGTCATTGGGCAAAATCCTGCCCAAACAAGCCGAAGGTGGAACCTAAGCAGCCTAAACCCCAGATGGAAAATCAAAAGGTGCTAGAGAAAATGGTGTGGCAAGTTAAAAATCCAGAGAATAAGGAACAAAATTCCAATCGCTTAAATCCTTTGGGGGAAAAGAAGGAAGTCACCTCAAATTCTATCTCTAGTCCCTCAACCCAGGAAGTAGTGAGAAATTAATCAACCAAAGTCAGCCCCATGGGTAGAACTCAAAAAAGGAAATGAAAGATCAGAATGATCCTTCAAATGAGATAATTGAAGTGGTTGCTGACACTTATGAAGGCAAGGAACTGGAAAAAAAAGATTACCAACCTAAGGAAGGAGAGATCCCTGACCCCCAAGAAGAAATGACTGATTCTTCTCTAGCCATTCCATGTTTTGAAATTCAAGAAGCCCAAAAATGTGCAATTTTGGGTATGAACCTCTCAGACTCAGAACAGAGCTCAAGAATAGTGAACAATGTTTCTACTGATTCCACAACTCCTAATTGGGGCAATGAAGAAGAAATCTCCAAAATTCTCAACAACATGGAAGCAACCAAAATACAGGAATAAGAAAGGATCTACTCCCTCGACTTATCTACTAAGGAAATCTAGCAGAATAGCTCAAGTTGATGTGGGGTATATTTCCTCTTCCCCAGGACGGCCCTCTAACCACAAAGTTAGAGACAAGGAGGCCAGCAAAAACATTGCAGATGGAACCCAAAAGACTCTCAAGGAGTTGGGAATTGGTAAGTAGCTATGAAGATAATCTCTTGGAATATTAGGAGACTCAATAATCCCCATAAACATGATATTATTAGGAATATGATAAGAGATAGTAATCCTAATATTTTTCTAATTCAAGAAACCAAAATGAGTAGAGAAAAAGTTGAATCTTTAAAGTTCTTAAAAAATGGTAATGTTAGTGGTGGCAGTTCTGAAGGCGCTTCAGGAGGCATTGCTACCATCTAGAACCTTAATACTGTTAAAGGTCAGGTCATAATTCATGATAGTAATTTCTCTTGTATTAAATTTGAGCATTTAAAAGATGGTACTTCATGGGTTCTTGCCAACATTTATGCTCCTAATACCTTAAAGGCTAGAGACTCTTTTTGGAAAAAAATCATTTAGGCTAGAGATAGCTTCAAAAATCTTAGTTGGATGGTTGTGGGGGACTTCAACACTCCTTTGAGAGAGGAGGAAAAATTTGGATGTAGTCCTCCTCAATTGGAAAGTAGGATGGCCCTTATGGATTTTATTAATTCTCAGGCTCTCAATGACTTGGAAATATAGGGTTGTAATTACACTTGGACTAATAGAAGAACTGGTAATGACCTTATCCAAGTGCGACTTGATAGGACTCTCATCTCTGATGACTGGTATAGTTAGTATTTTTGTTCTTTGTTAGCCCACATATGGGTTGGATCTGATCATTTCTCTATCACCTTCATTGCTAACTCAATCAATAGAAAGAGAAACTTTCCCTTCAGATTTGAAAAAATGTGGACCCTCCATCCCGAAATCAGAAGAAATATTCAGAAATGGTGGAGAATCCAAGTTGAGGGAATGACTATGTTTAAAGTTGTCAAGAAACTCAAAAGTGTGAAGGACAATATACGACTCTGGAACAAAACTAGTTTTGGAAATATATTTGAGGCTAAGAGTAAAATTTAGGAAGACCTTAAAGAAATACAAGATCAGATCCAGAAGGATGGTTTTAGTATTGTGTCTATTGTTGATGAAAATGAGACTCTAAAAAAATACCATGATATTATTGCCAAAGAGGAAACATTCTGGAAGCTGAGATCAAGATGCATCTGGCTTAAGGAAGGAGATAGGAATAAAAGATTCTTCCATATGTCGACTATCAAGCATAAAGCAGTTAATAGGGTGAACAAGCTAGTTGTGGAGAATGGGGAGCTGGTCAAGGAGGATGAAATAAGGAATGAAGCTAAGAGGTATTTCTCATACCTCCTCAAGAGGGATCACAGTCTCGATGCTAAAGTCCAATCCTCTTTTCTTCAGAACATTCCTTGTCTCATTGATGCTCAAAACAATGCCTCCCTCTCCTCCATTCCCTCTAACTTAGAAATTAAAAATGTTGTTTTCTCCTTTGATGGTAACAAAGCACCTGGTCCAGACGGCTTCCCAATGTTCTTTTTTCAAGATTTTTAAGAGATTGTTGGAATTGATGTTTCCAATGGGGTTAAGGAATTTTTTGGGGCTAGAAAACTCTTGAAAGAAATCAATGGAACTTTTATTACTCTCATCCCCAAGATTCAATGTGCTGATTATTTGGACAAATTCAAACCTATTAGCCTCTGCAATTCTTTTTACAAGATTATCTCCAAGGTCCTTACTTCTAGAATTCTGGCTGTCCTTCCTGCATTAATTAAACACCAGCAAAATGGGTTTGTCCCTGGAAGATGAATTCTTGACTCCATTATTACGGCCCATGAGAACATTCACTCTCTTGTTAGAGAAAAGAAGCAGGGTCTCATCCTAAAGCTAGATCTCTCCAAAGCCTATGACAGGGTTGACTGGTCTTTACTTCAGAAATTCCTCACTTCTTTTGGGTTCTCCTCTAGAGTTGTCGACCTTTTCTCCCAACTTACCACCTCTGCTACTTTTGTTGTTCTTGTCAATGGTTCTCCTTCTACTTTTTTCCAAGCTTCTAGAGGTCTTAGGCAAGGAGATCCTATCTCCCCCATCCTTTTCATTATTATGGCCAAATGCTTTGGAAGGACCATGGAAAAAATGGTGTTACAAGGCTCCTTTAAGGCCCTCCAACCATCCTCTGCTAACCTTATCTGCTCCCACCAATAGTTTGTTGATGACACTATTATTATGGGGGAATCAAGTATTTCAGAAGCTAATGTTTTGAAGAGCACCCTATGTAAATTTGCCTTTGCTTTGGGTCAGCTTATCAACTGGGCTAAAAGTGAAGTCTTTTTCATTAATACTCCAGAGAGAAGGCAACAAAGGATTAGCAAAATCTTGGAGTGTAGGACTACTGACCTTCCTGCCACCTACCTTGGTCTCCCCATGGGAATTGCCCCTCCTGATCCCTTCTGGAGTTCTCTAGTGGACAAATTTCATAAGAAACTTGCTGGTTGGAAAGGGGCCCTCTTAAGTCAAGCTGGCAAGCTCCATCTCCTTAAGGCTACTCTTCAAAGTATTCCAATTTATGCTCTTAGTCTTTTCAGAATTCCAGTTAAATATGTTGAAGCAATTGACAAAATTCAAAGAAGATTCCTATGGTCTGGGGTTGAGAATAAGCAAAGAATGTCCTTGGTGGCCTAGTATTAGGTCTGTAGGTTGAAAAGCAAAGGAGGTCTAGGCCTTGGGAGGATTTGTACTTTAAATGAAACTCTCTTGTCCAAACAAGTCTGGAGAATGTTTCATTCTGATTCTAAATGGTGCAAAGTTTGGCGAAGTAAGTACTCTCTTCTATCCTCCTCTCTCTCCTCTTTTCTCAATTTGGATCTTAGTATTAATGGATCCCACATTTGGAATCATGCCTCTAAATGTAAAGAAAGTATAGCTAAAGGAGTTATATGGAAACTTGGAAATGGTAGGAAAGTAAAATTTTGGGAGGATCCCTGGCTTTTTGATAAACCTCTAATGGACTTCAATGAATGGGCCCCCCATGCTCCCTCTTGTATTAGATCTTTTGGCTCCTTAGTTGCTGAGTACTGGGATGGTAATGAATGGAAGAACATTGAAAGTATCCACCCTAGCCTTTCTAACCTCAAGATCCATCTATCTGTGGTATGGCTGAATAATGAAGAGGACTCCCTTATTTGGAAACATGATCCCAAAGGAACTTTATTTTTATGTATTGTGTCCTTTCCCCCCCACCTCCTATTAACCCTTATTGGTATAAAGCCTGGATTAAGGGTCTTACCCCCAAAATCAATTTTTTCTTCTGGACTATCCTCCAAAATAAGATCCTGACCCTTGACAACCTCAAAGGAAGAGCTTTTGCCCTCCCTAATAGATGTGTGTTGTGCCTTCAAGAGGAAGAGTCTGTGGACCATCTTTCTCTCCATTGTTCCTTCTCAGCCTCTGTTTGGGAAAGCTTCCTTAGGAGCTTCAGTATCGCTTGGGTGTTTCCTAATAACATTAGAGATATGTTCTCCTCCTAGAATATTCAATGGGCTAACCCTTTTTTGAGATGTTTGTGGTAGCTTTCTCTTCCTCACATCTTGTGGGGTCTATGGAAAGAAAGAAATAACTGAATCTTCAGGGATGTCTCCCTCAATCAAGATATTGTATTTCAGAAAATTCAATGGTCTATTCAGGAAAATATAGGGATCATTGAGGGTCCTTTTTACTCGAACAATCCATTGGATTCAAATATCTTAAGGGTATGGAATATGAAGATCACTGATGGTCCTAATCTCAACCAAGATAAAAGGCTTGAAGCTAAGTGGCAAACCCCTCCTCAAGGTTGGCTCAAAGTTAATTTTGACGGTGCTGCCAAAGGTAACCTAGGTCCTTCAGGTTGTGGAGCTATTATTAGAGATCATAGAGGAATTTGCAAGGAAATGGTTGCTATCTCTATTGGAACCCAAACCAATCATAAAGTTGAAGCAATGGCAGCTCTTTAAGGCATCATCCTAGCCAAAAAATGGAAATGCCGCTATCTATGGATAGAAGGGGATTCAAATAATATAATAAAGTGCATTAATGGGACTTCAAAACCTTCTTGGTCGATTCACAACATAATCACCTCTGCTATTGACATTATTAGCACCTTTAAAAAATGCCATATCTCCCACATCTATCGAGAGGCCAACAACTTTGCTGACTGGGCTGCCAATGTGGTGGTTAAAAGTGAGGCAATTACCACGTGGACGGGTGAAAGCGGACTCCTCGAAGATGTCAGGCAAATCATTAGCAATGAGCAATCTAAAAGCACTCCAAAGACTCTTGATGGATAGGATAATTATGAAAATTACTGATGTGAGTACTTCGAGTTATTTTAATAATGAGAAAATCACTCATTATAACATCAATGCCATAAAATCTCACACTTTCTGGGTAATTGTTATATCTTTGAAAAGCTCTTAGTTTAATTAGCTCTGTAAGTTTCAAAATTTGGTCGTGAGTAGCAACAACATGGGTAGAAATAGGAGGCGATATGAACCAAGTAGTTGTAAAGAATGGAAATAGAAGGAAGAGGTTTGGGGTATTCTGCAGCAAGGTGGTCTCTCAAACTTTATGGAGAGACTCCACGGCCGAGATGGTATGGTAACCAGTCTTTTCTACAAGAACTAGAAGAAGGGTATGTTAAAAATGGGTGATCAAATGGTTGAAATCAACAAAGATTTAATTGCTCAAGCTATGGGCCTCACCAAGGAAGGTTGCAACTTCTACAGAGATAGGACGGTCAGAAAGGAAGCTATTGAAAGGTACTCAGTAACTAAGAAAGAGAAAAAATGACTGGTAAAGTTGAGAAAAACCTACTACCCACCTAGGGCTTTTGCCAAACCCTAGCGGGAGATTCTTTTTGTTTTAATGCGATATATCACTCTAGATGGTAGGTTTATGAAAGTTTATGGGTATCACTTTGTTCTGTTAAATCACTTTAGGCACAATGATAAGGTTAATTTCCCTTATTTCCTGCTTTGTTCGATGAATGCATCCCTTAAGGCTTACAAAGAGAATCCTCTGGGTGATACTGCTATGCACAAAGGTCTAATGGTCCTAATTTATGACCATTTAAAGGCCACTCAAATTGCTTGTATGTAGCCCTCTGTGGATTCTAAGGAAGAGATGTCTAATTCTGCCTTTTCTGAGGAGGAGGAATCTGATAGTGACTCTTCATCTGATACAAAGGATAGTTTTGATGACTTGGAGTATGAAAATGGGAAGAAGAGGAAATAAAAAAAACAAGACCCTCTTCATCCAAGGGCAAAAAGCCTCAAAGCAAACCCCTGATTAGCATCTCTTCGGAAGGGGAGGATTCAGATGATTCTAAGAAGGAGAATCCTAAAGGGCTGCTGAAGAAGAAAACAAAAATCCATACCCAGACCCAGAAAAGGCACAAGAAAAAAGAGGAGACTGGCAAGGAATCGAAAGCTGACAAGCAAGCAAGGACCCTGGAAGCTGAGCATCGCCTGGAAAAGGAGACTATGGAAGAGACTCTTAGGGTTGCCGACACAATTTCCACCCTCCACATCCCCAAAGAAGAACAAGTTACTCCTGGAAAAGATGCTCCCTCATCTGGCCCTCCTCTTGAGGGTTTGCATGGTTTCATGGAAACTATGGAGTGGCTCATTAATGGTTATAAGAAAGCTGTGGATGAATACAAGAAGCTCTATAATAGAGTCTTGATTCTGGAAACCATTAATATTGGGGAGGGAAATACAATGGCTGACTATATTGAGGACCTAAAAAAAACCATCGCCAAATCTGAAGACATTAGAGATGCTTTCAACCCCAGGTTGGAGAAGATTGAAAAGGAGATGTTGGACAGAAAAAGCCTTGCGGACACTAGTGAAAAAACCCTCTCGGACACTGTCACCAATGTTGATAAAATTGAGGAGTGCCTGAAGAACATCGCTGAATGGAGCCTAAGTATTTTGAAGATCTCGGCCAACAACACCCACACCCTCATCAGCAAGATGGATGACAAAAAGGAAATCCATGACTTAGAACTGGAAGCTGAAGGAACAGGGGAAGCTCAAGGTCCCAGAACCTGCACCAGAGGCAAGAGGAAGGAAAAGAAACCGAACAAGGATTTGGAAGGCCTGAAAGCTATCGGGGCCACCTATGACAAGCTAGTGACAAAGGCGAAGGATCTGCTAAAGAAAATTGTTGTGTAGCGCACTCCCTATTTCTTTGCTATTTTTTTGTTAAGTTGTTCTTTCTATTCGCTGGTCTTTTGGCCAGTCTTTTTGTCTGCGGACTCTTTTGTTATGTTTTTCTTGGTGCTTTTTCTCTATCTTTGATGTAAAGGTTTCGAGTCCTGAAAACCTATTTTTTAATTAATCAGAACATTTCTAAACTCTTACTGGAGGGATTTTCCTAGTGATTAATATTTGAATAGTTATTAATGATTGTTCATGACTATAATTTCATGACCAGAATAGAGTAAATTTCATAGTTTGGGAAAATTCTTGGTTTTCATTTGAAAGAAATGAATAGATGAAGGGTTTAAATGATTCATGTTTAATGCATTTTATATGGATCTACAATAATTATGGAGAAGATTTGATGATGGTTATTTGATTGATAATTTTGTTGGGAAATATATGACAATGCGTCTAACATGTTGGAAGATTTGTGTTGATAATTGAAACTCCATGGTTGATTTTGGGTTCTTGAAGGATTGCGAGGATGCTGTGCATCAAATTGGTATAAGAGATCAGAATATTTTGAGCGTGTAGATAGAGTGCCAAAAGAGGCAATCTACACTAGGATTTTGGGTTGAGCAAGTGATTGGTATTTTTGTTTGCTAATGGTTGTGGTTGCAGATGTATGTCCACTAGCTGCAAGTAGGTAGACATGAAGCTCTATCAAAGGGGCCATAGGAGATGGTCTAGGGATAGAGAAGGAGGTCTAATGGGTTGCCAAAAGACCTAGGGAGAGAGGAAAGGAAATAACTCTTGGGTGAGGCAAAGTAGTTGGTGAGTTTGGTGCAGCATTGAGGGTGGATTTATGTTTGGAGCAACATCTTGAGGAGCAGCCAGCATACACTCCATTGGAAGGAGTCACAAGAAGATCTATTGAAGGGAGATTGCAGAAGCATATAGATAATGAAAAAAATAATTAAGAGGCATGAAGAGACAAAGATTAATGAAGACAAAGGTGAAGATCTCACTCAAAATTTTCTTGCAGGTTATTTTCATCCATGTTTCCAAGGGACTTGGAAAATTTTCAAAGTTGGGAGTATGGTGTAGGAGCACCTAAAAAAAAGGCACAAAAGGAGTCTATAAGAGGATAAAAATCAATTCATAAGTATATTCAATTACATTTTCATTTGTAATGTCATTTTGAGTAAATATGAATCAATATGTAAGGCTAAAAGAGCCCATTGTAATGAGTTGTCCAAATTGTCCCGATAAGGTCTTGAATTAGTCATTTGGTAAAATTTGTATAAAATAACCTTGGAGGGGTAAAATGGTGACAAAAATACATTATTATTCCATCCTAATATGTTTTGAAGGTTTAAAGTCATTTGAGTCAAAAGTTGTAAAAGTTGTAAAATGCAACTTTTCAAAAGTTGTAAAAAGACCAAAATGAGAAGTTGTGACAAGAGAGAGGTGAATGTGTGAACAAGGTATTTATCATTCAAAAAAGTATTGAGGTGAGATCGATGTTGTAGAGAAGACAACTATGCTTAACCATAACTGTCATCAGGCATTTGTAAATGCTAATATTGTAGTTCATTTCTTTCAGATTTTAGTCCAAATCATGTTATGAGTTAGTGAGACTTCCCTACTGGTTGTAGCCTTTCAGGCATATATCTCTTCAACAGTGAGCTCTAGGAAGTGTTCCTGAATGCATGTGCATTCCCAATTTTAATATTTTCACATACTACTTCAAAGTATCATCTTACTATGGGTAGGTTCCCACCATGGTGTTTCTCTTAACCAAGTATTTCATGTCAAAAATCTTGGTGTTGTGTGTTGTGCTATCAATTTATTTATATGTTCATTGATGTATACATTTTGGAGTTTAATTTTCTGAGATCCGGTGAAGACTAATTCACCCCCCCCCTCTTAGTCTTCCTTCTTGATTGCTGCTAACACCTACAACCCAAATTAGAGGTAGAAATGAAGGGTTCAAGGTGCCCTTAGAGACCTTCTCTTAGGACTAGGTTGATGTGGGTGCCCTACTTTTGGTACTTTCTGCTTCGGTGAATTGTAGATTATAGATCTTTGTTTGAGTAGCCTATACTTATTTTCATAGTTGCGCCACATGTTCCTGCACAATAGAAAAGAGATAAAATGTTGGGTAGAAAGGGGTTTTCCTAAGTCAAACCTTAGTTTTGGAATAAACCTTGAAATTGAATTGAATTAAACATGAAAGGAAAGCATGTTGTTAGGTAGCAGAGGCTATAATTGAATTATACCTTCATAAACCCTCTTTGGTGTCAAAATACTCATGAAGATGTGATATTGTCTTGAATGTAGTTGAACTTAGGAAGATAATATCATGGAAGTCATCACAAATGCATAGATTTGCCAATTCCTCCTAGTCTTGAATGCCTTGATGCTTGATCTCTTTATTTTTAGGACTTGAGGTATGCAAAATTGATATCATGTCATCATATTACTTGAGTGATTGTTACCCAAAATGAGGATACCTTTCTTATATACCTCTCCCAAGAATTTTGGGGTGAAAAAATTGATGTAGGTCAACACAAGAAAATATTTATTGCTCCACCTAGCTGAGCGTACCATGGTTAAAATTTGGGGCCAACCATTAGGTGGCAGGTCACCCTAAGCAACCTGCTCCTAGGAGTGGGTCACCCTAGGTGACTTTCTCCCCCCAATGTGGCCTCAAATTGGGACTTGAGGTCCAAAATGAGAAGCAAATTCCAAAAATAGATGTTAAATTAGGAATTGGATAAAGCATGTCAGGCATAGAAGGCCAGGATGCTAAAATAAGGCCTGTATAATAAAGAAATTGCATATGGATATAATTTATGATGCTACATTTAGCCCCCACTTTATCAAGGTTATGAATCTGCATTCATACTCATGATAAAGTAGAACAAAGCATAAGAAACCTTCATCAAGGTAAAAGAGACAAGGATCACCAATCCCCCAAGTGACTTATGACCTCATCAATCTAAAACCAAGACAAAAGGAGTAACACACACACACAAGGAGAGAGAGAGAGAGAGATAGAGAGAGAGAGAGAGAGAGAGAGAGAGAGAGACAGACAGACAGAGATAGAGAGAGAGAGAGAGAGAGAGAGAGAGAGAGAGAGAGAGAGAGAGAGAGAGAGAATGAACATACTAGCCTAGTAAGGTTAAACATGCTATGAGTCATGTAGAGAAAATAGTGGAAAGGAGAACTAAAATAGTCTAGCAAGTTATATTATGCTAGTCAATTCACCTCAAGGATAACCAAGGAAAACATTGTATCCAAGAAAATCGGCCAAAGAAACAGTGCAAAGGATAACCAAGGAAATATACCAAAGCAATATTACAAAGCAAAAGGTATAGTTTTATAAGTAACCTAAAAAATGTCTATTTGACTTGTGGTGTATGCATAAAGTGTAACAAGTGGGGTGTACGCCCCCATGTTAAAGCAATTGCATACACCTTATCAAGAGAAATTGCTTTAAGGTAGCATACATGCATCCAAAGGACAAGCACGTCTCCACTATGATATTCCTTGAAATAAGGGCCAAATTAAGGGAAATCAAGAATATGACAAGAAAGAGCACATAAGGGATCTACTAACTCTACAGGTAGTATGTGCATATGATAACTCGTGTATACCAAGTACAATTGTATTGAATTGACCTAATCCCCCAAAGGTAGTAGAACTATGAGCACGATGGAAGAAAAGAACATAAGATAACAAACAAGTTTCTTTTTTGGGTCAATGTGGAAGAGACCAAAAAGATATTTCAATTCCTTGCATGGTCCCTAAGTAGACAATATAAAGGCACATTTATGAACAATATCACATGTACAACATAACATTGATATGACATAGAGAAGAATTGAGATACAAATAGATGAATGTCACAATAGATTTGGCCTCTTTATTATCTTGCATTGATGGATTAACAAGGATCATCCAAAGATAATCTATCATAACACAAATACATAACAAGCAATGCATCACGGAGGAAGCACATTACGAACAAGAAAATACACAAGAGAGAATCCACAACATGAATGAAGCTATTCAAGAAAATCATCCACTCCCCAATTTTAATTAACAATATTTAGGGAAGGTGTACAAGATGCAAGAGGAGAAACAATGTGCATGGTATATGGAGCTACTATTGTGAGTTTGGACAAAATGAGTTGTTGTTGTGTTGTCATTGATATCAACAACGCTTTGGTTGTCATTAGTGACTAGTTGGTATAATTGATATTGTGCTTCTAGTGTAGTTGAGCTGAGATATTTGTTCTATATTTCTTTTATATTGTACATCCATTCATGGAGTTTGGATATGTTGTTAAGAGGTGTTTAGAGATTCTATATTCTAGATTTGTGCTCCAGATTGTAGTGCTAAGGAAGTTGTGTTCATCAAAACATGATGATATTTGATAATGTTTTCATGTGAAATGCATGCTCCACATTTCTCCACATTATGTTTTCTAGTGTTGTGGTTTTGGAGTTAAGTTGATAATGTCCTTAGCTTCATTCTTTTTAGTTGGCATGTGTTCTTGACTTTTAGAAGCATGGTTTCAATGTTCGATGGTGTTTACTCTAGGTTTGGCCAACCTTGGGTGTCTACACTTTACATTATTGCTCCAATGTTTATGGATTGTTGTATAACATGTTTGATGTTCATTTTTATCTTATTTAAGATGTGTTGTGGTCCACTTTACATTATTTTCCATCACATAAATATTTAGTGCTAACCTAACTTGAATTATTTTCAATTAGGATGCTTAGTTGACATTGGGAGATTTTGCATATGAGGATGATATAAACAAAGGATAATTTTTTGAGGATGATAAGGATGAATAAGTTTGTATCTATGAAGAAAGAATGACATTGTGTGAAATGCAATGGAGGTGTGTGAAAGAGGATCTATGTCCTTGATAATTTGACGAGTGTTGGTTATGTTGGTGAAAAGTGTTGAGTATTTTGGGCTTTCATATGTTAACTACCAAAAGCAGTTGGCAAAAGGTATCTACAGATATTACGATTGCTGGGGTATATCAGTGGTGGATTCTTTTTCTTTTATTCGTCTTCATATTTGCCATGAGCCTATTCTTTCTTTCTTCAAGTAGTGAGCCTTTGTAAAAAATCACCTTACCGGTGTCACCCTAATAGGTGTTCATATATTAAGAATAACATTCTTCATGGTTTTTCCCTTAATAGGTTTTCCAAATAAAATCCGGTGTTTCATTGTGTATGGTGTGTTTTGATTTTCATGTTCTTTCATGTTCAAATATTTTTGTGGATTAATGTTAAGGTTAAGATGTTGTAGATCTAATTTAAAGGAAAAGATTTAATATTTGTTTGTACAATTGATTCACCCCCCCTCTCAATTGTATTTTACATTAGAACATTCAATAATTGGTATCAAAGCTTTGGTTCCTTGGAGAAGAGCTTAACCACTTGAGGAGATCCTGTGTTGGGAAAACGGTGTCTCAACCTTGCATTTACATGAGGTTACTATTTATAGTAAGTTTTAATTTAAGAACAAAATATTGTGAAATTCTTCGAGAAGCTTCTAGTTGGTTAGATAAGAATGTCTATAAAGTTTTGTCACAAGATCATAGGTAGTTTTGAAGATATTAAAGTTTTTTGTTTTGGAGGGGTGCGATTAAAGGTTTAAACTTAATTTTGGGGACTTTAGAACATCCAAAATTCCTTGAAAAGTGGGCTTAAATGGTGTATCAATTTATGAGATGATAGATAACTTTGTGATCTTTCCAACACTTCAAACAATTTGTCAATTGGAGACACGGTTCACAAGTTATGGCCTCCGGAAGTTTGTACTCCTGAAATAGGAAATATAATTTGTATCAGACACATAAATGACCTATAAAAGGGAGGAACATGTGTTTATGTGTGTTTTAACATGTCATAGGGCATCTAGATTAGAGATAAGGTTGGCTATACTTTATTTGGTGGTTTCAACCAATGGTTTTGTAATACCATTTGACAGTTTCTTGTATTGTATCTCCTATATATGAGGTGCATAAGATAGAGTTTGTGTGTAAGATTCTTATGGCTATTGAGTTACCTCTGAAACTCTTATTAGTGGTACTCCTACAAAGAGATTCCTTTTCAAGTATATTTTAATTTGTTTTTGATTGCTGAGTAATATATTGGGTGACTTTTGGAGTGTGGGGTTTTTATCTTGAAAGGGATTTCCCCACGTAAATCATTGTGTTATGGTTTGAATGTTATGATATCTATTTCTATTTTATGTAACTGTTGTGATAATCTATAAAAAAAATTGCATCACCCTCCTCTCAAGGTTAGTGTGGGAAGTTGTTCCACTACTTAACTTCCTTACATCCTGATGGCGCACAAATTGACAATCCCTATGTTTGATGCATCCGACTATCCTTTCTAAAAAGTGAAGATGCAAGGTTACCTGATTTCTCTTTGCTATGAAGTATGAAAGTATGTTACTCAAAATTATATTAAACTGTAGAATAGGGTGAACACTTCAGATGAGATCAAGGAATTTGAAGATAATGAAAAGGCAAGGTCCGTTATATTTAGCACTCTTTCTAAGACTAAATTAGAAAAGGTTGTATCTTTGGAATCTTCTCAAGATGTTTGGAATAAATTAAAAAATAATTATGAAGGAGATGATACAATCAAACAATCTAAGTTGTACAATGCTAAGACTAAATATGAATTCTTGTGGATGGATGAAGAAGACAATATAATTAGCCACCTATAGAAGATAGATGATGTTGTAAATGAGACCGTAGATCTTGGTGGTAACTTGCCAGAAGAAGTTGTGAAAAAGGTACTCAAAACTCTTACTAAACCTGATGGATGAAGAAGACAATATAAATAGCTACCTACAGAAGATAGATGATGTTGCAAATGAGACCATGGGTCTTGGTGGTAACTTGCCAAAAGAAGAAGTTGTGAAAAAGGTACTCAGAACTCTTACTAAATGCTATAGCTTTAAGGTTTCAGTAATAGAAGAATCACAAAATAATAATAAGTATACTAGAGAATACTTGTGTGGCTCTTTACTTGCTTTTGAGGTGATAGAATGTGGTACTACTAGTGCAAGAACAAAAACTACATTTAAGGCTACTAAATCAACGAAAGATGAGGAATTTGTTGAAGAGAACTTTGATGAGATTTAGGAAAACTTTGTGAGAAGGATGAAGAAAGGAACCAAAAAGTACAAAGGTAAATTTCCCTTTAATGTTTTCAGTTGTGGAAAGATACATCATTATGCATCTAGATGTCTTAATAGAATTGCAAATAAAAAAAAAGGAATTCAAAGCAAAGTTTAACAAGAAGGCTTACTATGTTAAAGAAGATACAAATATTTTTTATGATTAATCTATTTATGAAGAAGACAATGAATGTTTGTTCTTGACGGTAAAGGAAGAATCTTGTTGTGCTAACCTTGGCAAATTTTATCTGGTTTTCATGCTAGAAGAGATAAAGATGAATGAATTATTGATAGTGGATGTTCAAATCATATGACTGGTGACAAGAGTAAGTTTGTGAAACTTGAAAATTTTGATGGAGGAGTTCTTAGATTTGGAGATGATCAAATGACTAGGATAGTTGGAATTGGTTCTATCAATTTTGATGGCAAACAAAACACTAACAATGTTATCTAAGTTGAAGGTTTAAATCATAATCTTGTGAATTTTGGTCAAATGTGTAGAAATGGATATAATCATGTTTTTTAGGATGATGGGCATGAGATCAAAAAAAGTTCCAAAATTGTGATTGTAATAGGAAAGATGACATATGGAAATGTTTATCAGTTGAGGACAGCTAGCGAATATTGCTTGACGACACTAATCAATGAGAGCTAGGTATGAAATTAGAGGATGTGCCACATTAATTTTGATAATCTAGTGAGGATAACTTCAATTTAAGCTATGAGAGATTTGCCAAAGATTACAAAACCTGCTAACAATATTTGCAAGGAACGTTAAGTTGGAAAACAAACAAGGAGAACTTTCAAAGTTAAGAAATAATCTTCTACTGGATAATTGGAGTTAGTGCACATTGATCTTTGTGGTCTGACAAGAACAAGAAGTCAACAAGGTGATAGGTATTCATGCTTTTAATACTCTAGAATGACTTGGGTTACTTTTTTAAAAGAAAAATCTGAAGCTCTAGAAAAGTTCAAGAAATTAAAGGCTATGGTTGAAAATGAGATAGATAGAAGAATCAAATGTTTGAGATCTAATAGAGGTGGAGAGTTTACTTCTGATGAGTTCAATAAATTTTGTGAGAATCATGGGATAAGAAGACAATTGCTTTCTCCTAGGATTCCACAATAGAATTGTGTAGTTAAAAGAATGAATAGAACAATTGAAGAGGCTGCTAGAACAATGATGAGTGAAGTCTACCAAAAATCTATTGGAAAGAAGCAATACATACTATTTTATACACACTTAACATAGTGTAGATTAGAAGAAACTATGGGAAGACATCTTATGAACTATGGTATGGAAGGACTCCATCTATGAAATATTTCAAAGTGTAGACACCTAAAATTGTCCAGTCTAATTAAATAAATATCTTTATTTATTTAATTACTTTAATCCTAATTCTTCTATTAATTAAATAAATCTTTATTTATTTAATTAATTCATTTATCCTCTTCTAGCCTTATTTCTCATTTAAATAAATACATTTATTTATTTAAATTATCCTTTTCCTAAACTAAATAAATATCTTATTTATCTAATTAATCCCACTTCCTCTATTAATTAAATAAATCTTTATTTATTTAATTAATTCATTAACCTTTTCTACCTATGACACATGTCATTCATCTCTTAATTCATACACTACCTACCCTCTCATTATTTTATTATTTCTTCTACCTACCCTTTAATCTTAGCCGACCATTTATCTTTTACACCTCTCAATCTTATCCCTCCATTTCTTATGGTGCCTTCTATATAAGGATATGCTTCCTTCATTATCAAACCCCCGATGATTATTCGACTACACAACGCTTTCAAAATTTCATATGCGATCCTACTTGCAACCACATTTCTGTTCTATATTGAGCTCTTGTGCACATATAAAATCTGAGAGCAAATATATCAAGCAAGATCAATGGAGATAGGAAGAATGGAGATCCAAACCCTATTGGACATGTGATGGTATAATCTTTGTGATTTTATTTGAATTGCATTGTCTTAGGTAATCTTCATATGTTATGGTGGATCTTTGTTGTTGTAAGGCAAGGATTTTGTGGTTGAATTCATTTAGTCTTTCAATATTATTGTTATCCATTTTCACCATATAAATTTTGGCATGCCCAATGGGACACTTGTCCCTTTTGCATTTAACATCTTTTGTTGCAGATTTTGTGTTTTTAAGTTGTAGATTTGGCATTTATGACAACATTTTGATATTTTTGCGTCTGCATACATTCAGATCATGTTTTTGATTTTTTGCCGCATCTGTGACATCTGGAATCGTTTTTGCGCATTCGGCATTATTTTATTTTTTTGTAGATTCTAGGAAATGCGTATGTGTTCCCTATTCACGTCTGTGAGGCCTCCAAATGCATCTGTGTTCAGGAACCGTGTCTGTGTTCTAGAACTATGTTTGTGTTAGATCCAGCTATGTTTGCACATTTATATAGCATTTGTGTTACTTATAACCACGTCTGTGTTCAGCTATTGCATTTTGACTTCTTTTCGGGTTTTTTTTTGGATTTCAAATCTAGTTTATATTAAGCTAACATCTTCAGATCTAATGAAATTGGTGCAGCTTGTTTTGAAAGCAAAATCATTTTGTTGAAGACCACTATTTCACAAAGTCTTTTGGATCTAAAAATTTACCTAACTTGTGTGCTTGCAGGAAGGGGTGATCATTTGAAACAAATCCAAACCACTAACGAATCTTTGTTGCAGGATCTTAGCAAGAGTTTTTTATCTTTCATTGTGTGCTTTGTTTTCATAGATTATCAAACACTTCAATTGATGCACTAAAATTGAACTAGTATCTTTTGTGTCTTGAGCAATAGGCTCTTTTTGTTTAATCTTTAGAGGGCCTATCTCCCTGTGTGGTCATTAGGACTACTAGTGAGGAGAGAACAACCCAAGTGGTAGCAAGGAAAACCCACCTCTTTTGAACCACTATAAACAACTGTATTCATGGTGAAAACTATGGATAACCTGTGCTGATTAGTTCATACCGACACTATGTCTCCCCATAAACCCATTTGATCAAATTTATTTGATCAATTGTAGGGTGTAACCCCTACTGGCTGGGAGCCTTCTGTATTTACAGAGCTAAAAGTGTCACATGTATGGCGACATGAGTGGATGCCCTTACGAGCACCTTTTTGTTTTAGAAGCCAAAATCCTTCTAGTTGTTGGGGCAGGAGGTCGGACCTCTGGAGCAGCCCACACACATACGGTTCTTAGTAGAGATACAAAGTTCACCACAAAGAGTTTTCATGGGGACTGATGCTTGGCTGCCCTGAGAAGTGAGTGTTGAGGGTGGAGCCAGTGGGGTCAAGCATCTAAGTATCTACTCTGAATAGCGTAGCCTCATGTGGGAATCAACAACTATTATCCTGGCCAACCGTAAGAATTGTGCTCGTCTTATTTTGAACTATCAAACATTCAAGACCAAACATTAAAAAATTGCGTCTTTTGTGTCTTCAAGTGTATGCAAAACATTTTTACATCAAACAATACACTTTTCTTTGAGTCATTTTGATCTAAACACTTGCAAACATTGAGTTCTCATCAACATGGTGTCCTCTTGTCATGAAAAAATAGTCAAAAATTCAGATTTGGTCACAACAAGTCACTTCACAGATTAGAAAAATTGCACAAAGTTTTCAGAAATGTGTCTTTGTCTGACATAACCTCGTCTGTGTCATTTTAACAACATTGCATTTACAAAATCTCATAAACATGTCTGTGTCTGACATAACCATGTTTGTGTCATTTAAGCACGTCTGTGAAGTATATAGGTACGTCTATGTTCAGAATTGAAAAAACTTTTACAATCCAACAAACAAGAACAATCAGTTACAGACTTATTGAGCTTCCTAGGTTATCTCTTTGGGTTTTCATCTAGCATCCAACCTATCTTTGGGTCTCACAAAGTCCATCATTGCTTTACACCTTACATTACATTCACATTTGTCTAAACTTGAGTCAAAAGGTCACTTGCTTGTCCTCATCATACTTTGTCAACACATTACATACAACAACATTTTGCTAAGTGGTCTCTCATCAAGGTCTATCACCTTTGGGTCTCATTTGGTCTTACTTAGAGTCAAGGTCAACTTACCTCATCAAGAGAAACTATCATCTCTTTGGAAGCCACACCTACTCTACTACATAAATACTTGGTCTTACACTTTGGACATTGCAAGTAAACTTCAGATTCATTTACATTCCATCCAACTCTTGGTCTTCTATACTCTTTCCATTTTTCATCTAGTCTCACACATCTTGGTCAATACCTAGTTCATGGTTGAAAATCGTTCCCAAAAATCTAGGAGAGAAGCTAATAAGGTTCAAGAGTTTGCAAACATGAGTTCCTATGAGTATGACAATGATATCTTTTTCAATTATGATCATACTACATTACCTGACATGGATGCCTATAGAAACATTCCAAATGTTGAAAACATGGACACTACAAACAACAATGATACACACAATGAGAACATGGACAAATTTTTCATACATTCAACAGAAGTGGAAGACTCCATTATGGATCCCCATTTCAATTGATTGGTTGAGGAAATAATGAGGAGAGATAGACAATACTTCTTACAAGTGATGGCACAAAGTGGAGCCAAGATCCCTCATGATTTTGACATGTCTCAAATAATGGAAAATTGACCTTTGCAACAACCTCACCTCAACATGGATCAAAGGAGGCCTAATAGTGGAGGTACTAGACCACATCTTGTGCCTGAATCACCATCATCTTTTTTTCAAAAACCAGAGGTCCCATACACACATGGTCAAGCATATGATACTCACCTTTGCAAACCATTATGGAAGTCTTATGCAAAAAAATATACTCAATCACATACCAATGCTAAGGACCAACCACCAAAGCAATTGGTCATCCAAAGGCATGCTCAAAATTTGGACACAAGGAAACCCCACATCAAATTTGGGGGCAACATGCTAGAACAAACTCATAACATTCCTGTAGATTATCATATACATGGACAAAGCAGATATTCTATTCCTCATCATGACTCTATACCAAGTGGTCCTTATACGCAACATCATTATAGACCTCCTCCATATGAACATGTGTATGACCAATATCATCCATATATGCAACATGCTACTCCTCCACATGGTGCTTCAGGCATGGGGTTTGGTCCAAGAAGTCAATCTCCACCTAAGAATAATTTGAAACATCAAATGAAGGATTTACAAAATAAAATGGAGGACAGAGATACACCGAAGCCAACTTACACAATGAGAGACATATGTCCCTATCCATTTGACAAAATCATTCCAATGCCTCCATTTCCTACACACTTTGTGACACCTAAGTTTGATAAGTATAGAGGAAAAGGGGATCCTAAGGCACATATAAGACAGTTTTTCACAGCTTGCATTGAGGTAGTAGCAGAAGAGACATATTTGATGAGATTATTCCCACAGAGCTTAGGCGATCAAGCTATGGAATGGTTCTCCCAACTTCCACCTAGAATTAAGTCATGGGGTGATCTAGCAGAGGCATTTATCCAACATTTCTCATACAACATAGAGACAAACATATCAGTCACTACCTTGTACAACACCAAGAAAAAGGATGGAGAATCTTTTTCATCATTTTTACAAAGATGGAGAAATCTAGCCAACAGATTGTCTTGTGAAATTCCACAGAAACAAATGGTAGAGATGTTCACCCAAAATGTCCACAGAGAAATTGGTTATGACCTGAGAAAAGCTTGCTTGTCCACCTTCAAAGATGTCATTGAAAAAGGCTTAGCAATATAGAAGGTCCTAATTGAACAAGGAGTCATTAAGATATTCAAAGAAAACAAAGAGGACTTTAAAGGAAAAGACAAGCCAAGATTTTGGAATAAAAACAAGAACACAGTCAATGATGGTGTTATGGATGCCAGTATAGTGCGACCTAAAATCATTTTTTTGGATCAAGCTCTACAAACAATTAGGTGAATACTCAAACAACTTCAAAGTCACGAAGGGAGTACACCCCATTGGGAGAACCACTTGAGTCAGTTTTCAAGAAGCTAGTGGCAAACAAGATAATAACAATTCTAGATTTGCCTCCATATGAGCCAAAGGTCAAACCAAATTGGTGGAATGATGATGATTATTGTGAATTTCATAAGAGCAAAGGACATAAAACAAGAAATTGCCATTGACTGAAGAACATCATACAAGATCTTATGATAGAGGTGACATTGAGATCAAGGCACACTCATCCAATCAAGAACATGAGATGTTTAAGGAACCATCCCAAAACATGACAAGGGAAAAGCTAAAGCCACAGATGACCAGACCAACTATACCAAAGCATCCTATAACTATGATTCAACTATGAATCACATTTTGATGGAAAATTATGTCTCTACCATTATTATCAAGGACAAAACGCCTGAGAATTCTACCAGAGACCCAAAATCATCCTGAAAGGAATTGGATCTTCTTCCGAACCTACCTCTAAATGTAATGTCACAACTCATCAAGGTAAATTCACCTTGCAAGGTTCTCTAGCTAAAAAAACCATTTCCTCATCAACCAAGCCTGAGTATGACCTTGTAGAATAGTTAGGGAAGACACCCACACTTATTTCCATCCTTGAGCTTTTACGCATATCCCCTGCACATAAAGCTATTCTTGACAAAATCTTGAGAGACACTTTCATCCCTACTGATCTGAACATGGACCAGTTTCAAGCCATGGTGGGATACCTTTCCATTCCACACTCCCTTGCATTCATAGAAGCCGATGATGCCTCCATAAGTCAGCCACATAATGCATCGTTACACATTGAATCCTTCATACACAAAAATTGAATAAAATGAGTCCTGATAGATGGAGGAGCAGGTCTAAACATATGTACATTGAGCACTATTAAACAATTGGGATATTTAGATAAAGCTATGAATTCTACAAACAAAATTACCATCAAGGCATATGATGATGAAGAGTGCTCATCCAAAGGCACAATCACCTTAGCTCTCAAAGTTGGGCTAGTTACAAAGGATGTGGTTTGTCAAGTCCTAGACCTGGATCTCACATACAATATATTACTAGGACGTCCATGGATTCATGAGATGAACGCAATACCATCTACATATCATCGATGTATCAAGTTTCCACATAATGGAGTTGAATTGACTATCAAAGTTGATCCAAATCCATTCATATATTGCAACAATCTGTGACCTAGATCAGAAATAACAATCCTAGTCAATCTAGAAGCTATTCCTTCATCAGCATATGTGGTTCCAGAATCATTGAAAGCTTCTACATCAAAACAAACAGAGCTCAAAGAAAAATTCAAGGTTAAAGACCTAGGATGTGGTGAGTATATTTTTTATGTTGATCACCTCCCACAATCTCCTAAGGTATTTAGTCAACAAGAACAATCTATAAACAATTTGCAAGGAATTGGGTGTGAACCACCTAGTGTTGTGGCTACTAAGTCTGAATGTGAATCTCCTCCAGTGGTGCAAGCAGCTCTTGATATCAATAGTCCTAAGAGTGGTTCCAATGAAGAATCTATTGAGCGTATCACCAGCCCTCTTGAAAAATCACATGGCCTTACCATTTCTTCCACTCATTCCATTTCCAATCCTCTCCCAAACTTGGATCAACAAGAATCACAAAAGCCCTTACTCATTGGGGATCAAAAATCAAGCTTTGAAAAGAAAAGTCTAAAAGTGAAAAACAAAGAGAAGTCCTTCAGTCCAAATCAAAATAAAAAGCTATTGGACTCTGCAAAAATCAAAGTCAAGGATAAAAATACTATGAAAGAAAAAGAGAAAGAGATGATCTCCCCTAATATCAAAATAAATGGGGGCAAAAGTTCTAGAATTTTAAGTCAAAAAGAATACTTTTTTATCCTAAGTCTCCATCATGCTATCCTAATTTCACTTCTTTTCACAATCATAAGCCTTCATAAATCATCCACTTGTTCCGCAAATCCTTTCCCTTTTGGTGATACATCATGGACCTTTAATGGAGCTTCCTCAAGGGACTTTGTTATCAGGGATGCCCAAACTTCTTTAGGTGACACGCATATGGGCCTATGTACTCTACATGCTAGTAATTCTATCTCAATTCCTTTATCAAGGAAGACAATCACTCAAGATAGGCATCATTCAGTCAAGGAAAGTCACTATTACAATCATAAAGTTAAGCCTCGTACATTTGAGGTGGGTGACTTAGTTCTCAGAGAAAATCCTAAAAATCAGCAAGAAAAAGTGAAGAAGGGAAAGTTCAAATCAAATTGGCTTGGTCCTTACATCATTACAGTAGCATATGGATCTGGTGCATATCAGCTCTCAACCACAGAGGGTGAACCTTTGGAGGATCCTATCAATAGCATGCACCTTCGTAGGTTTTACACATAGCTCTTCAGAGTATCCTAATTCAAAAATACAAAAAAATCATAAAAATTAAAAATCGTTACTTGGTGAAAACCTGGCAAACAGGTGCCTTGTAACACAAAAAAAAAATTGAAAAAAAAAAAAAGTAAAGAAAAAAATATTTCGTCCAACAGTGAAAACCACTTCGGTGGCTCCCTGGGCAAGTATCATGGTGAAAATCGGGTCATCGATGCCATGCATAGAGACATTGCTCCTCCCTCCTTGAGGATTATATTTCATCCTTTCACTTTGCACACACTCATAGCCTGTTCGTTCATAATAAAACTTTACACATTCCCATCATGGCTTGTTATTGATCTACCTAAGATTAGTTAACCATTTATAATAATCCCTCCTTTTCACCCCTTTTCCATCCATAATAAATCAGATCCTATCTGTGGCTAAGGCAAATCCTACGTCTAGTAATGGGTGTGGAACTGAGAGCATCACCTGTTCTGAGGAGTACAGTTTCTTCCAATTTTCTTCAGTCTTTCCGCCCACAATCCACAATAA
This sequence comes from Cryptomeria japonica, assembly GCF_030272615.1. Classification (NCBI taxonomy): domain Eukaryota; kingdom Viridiplantae; phylum Streptophyta; class Pinopsida; order Cupressales; family Cupressaceae; genus Cryptomeria; species Cryptomeria japonica. The sequence continues at coordinate 467,109,481 of NC_081415.1, forward strand.
AGTTTCATCTTCTCCACAATAAATTATTAGTTTCATGGATTCAGTCAGTTTTAGATGAGACACAACAACAACAATGGGTTTCGAACAAATCAAATCTTTCAACAGACTCAAACAACATTATGGTTTAGTGCTATCTATCCTTTTTGTGAAAGTAAACATTGTGACCACAATCAAATAAGAATTATACAAGTGACAAGAGACACTAAACTTGAGGACTACAATAGATGTTGGTATCAGGTCTTGGTTTTCTTTTGATTTTATCTTTTTGGTGGCATGTCTTTTATCTTTTCCAGGATGTCTCTGACTAGAGATTTTATCTCTAGGATGTCTTTGACTAGAAAGGCGAGGATGGGGTATCGTCACCTATTTTTCTTTGCTGTCTGTGGATTGTCTCTTAGTAATTCTATGACTTGTCCAAGGATATGAGGACATTGTGAGTCTACTGTGAACTAGGGCATTCCTTGCTTGTGACTGTCTTATCTCCATGCAAACAGGTACAATGACTTTCTGGGTCGAACATATGCCTCGATTGTCATAACCTATTTTGTCATAATAAAGCTCAATGATGATAATGCACAAGAAGCTCTTTTCATTTTCATATCTTCTATCTTCCATCCCCCTTTCTTGGTTGACTTCCATCATCCTTCTTGAGTCTGTGTAGCCTGCTATCACATGACAAAGTATAATGACACGCCAAAAACATTTGCATTTCATGTAGTTTGCACCCGCATTACCACATATAAGCATTTCATACATATATATAGATATCATAATTGCATCACATCCTGCACACATCACATGTTAGCACATTTACATTCTCATCATGTAAATAGTTATTTGCATTCTCATATTCATCTACATTTCATACATTCACATTTACATTGGCATAACATTTTAAAAACATAAAAAATCAAAAATATTGCATTTCATCATATACATATTTGCATCCATATCATAACCATCACATAGAAACATACATCATGAAACATCTCATCACATAGGTACACATGCATATAGCTACCGCAAAGATGAATCATCTCATATATATATAATCACAAGTGTCATAATATAAGGATGTCAAAATCATATGGCTACAATCACCCGAAGGTGTCTACATCATCATACAAAATGGTACAAAAATGATACATAGGGAGCCCTCTAAGGCTATGATGAACTCCCTACCTCAGAGCCACCTAGCCTCGATGGAGTCTGAGCCTTGGAAGGACCTACCCCAGGATCATCTCTCCTGTCCCCTCTGTCTGGTGGTGGTGGAGGACCCATAACCCCACCGTTAGATGCCTGTCTCCTGTCCCTCCCTCCAGTGGTCTTTGTTGTCCGTGATGGTCTCCGGAAGCTCCTAGCCCGCTGCTCTGGTGGCACAACTCTATAGTATAGGTCTCTGCAATAGCTCATCCTCCTCCTCTCCCCCCTATACTTGTGGCTTTTCTTACCCCTGTGGCTGCTCCTGTGGCTGCCCCTACCCCTATCCCTGTCCCAGTACCTGTCTGGGACCTTGTGCTGCTAGCACCTGTAAAGGCAATCCACCTCTTCCTTTCACCATGTGAGCCTATCTCTCCTCTCCACCCTCTCTCCGTGGAGCCACTCTCCTCTCTCTTATCACACCCCACCTCCTCTATCAGCCTCTACCTCTGCCATCTCCATCATCATCCTCATCACCTCCGCCATCTCCATCTATCTTCTCACCTGGATCTATCAGTCGAGGAAATGGATGCTTAGCCCAATATGTAGTATACTCTACATCCATCCCTACATCCTCTATCTTTGGCCACATATCCTAAGGCAAGGGAATCATCTCTACTATTTGCATCATTGCCTAATCATATGACAATAATGGCCCGAAGTGTGCCTGATCCCTCACTGTCTGAGCATACATCCTGGAACCTCATGGCATTCACTGAATCCTATCGAGCTGCTTGCAAACCCAATCAACCAACTACATCTCTAGTACAAAGGGCATCTACCCAATCAGATACCTACTCCTGAAGGTGTACGACAACTCCATTGTGTTATCCTCCCACTCCTCACACTCTTGGTATGGTCTCCATTCCACAGTGTCAATCTCATCGATGACCCTGCACCAGTGCTCCAGTCTCCCAATCCACGACTATGAGGTAATTATGTCATATAAGTGAACAAAAGTGTGCCCATGGCCCCTGCCTTTGAAATGAATCATTTGGGTAACCGTCAGATGCTCATAAGCCCATACCTATAATAATGTCACTCTGCAGCCCAATCCTACGGATCCATGGTATACAAACTGATGGAGCTCATAATACAAATGCGCCAACACACATGATCCCCAGGCATATCTAGTATGCAGTGTCACCAGTGTCTCCAATATGCTCCCCTAGCCCATAGCCAACCCTTGTGTCACCCTATCTAGACACAAGAACCCACTGATCACTCCTACCAGTACTTATGGTAGTGCCAATCCTATCCGTGTCATGGTATCCCATGCCACGTGTCCTGCCCTCATCTCCAGTCTGAGATCCTAAAACACTCATCTTAGGGCATCCCTATCTCTGTCTCGATAATAGGGAATCAACTCCCCATCGATTAGTATCCTCAATATCCTATATACATCCTCTAACGTGACTGTCATCTCACCCATCGACAAATGGAAAGTGCACGTCTCTGAGTGCCATCTCTCAACTAATGCAGTCAACAACCCCATGTTCACCCGAAACTTAGGCACATACAAAATGAATCACAAACCCATAACCTCAATGGCTGCTCTATCCTTAAATGTCAGCTCCGATCGTAAACTTTGAGTCGATAGGAATCTCTCCCGTGACTCCAACATAGGTAGGTACTCCTGCAGTCAAGCAAATCAACTTTGTCAATCAAAGTGGCATTCCCTATTCATCAAAAAATGTTGCTTATTATCCTAAGTGCTTATGATACTCTATCCTAGTGACACTCACTATTCATCACAAAGTGTTGCTTCTATCCTAGTGGTACTCACTGTCCATCACAAAGTACTACGTGTGTTTGCACTCCCTATTCATCACAAAGTGTTGCTCATATTTGCACTCCCTGTTCATCACAAAGTGTTGCTCATATTTGCACTCCCTGTTCATCACAAAGTGTTGCTCATATTAGTACTCCCTGTTCATCACAAAGTACTGCTCATATTTGCACTCCCTGTTCATCACTAAGTGCTACTCATATTAGTACTCCCTGTTCATCACAAAGTACTATGTCTTGGTACTCACTGTTCATCACAAAGTACCTTGATCTATCCTATCCTAGGGCCTCTACTTGAGTGTATCCTCTTGAGTACTTTCCTAATTGGCAACGTATGTTTTATCATAGAATTGTCAATCCTAGCCCTATCTGCTATTCTGGTCTTCCCTAGAGGACTGCTTGAGTGTATCCTCTCAATAGCTTATCTAATCGACAACGTATGTTCATCATAGAACTATCAATTTGGCCTAGAAGATATAAACGAGCCTTCATGACATAAATGTGCTTACATACTGCATAAATGCACCTGCTCTGCATAGACGTGCCCACATAGCACAAATGTGCCTGCCCAATGCAGAGGTGCTTGCATTTGACATAGATGCCTTTTCATTCATAGACGCGCCTGGCACAAACATAGACGCGCCTAGCTAACCTAGATGCGTCTGGCACAAACATAGACACGCCTAGCTAACCTAGATGCGCTCGGCACCAGCATAGATGCACCTCAGTATTTTTTGACCTTGTTTGAGATATTCTAGAATGCATTTATTGCACTACCTAACATGCATTAGTGACAACATTTATTGCAACTAAGTACAAGGAGGTTTTGCAGTACATACTAGCTCTCCTGCATCTGTTGGCCTCTGAAATCGGTGAACGCGATCGAATCTATGAACCAATGCCATCGTTGCTAACTGTTGCTGCTCTATTCTCTCTCTACACTTTGATCTCTTAGGTGTGTGGATGACAATGAGGATGTTTTCCCCTCATGATCTATTTTATAGACTTCCCTAGCCCTATCCCTAGCCCTAGTTTCCTCAGTCAGTCTTCATTATCCCGTGACTCTTTCACTCTAAACTATCCGGTCAGTCCATTCTAGCCTTTTTTTCTTATCGAGAGATTGTTTACGATCTTTTTAGACATTTTCATCCAATCTCTTGAGGGGGCATATCATTCCCATCTTGGGGCAACTTTCTATCAGTTCATATTATCTTCTTTGAAACAATGCGACAAGCTACATTGTCTCAAAGAGGGGCAAACTGTAGACACCTAAAATTGTCCAATCTAATTAAATAAATATCTTTATTTATTTAATTAATTCATTTTTCCTCTTCTAGCCTTATTTCTCATTTGAATAAATACATTTATTTATTTAAATTATCCTTTTCCTAAACTAAATAAAATATCTTATTTATTTAATTAATCCCACTTCCTCTATTAATTAAATAAATCTTTATTTATTTAATTAATTCATTAACCTTTTGTACCTATGACACATGTCATTCATCTCTTAATTCATACACTACCTACCCTCTCATTATTTTATTATTTCTTCTACCTAACCTTTAATCTTAGCCGACCATTTATCTTTTACACCTCTCAATCTTCTCCCTCCATTTCTTATGGTGCCTTCTACATAAGGAGATGCTTACTTCATTATCAAACCCCTGATGATTATTTGACTACACTATGCTTTCGAACTTTCATATGCGATCTTACTTGCAACCACATTTTCATTCTTTGTTAAGCTCTTGTGCACATATAAAATCGGAGAGCAAATATATCAAGCAAGATCAATGAAGATAGGAAGAATGGAGATCCAAACCCTATTGGACATGTGATGGTATAATCTTTGTGATTTCATTTGATTTGCATTGTCTTAGGTAATCTTCATATGTTATGGTGGATCTTTGCTGTTGTTAGGCTAGGTTTTTGTGGTTGAATTCATTTAGTCTTTCAATATTATTGTTATCCATTTTCACCATATACACAAAATATTTGGAAGTAAATGCTATGTTAGAAGAGATGAAGAAAATATAGAAAAGTTTGACATAAGAGTTGATGAAGGAATATTCCTTGGCTATTCCACTAAAAGTAAAGCTTACAGATGATATAACAAAATATTAATAATAATTTTTGAAAGACAAATATGAAAGATGATGAAGACTCTTCAAAGAATACAATTGTGGAGATGGGATATGAATCTATTGATAAACCAAAAGAAGAAAAACATGAGGAAATAGAAGTGCAAAATGATAAGGAAGATGCTTTAGAAATTCCTCCTAAGACTTTGAGGTATATGCAAAAGAATCATTTAGAGAACAAATTATTGGAGACAAAATTAGAGTTGTTATCACAAAAACTAAAGTTACTCAAGGACAGGTGAACTTATGCTTAATTTCAAAGACAAAGCCGAAAATAGTGAAATAAGCTTGCAATAATCAACATTGGTTGAAAGCTATAAAAGAAGAATTGGAACATACTAAGAAGAATCATACTCAGGAACTTGTCTTAAGACCAATTGACAAGAATGTGATAGGAACTAAATGGGCATTTCAAAACAAACTAGACGAAGATGGACACAGTAAGAAATAAGGCAAGGCTTATATGTAAAGGCTACTTAGAAGTAGAAGGAATAGATTTTGAAGAAACTTTTTCTCTTTTAGAAAGAATGGAAGTTATCAAAAATTTTATTGCTTTTGTAGACACAAGGATTTCAAGGTCTATTAGATGGATATGAAGTCTACATTTCCTAAATGGAGAACTAAAGAAGGAAGTATATATAGAATAATCAGAAGGATTCAAGATACCAGATACTCCAGATATGGTCTACAAGTTGAAGAAGGCGTTGTATGGATTGAAGAAAGCTCCCAAAGCTTGGTATGCAAGGCTTGATAGGTATTTACTAAAGAAATCATTTCAAAAAGGTACTACTGACAATAATCTTTATTTTAAGGTTGAGGGAAATGCCATCTTGACTGTAGTTGTTTCTGTGGATGATATAATCTTTGGAGGAAATGATAAGATGTGCAAGAAGTTTTCTGATGAGATGAAACAAGAGTTTGAAATTTTTACTATTGGGGAAATGAATTTCTTTCTTGGTTTAGAAGTTAGTCAAAAGGATGATGGTATCTTCATTTCACAATCTAAGTATGTTAAAGAAAAGTTGAAGAAGTTTGGAATAGAAAATACTAAACCTATATGTACTCCTATGGCCACTGGTTTTAAGTTGAGCAAATATGTTGAATCTCGAAAGAATTATGAGAGCATATACAAATTAATGATTAGAGGATTACTATAACTAACTACTACTAGAACAAATATCATGCATGTTTTTTGTCTTGTGGCTAGATTCTAGCAAGATCCTAGAGAGACACATATTGTTACCATGAAAAGAATTTTTAGATACTTAAAATAAACATAAGACTATGGACTATGGTATCCTAGAAGATCTAATTTCACTCTTATTGCTTATACAGATGCAGATTTAGGTAGTTATGTTGATGACATGAAAAGTACAAATGGGGGTGCACTTTTCCTTGGACCCCAGTTGGTTTCTTGGTTGAGTAAGAAATAGGACTCAATATCTATGTCTAATGAAAAAGATGAATATATTGTTGCTACCACTTGTTGTACACAAGTATTATGGATAAAACAAACTCTAAAGGACATTGGAATATTATTTGATGAACCTATTTCTATCTTTTGTGACAATACCAGTATAATAAATATGTCTAAGAATCTGGTACTGCATTAAAGAAATAAACACATTTCAATTTAATATCATTTTTTGAGGGAGAAAGTTTTGGAGAATGAGGTGAAGCTTGATTATGTACCTACAAAGGAACAAATTGTTGATATCTTTACTAAAGCACTTGCTAATGATACTTTTGAATATCTCTAGGAGAAAGTGAGTGTTATTGCCCCTCCTTTTCTGAACTATATAGAGGTGCAATAGTCCAGTGAGTTTCATGAATACAATTATTTTGGATTGATGTTTGGGCTTTCCACATCGGGGGAGCTTAATTCAATTGTGATTCTTTGAGGAATTGAATAGAATGAACTGGCAATTTTTGTTCATAGGCCTTTGTCTTTTATGGAAAAGTTGGAGAGAATGAAAAGATGAGAAGTATACAATAATGAGAAAATGAGAAGTGTATCAAGTAACTGGAAAGGAAGAGAGAATGAGAAGCTCAAAGAGTAAGCATAAGGGGGGAGAGATAGTGTATTTGAAAAGTTTGGTATGTGATTTGTTGATATTGTTGTTGTCATTGGCGTGTTTCTATAAATGACAAAGGGGGAGAATGTTGTGAGTTTAGACATAATGAGCTATTTCTTCTTTTTCATTGATGTCAACAATGTTTTGGTTGTCATTAGTGACTAGGTATAACTAATATCATGTTTCCTATGTAGCTGAATTGAGATATTTTATCTACATTTCTTCTATATTATACATCTATTCATGCAGTTTGGATATGTTGTTAAGAGGTGTTTAGAGATGTCATATTCTAGATTTAGTTCTTTGGATTGCAATGCTCAGGAAGTTGTGTTCATCAAAGTATGATGATGTTTGATAGTGTTTCTGTGTGAAATGCATGCACCACATTTCTCTACATTATGATTTCTGGTGTTGTAGTTGTAATGCCTGCCAAAATACCCTAGAAAAACTAACCATCTAATACACAAATATAGATTTTTTTTTAAACATCTTCTAATACAAAAAGTACAATTAACTACCGATATACATTGACATCCATTTACAGGATAATCAATTAACCATTATGAATGTAATCACAAAAAGCATAATCATATAATCTCATTATGCAAGCGAAAGTAAACACAACTCTATAACTACTCTTTCCCTAGGGTATCTCAATGTCATTAGTTACGATCATCACTATGAATAAATTAAAACAAGCATAATATCATAACTACTACCATGATCCAATGCATTCTAACTCAATTATCATTTCTCTTTTTATGCATAAATAAGATACCTCACTATTCTATCTATCATGATTCAATTCATTGGTAATGCAAATCCCATTGAACCCCTAAGATTCATTTAAAGAGAACCAATCCAAATGTTTGTAATCCCAATTACTTATTCAACATTTTAACATCATTATTCCATTTCCAAGACTAACTATCACCTTACTAATCCATTTCATTATTCATCATAGAAATTCACATAACATTCAATGCATATCCATAGAACCAATTCCATTAATGAGAATTATCCAAGATACAACATTACATTCTCTTAAAAGTATTATGATCATGGCCTATTACATCATCTACCATTAATATCAAGGAGCATAGATCTCAACTACAATTATAATTACATCATGAGTTCTACACATACATATGATATATGAATCATATACATTGATATCCTATAGGTATCCATCCATAGATGAAGAGATAATAATCCACATCCACGCACAAGAGCATCCAATGAAGAATATCCCAATGGAAGAAGGCATAAAACCACCCAGCCATGTGGAACCATAAGGAATCACCCCCCATTCTAGGAGATGACACAAGATCTCACACACACTCTAAATCTAGGCTGACACCTAACAACCAAAGGATAACACTCCACACATTATACGGCTAAGTCAAGGCTCATGAATCATAAGACCTCTAGAGGCTACTCAAAAATCAAGACTCAAGGTAATAGGACCTACATGTAGGGAAATAGTGTCATTGCATGAAATCATAATGGGAACCTGGGAACCTATCCTAACATCCATAATTCCCATGTAGATCCATGTCTCAACCTTAAAGGAGTAAGGGAGATTAGCTTACTTGGGTCACCACGACCTTCTCAATCCTATCATTGATACCACCCCTGGGAAAGGCATTGGGACTATCATGTCCATTCTTTATCTTATTAAGATGATTTACTACTACCAAACCCTTCTATAATTAATTAAATAAGTAATCACTTTATTACAAGGTAAACTCCCAATGAGATATTTCGACAGTCTAGATCTTGGGTAGCCTAGTTGTCTACTCTTCGCAACCCCAGTGACTCATTTGGAAGCCCACTCACCATAGAATACACCTATAAATTAGGGAGACAAAACATACATCCCATAACCAAGAGCTCTGAACAACATATAACCTAGCTATCTGATGCAAATTCATCCTCGGTTCTTGGTAATCTTGCATCACCCAAAAAATATTTCCTTTCAATTTCTTTGATCTTTTCAATAGTTTTGTTTTTGAGAGTTACCTAATTCCTTGGCATTGATCATTTCTCTTGCAGAGCTATATTTTAACTTCATTCTTATTCATCTTTCTTGTTCTGGATCTGCATTTCTTTTGGATCTCTTTTTGGCAAGTTATCACTTCCGGAGTCGCTAGCAATTTCTTGTTTTTCCCAGATGCTTGAGCTTAATGGCCAGTTGGTGTTCTCAAATCTTGCAAAGCAATTCCTTCATTTGTGGAGCTGACTTATCATGTGTGGGATGATCTTCTATGTTTGGCTAACCCTCTTGTTGGTCTATGCTTCATGGTGATTCTTTTCCAAAGGATTTTAATCTCATCTTTGGGCCGACCTATCTACATGTTTAATTTTCCTTTCTTTGGGGAATGTGGAATTTCTTGGGTGACCTAAATGTTCTTGGATGCTAATTAATTATGTACTTGATCATAGTATATTTAATATGGAGTATATAAAATACTATATTCTAGTTTGAATCCGAAGTTTGCTTCTAGATTGAAGCATATGGATGTATTTCTATAACAAGGCAGTTGCCTGCATGTAAGCCGAATGTTACCACTAGTTGCATTTGAATCAACGAATTAATCCACACCTAATCTAGAATTCTGTCTCTCATGTGTTGTTTGTGTTATTTTGATCTTGTTGCATAGGCCAGACTTCCTCTTTAGGGATCCTGCTATATGCGGCTACACCACTATCCAAGGTCATCAATCAAACAATAAATGACAATAAATGCAAAACAAGTACCAATAACCACAACCTAGTAAGCAACATAAATGAGCCCAAATAATTAAAAACAAGGTATCAAATTCATCTTTCTTAACTCCTAACAAAGTAATAGCCAACTTCAATCAATAAAGAAGGAATCAACACAAATCAACATTATAGTCAATAAACTAATCTTGGGACAACTTTAGTAACTTAGAACCATCATACAACAACCTTTGGAAAAACACAGAATCTGAAAAACCAATAGAGAAAGCCAAAAATAATCAAAATACATAAGCAAGGAAATTTAGCACATAGACCACTTCTTTTATCACATCCACCCATTATTTAAGAGAATCCACCAATTATTTTAGCACATCCATGGAACAATTTAGCGCATCCAAGGTAAAGTCCAAAAACTCAAAAAAAATAAAATTTAAACAACCAGAAATCAACTATGATTCTATCACGACCTCAAATTGGCCCAAAAGGGATGATCAATTATCAAAAGAAAATACTAACAAGAAGATTCACTCCACTTAGAACTTCATTATGACTTTTGAAGACACACACACGGAGCCAACATTTACAATAGAACATAGGACCCCAAAACCTTAGTAATTAGATACACAAATGTATGAAAATAAAACTCAAAATTACCCAAGCCAATAGTTCAAGATCACATCAAGCCAAACATTCTCAGAAAATATGCGCACAAAAATAATCCTTTCATAGGCATAGAGAAAACATATGAGCCCCACAACAATATTTCTCAACATGGAGCATACAAACTTTTTGGAAATAAAATGCAAGAGGATTAAAGCTCCAACTTGGAAATTGAAGAAAAGGTCTAAGAAATTTGATGAAGAGAAATACACAAATTCTCCATCCAAGCCAAACAAAACTTGAAGCAACAAAATCCAAATTTTTTAATTTGTAGAAAAATTCCAGTGAAGGCTAACCTCGACAATGCATAGGAAAACCAATAAATAGAAAATCAAGCCAAAACTATACAAATACATCGACCAATCAAAATAATAGATTAAAATATATTCCTTACCAACCCCTTTGCAAATACCAAGATAAGAATATAAAATATTATTTAATTACTTACCCCAATAACTTAACCAATAGCAAAATAGGGTAAGTAGAATACATAATTATTTAATAACCCAAGGGATAAAAAGGAGAATAATAATAATATAATCAACCAACTGATTAAATAACCAAGGCATAGTAAAATATAAAGGCCTAGATAAATAATTAAACCATAGCACCCAAATAAATATTAAAACCACAACTTAATTTAAATAAATATTAATTAATAATTAATCATTGATATAAAATCATTAATAAATAATAATCCCAATAATAATCTCATGTTAATATTAAATATTAATATCAACAATTAAATTAATTTATTATTATTAACTATATGAGCCAATTTAATTAATTAATAATTAATTAACCATTAATTGCAATACCTCAAGACAACCTGACATTGGGTAACATGAAATACCCCATGATGACTCTAATCACAAAACGAAGACTGACTGGATACCAACTTAAATCTAGAGTGTAGAATGGGATTTTATGTCACCTTCGATCAACTTGCCATTGGGATGAAGACACGCTCAAACCTGTGAAGCCAATTTGAGTCAATGTCTGGTACCTGCAAACCTGTCACCACCAATACACATACAACAACATATACAATAACATATATCATGAAATAAACATACAAGTGAAGAGGAATCACAATGTCATATTGTGCTCACGAATGAGTGGTATGACATCGTCCCTATCACAACCATAGTATAAGAAATTCACGAGAACCAAGCACTATCATAATCATTATCATATCTAGTAAAATCATGAAATAGGGTTAGGACAAGGTAAGATACCATCAAATCATGAAAAAGTAGATTAAGCTATATCAATATGGTCTATGGATGTACTAAAAGAAAGATGAATCATAGAGGGGCACTACAATAGTTTTGGAGTTAAGTTGATAATGTCCTTGCTTCATTATATTCAGTTGGCATCGTGTTCTTGAGTTTCGGAGGCATGGTTTCAAAGTTCGATGGCGTTTACTCTAGGTTTGGTCGACCTCGAGTGTTTAAATTTTACATTATTGCTCTAGTGTTTATGTATTGTTGTATAACATATTTGATGTCATTTTTGGTCCCATTTAAGATGTGTTGTGGTCCACATTACATTATTTTCTACCGTGGGAATGTTTAAGGCCAACGTAACTTGAATTATGTTTGATTAAGATGCTTAGCCGACCTTGGGAGATTTTGCATATGATGATTATATAAATAAAGGATAATTTGTTGAGGATGATAAGGATGAAAAATTATGTGTCTGTGAGGAAATAATGACATTGTGAGAAATGCGATGAAGACGTGTGAAAGAGGATCTATCTCCCTAATCATTTGATGAGTGCTGGTTGAGTTGTTGAAAAGTGTTGAGCAGATTGGACTTTCATGTGCTAGCTACTGGAAACAATGAGCAAAAGGTATCTACAGACCTTACAGTTCCTAAGGTACATCGGTGGTGGATTCTTTCTCTTTTGTTCTTCTTGATCTGGGCAGTGAGCCTCTTCTTTCTTTCTTTGGGCACAATGAGCCTCTTGCAGTGAGCCTTTCTTTGTAAAAATCACCTTAACTAGTGTCACCCAAACAGGTGTTCATATATTGAGAGTAACATTCTCCATGGTTTTTCCCCTAATAAGGTTTTCCACATAAAATATTGTATTTCATTTTGTATGATGTGCTCTTCTTTTGATGTTCTTTCATGTTCATATCTTTCAATGGATTAAGTGTTAAAGTTAAGATTTTAGGGGCCTTATTTAAAATAAAAGATTTAAGATTTGTTTGTACATTTGATTCACCGCCCCCCCTTTCAGTTGTCTTGTGTGATAGAACATTCAATAGCTATTTCTAGTTCCAAACAAGGACCATGCTCTAATGACGTGTCACTTTAATTGTCACTAGGAGCTAGGGTTAATGCTTTAGAAAATCTCGAAGATAAGTCATGATTGATTTCAATAACCTCATACATTAATTAGAATCAATATTATCTTGTGAATCAACATTGTTAGCTTCATGAACATCACCATCCATATCATCATCCAGATTAATCACAATAGGATCTTTAAAGTAAATAGAATAATTATCATGCTTAGATAATTTGATTTTCTTAAGATTTTCTTCCTCCCTTAGGTTGGTCATAGTTTGGTCAAACGGGATCAAATGAATAGTAGGTGTATTAGGGTAGTAAATGGTTTGAGAAGCAAGCTCATGGGCCTTGGAATAAAATCTTTGGCATCAGTCTCAAGCACTATGATTTCACTTGGTTTGGCTTGAAATTTGAGAAAGGCTGGGATCAACCAACATTGGCTCCTTTTCTTCCTTTGTAGAAGGAGGAACAAAAGGAACCTCACTAGGTTGAGTGATAGAGGATGCAAGATGTTTGTATGATATAGGTGGTGTTATTGAAGCATAAATAGGAGGAATGGAAGGCATGGGAAGGAGTTAAGGTACAAGATGAGGAGGAGGGACATCCTTAGGTTTTCTCAACTTAGAAATCATTTCATGTTTGAATTTTTGGTAAGAAATGAAGAAAATGTCTTGACAAGGTTTTAATGGTTGAGTTGTTTGAGGCCAAAATAAGTCAAGGGAAAAGTGTCCATGACTCGCTAAAGACTTATAGTGACTATG